>NW_026652279.1:126833827-127187406 GCF_009828535.3 Hylobates moloch
TTTTTTTTTTTTTTTTTTTTTTTTTTTAGAGACAGGGTTTCACCATGTTGCTGTCTGGTCTCGAATGCCTTGGCTCAAACTATCAGCCCGCTTCATCCACCCAAAGTGCTGGGATTACAAGGGTGAACCACTGCGCCTGGAATAATTCTTTAAAACATCATTTTAGAAGTTTGTCTGTATAAAATGAGTTTATGTACAAAACACTTATTTCATTTTCTCCTAAAGCTTCATTTTCTCTTAAATTATTAACAAAGTCCATAGTTTTAATTTGAAATGGAATTAAAAGAAATGTCAGGCTAATAACTGTAATTACATATTTTCTATGTTATTGAAAGAGGAAAATATAGGTCTCTTTTCATGATGGGGTAGGGAGCAGATACTGAGAGACTGGGACAGAGCAGAGGAGATTCCACATTATTGCAATTTTATTCATGAATTTCAAAAACCAAAACTAATAGAAAGGTTAAAGTGATTTCTTTCTAACAAGATTTTCTATTTGTGAGAGTCACTAAAGAAATGTTTCAATCTTAAGTAAGGACATTTTACAAAGAGTAGAGAATTGATTTACTGTGTGCCATTGATCTTGCTGTCAGTCAATCCTTTCACAAAACACAGAAGAAACAGGCCTTATGAGACATACCAGTAGCAACTAAATTGATAATGAAAGTGTGGTTGGACACATAGGACCTCAAAATGTAAGTGGGGTCACCAAGGGAACAATAGAGAGTGATTGATATCATTTACATTAGCATGCAATTTAGAAGGAAGAGGTTTGAATAAGGCATGCCCACAAGGATATGAATAGACAGATGTTAAAAAGGAGACACTAATCTTACAGCCTCCATGCATTCCATAATTTAAATGAAGGACCATAATTTGTAATATTATGTAGAGACAGGATTTCACAAGAAAGAAAAAATATACTATGAAAATCAAATCGGTACATGTCAGACAACTGATATTATACTTCATATCCCAAATTGCAGAACTTTCTGTACTGCAAACTTATTCTGGGATATTTCTGTACATTTACCATGGAATGTATGGAAAAACACTTGTTTTCCTACAGAGTGAGAATGGCATCTGAGGCATACAATGTAAATTGGGATATCCAAATATGCATTACACCCAAAAGAAAAATTGACGACTGACAAGAGAGCAGCTAACTCTAATCATAAGAGCATTTTGTTCATTAGTATTTTTGTACCTATACTTTTATTGCAAAGTCTTGTAAAGACTTTACAGTATTATTGGCCAACATAACCAACGTTCAGGGAAATGCAAATCAAAACCACAATGTGATACCATCTTACTCCTGCAAGATTGGCCATAATCAAACAATCAAAAAGCAGCAGATGTTGGCGTGGATGTGGTTATCAGGGAACACTTCTACACTGCTGGTGGGAATGTAAACTAGTGCAACCACTATGGAAAACAGTGTGGAGATTCCTTAAAGAACTAAAAGTAGAACCACCATTTGATCCAGCAATCCCACCACTGGGTATCTACCCAGAGGAAAAGATGTCTTTTTAATTTTTTTCTATTGAGGTTTGCTATAATACTATGAGGTATCTTACCTTATGTGTACTAGAAGGTATCTTACCCTTTGGAGTGTGCCAGATTATGTAGCCCAAGTAGAACGGTTGCTTGTATCACAACACGGACTTGGCACAGTGCACCTTGCTGTAATAGGTAAAATGGGAAGTTAGCAAGTTTGCTTGTCACTTTGTATTTATAACTAGATCAGAACAATTTTCTTATGTGTGAAATGTGCTGTCTCCAGAAGTCAAAGAGAACTTTCAGGTGTTGCTGTAAATACTTAGGGTCAAGTACAATAATCTGTTCTTTTTTATTAAGACAAAATTTAAATGATCGTTTTGAATTTTTGGCATATATTTCTGTGAATTTTAACATTTGTGTAAGAAATACCAAAATCAGGACACAAAAAATTCCATCACCCTCCCCAAATTTCTTCATGCTGTTTCTCATCTCTTTCCCTGATTCATAATCTTTAGCAACCACTTATCTGTTCTCCATCATTACGGGTTTTTTAAAATTGATAATGACACATAAAAGAATCATACAGTATGTAACCTTTTGCAACTGGCTTCTTTTACTCAGGATAATGTCTTTTATATTAATCCAAGTAGTCGAGTGCATCAATAATTTAATTCATTTTATTGCCAGGAAAAGTTCCATTGTATGGCTATATCAAAGGTAGATTATTCTTCATCAATTGAAAAACATTTGGGCAATTTGCAGTGCATATTTTACAGTATTGAATAGAGTTGTTCTAAACATGTGTGTACACGTATTTATGTGAATATAAATTTTCATTTTTCTACATTAAACACTCATAAATGGGCAGGGCATGGTGGCTCACGCCTGTAATTCCAGCACTTTGGGAGGCCAAGGACGGTTGATCACCTGAGGTCAGGAGTTCGAGACCAGCCTCAACATAGAGAAACCCCGTCTCTACTAAAAATACAAAAATTAGCTGGGAGTGGTGGTGCATGCCTGTAATCCCAGCTACTCGGGAGGCTGAGGCAGGAGAATTGCTTGAACCTGGGAGTCAGAGGTTGCGGTGAGCCGAGATCATGCCATTACACTCCAGCCTGGGCAATAAAAGTGAAACTCCGTCTCAAAAAAAAAAAAAAAAAACTCATAAATGGGATTGCTGAGTCATAAGGTAAAAGTGTTTATCTTCACAAGAAACATAAGGCATTTTTGAGAGTGGTTGTACCTATTTGCATACCCCACTGCAGTGTATGATATTCCTGGTTCTTCTACATCCTCACCAGCATTTGGTTGGTTCTTTGCTTCAAGTGAATGTATGCCATAGCCTAACCTACTAGCCTGATCTGTAACATTTCACTAATATGGCAAAAACCTGAATCTTTCTGAATCTCTCTTATTTTTGGAGGCAGGGGTTGGAGAGATGGGGTTTCACTGTTGCCAAGGCTTGAATGAAGTGATACGATCATAGCTCATTACACCCCTGAACACCTGAGCTCAAACAATTCACCTTCCTCAATCTCCCGGCTAGCTGGGACTACAGGAATGTTCCACCACATCAAGCTAATTTTTAATTTATTGTGTAGAGATGAGGTTTCACGATATTGCCAGGGCTCTGAATCTTTTTTGTTTTTTATACTCCAGAACCTATGATTTTTGAAAAGCCTTCCAATGAACTTTTCACTTTTGGACAATTAACATGGTATCATAAGACTCTCCAGACATTCAAATCCTTTTGAACCATATTTTGCAGAGGATAGGGCAGTTAACATAAACCTGAGTCAGGACTATAATGTATACTGTCTTTTTTTAATGTAAATTGCTTCTGGTCTTTGTTCCTGGTGAAATATTATAGAACACATTTGTTTGATAAATGACCTGTTACATATGTTTGAGTCCATGTTCTTCTGTTCTAGCAAATGTGTTATTACAGCTGCAATTAGGACTACTATTTGTTTGTTTTTTTCAGAAGTCTTATGTCATCTTCTAGTATCCATCTTGGGTTTTGGGGACAACAGGCAGGGATTAAATGGAGTCCTAACGGGTATCATGAATCCTGCCTCTGATGGATATATAAGGAGCCAATCATCACTGCCATTCATCCAGAGACATTACCTTTGTTTACTATCTTGACCAGGATGAGAGAAGTATCATAAACTTTCATGTTGCCTTCCTACAACAAGAATTCTTACTCTACAAGCCAAGTAATCACAATGGAAACACGCATACTCTTAAGTATATGCGCTATGCTTATACATTTGTGGACCACAAAGCTGAATACTGGGTGAGTCTGCAGAACCAGATAATCTCCTATGAGCCCCGCTTCAACCTGGATATGTTCCCAATCTAACATGGAGATTGGATATCTTTATATTAGGACAGTGAAGATAACAGAGAGTGTGTTTAATGTATACTATTTCAGTAACATTTGTTACAAACTGTCATCTCGTGCACATGTCAGATTCTTATTAAAGAGCTTCAATGGCACCTTGAGAATGACTCCAGATTTGTATAAAATCATTTATGATTGCATAATTTAAATTAGTTGTCAAACTTCTCCAATGACAACCTTCATTTACTTTTAGTCACTGTTGCTATTTCATGTCTAAATTTTAGGTTTATGTTTCAATTAGTTGTTTTTATTCTCTATGTTTTCTATCTAGTTTCACTTTGTATTCTTCACTTTCATTTTAAGCATATTGCAAAACCATGAGTAATCAAAATTTAAAAGATTTCACTGCTACTGGTATAATTATGAGAGTACACAGATGGCTTGCTAAGAAAAGAAAAGAAAAAAAATGTTCCAGTGAAGCTACAAATGCTAACTTTCAACCTGGGAATCTTTTCCTCTGTAACATAAGTTCATTGCCAAAGAATTTTATATGCAGAAATCATAGCAACATCTGTAAAGGAGAATCAGAGGATTTTTAACGAGAGACTGATATCCATAAGGTATTGACACTCAAATATAGTTATAGATCTCTTCTCCACTGAGGTAATTTCAAAAGTTTCCATTTGACATTAAAGTACGTTTTATAGGAATCGATGTATTAAGCAGCAGGAACCAAACAGTACTGTTTTTAGCAGATAGTCTCAAGAAATATTTGGGATAATACAGCACAAATAGATATGATTTTTAATTCTGAAATCATGATAATAATGACTGTAGATACAATGTCCTATGGAGTATTTAATGTATATGATCTTTGAAAAGGTTTTATAGTCTAACTTCAATAAATGTTTACTGTCTAGAGTCATGAGGGCTGAGTTCTATGTTTTTTATCAAATTTGACCAAGCATACACAAAAACAATCTTTTGAGTTAGTTGATTTGGTCCTAAATTGCCTTCCTTTCCAATTATACACTCATAAACCAAAGCCATAAATGATCTTCACAAGTGCAAATGTTATTTCAAAGAATAAACATTTACTCTTTAAAATTTAATCTTCTACCGTCTTCTTCTGCCATTTTTTAAAATTAAGTAGAAATAAGACATGAAATGGGTTTTGAAGTGAGATATGAAAGGCAAGGAGTTTTGATGTATGTGGGAAGTAGAGGAATGAATGTAAATAATAATATGACTGACAAGCATTATATTTTATAGCTTTGTAAATGATAAACCATTTTCATAAAAGGTTTCATATATATATAAAACCTATATATATATTCAAAATTGAGACCTATATATATATGAATTCAAAATGCACCTATATATATAATATGTAGGTGAAATATATATATATATATATTCCCTAGGTGAATTTTGAATTGTGCCTTCTCTCTTCTTTAATGGTAATTCAAATATAGACAGAAGCATAATAGAGATCCATCAGATGGCTGCCTCACAGCTAGTGAGTGTCATGGAATTTTGCCGAACCACTTTTTTTTTTTTTTTTTTTTGAGACGGAGTCTTGCTCTGTCGCCCAGGCTGGAGTGCAGTGGCGCAGTCTCGGCTCACTGCAAGCTCCGCCTCCCGGGTTCACGCCATTCTCCTGCCTCAGCCTCTCCGAGTAGCTGGGACTACAGGCGCCCGCCACCACGCCCGGCTAATTTTTTTGTATTTTTAGTAGAGACGGGGTTTCACCGTGGTCTCGATCTCCTGACCTCGTGATCCGCCCGCCTCGGCCTCCCAAAGTGCTGGGATTACAAGCGTGAGCCACCGCGCCCGGCCACCGAACCACTTTACATTTTTGTGTAGCACTGATTTGTTTCACATAGTACTACATTAACTGTGTTAGTGATTATATGGAAAATGAAATCATTCTAAACAAGTTACTCTAAAATAGCATAATAGTATTTTGTGTATGCCCTTTCCCATGGCATGTTTATGAGTGAGATGATTTTCTGATAAAGCAAATATGCGTCACTATTGAACAACTGTGGTTTCAGTGAAGATTCAAAAAGGAAGACTCCTCGTTTTTTTTTGTTTTGTTTTGTTTTTTGTTTTGTTTTTGTTTTTCTCTCTGCTAACTTGGCCATTACATCTGGTGGCTGCCATAAGGTATTTTGTAGTGCTTCATTAGAGTAGGATCAATCCAATACTTACACAATTTTCAAATCTCTCAAAAGAGGACCCAATCTTCTACTTCCAGATGTATATTTTTTGGGATACTGAGAAAAATGTACAGCCTATCAAACCCAGAAAAGTACGGGTTAAAGAAGAATGATTATCATTTATTTATTTTTATTTATTTATTTATTTATTTATTTTTACATGTTGCTAGAGATATCCTGTAAGGTTGGGAAAAAGAATCTTGGGTTTATGTTTTATGAAGGGCCAAGACAATTTTGTCTGATCAAGTGACTTCTGATGAATGGCTTCAACAAAAATGTTTTCTTTTTTTAATAATAAATCCATTTCAAATTACATAAATTCCTTTAAAAGTAAATTTTCAATCTTAATTTACATGTGATCACTTAGAAAAATGACCATGTAATGATAACAATCTATAAGAAGCTAAAAAGTTATCAGACACCCTCAAGAGTAAATTAGAATTCATTCGTTGAATAGTTTAAATGACTTGCACAAGTAATTTCCTCCATCACACATTCTTTATTCTAAAATATATTGGCCAATATTTGTATACATTTTTATAATCCTTCTTTTACCAGTGTTATGTTTAATATAGTCTTTTCCTTGTGTTTTAATATCACAGATAACCGTATTCACATTGAATTTTAAATCCTACAGTTTTATTCCATTATCACCATAATATATCTCATACCCTTCAGCATTTCTCACTTATTTCCATGCTTCCTAACTTTGTTTAACCATGATATTACAAATGTCTCACAATTTTCTCTAGCTTTGTTATTATTCCTCACCCTTCTTTATGCTAAAATCACACATTCTTTCCAATTGTTCTATTTCATATATTAGCCTTCTCATTTTTTCCTATTGTTCCCTGCATTCTTTTTGTTGCAATTATTCATTTGCTTTGCCAGGGACTATCTCCATGAAAAGATTGAGGTTATGGCGTCCTACATTTTTAGAAAGCTTTCTCCAATCATCTTTCTTCTGATAATTAGTACAAAACACTTACCAGCAACTTTCTCTGCTTTCTTGAGTCCTCAAAATGAACAATTTATGCAGCAGACATAGGAAGATTTTTGGGTTTTATCTAGCTCTTTTATGAACCAGAACTGCTATTCAGATACTACATTAACTACCTAGTTAGAAATTTACCGCATAATTGAAAAGTGAAATGGAATCTCACAGGAAAAAATAATTTTTTTCCAAAGAATATTACATGATCAAACAAGAATTAAAGAAGACAAAAATTATAGATATAGCAAAGTAGCTTTATACTTTTTAAAGGACGATAGTGCTCCCTATTTTGAAAAGAAGATATCCACTACTGTTATGGAGAGATTGCTTAAACTAATTATGTCTCTAGAAAAATAATGTGTATAGTTGGCTATATGTGATGTCCTACCTATGTCTATTTCTTTTGCAACATATTCCCCTTCCTTTGTAAGTCAGGTTTCAAATTCCACAAGATCATTTCTAAAAGAGCACCCCTGAAGGAACCAAGTTCCATGTGCTTCTAACAGTGATAACCAGGGATTGGAGAACAGAAACATATAACAGAAGGAGAGAGTGTAACTTTGTTCATCGCCACCGCCACCCCATATGTGTGTGTGCATCCTCACACACTCATACACAATACTACCAACCATTAATTAGATGTAGAGAATTTTAAAAATTCGATTAAGTTACAATTATCTTAGTACTTAAGAAGTAAGTAATAGTGATTGAACTTGAGTTTTCATTATATGTTTTGCAGGTAAATATATGCTAGGATAGGTTGGACTAAATATTTAAAAGAAAAAGAAACAAAAATGAAATTATGCATTCTTAATTTTGAAAAATATATAAAAGTGTATGCAAATATTTGAAATAATTATATATATAATTTGTGTATGTATATATAGATATATAGAGAGATATATATACACACATATTAATTAAAATGGCCATTAAAAATAAAACACAGTAAGTAAACAAGTGGCAACTACCAGGCGAACACAAGGAGGCAGAAAACATTGCAAGCAGCAATGTTTAGAATAATAGTAAAGAATATGGATTTGTAACCATACTGGTGGTCTTTTTGAGTGCTGAATCACTAACTTTATTTTGAACCGATTTTATCAACATAAATTAACTTAGTAATTTTATCTTTAAAATGGAGATTATAATAGCACTCAACTCATACTGCTCTTTTGAGCATTATGTTTTTGTCATAATAACAATAAGAAAGTGTTTAGCCTGCTGTCTCACACCTGATAAGAACTGAATAAAGACAAAACTATTTTATTATTAATAATATTTCTTGGGCCTTCTCTAAGCTGTCAGTCAAAACGATAATCATTATACAAAATTAAAATAAGGCACAGAGTTTTTTCAAATAAATAGAGGGTTTAAAGATGAAGCACTATATTGTACAAGGTCTTTCACCTCAGGGCAGTGCCTTTGTCTTTTCCAGCAACCAGTGGAATCAAACACAATACATCACATACAGTGGTACTACATCATTTCTTGTAGGATGAATGAACTCTTTCATATGAAAGCCAACGCAGGTTACAAAGATTTGTGCTTAATAGGAAATGCTTTGAATAACAGGTTATCTGAAACAATACAATTCAATAAAACTGCATATTTTAAAAGGCATGAAATTTTATTGAAAATTGTGAATTAAGAGAGGGATGAGCACACATTAATAGGAAAAATATGCCATTCAATTCAGATTTTGGCCTTTGTTAAAAATACAACACTAAAAACCATGTTACTCTAAGTTTTAAATAGTGGGTAGAAAATCATGACAACCTGAACAAAAATGGGTAAAATTTATAAACTATGCTTTTTCTTCCAATAAAATTTATAATCTGATGCATGTTGGTATTCACAATTCTAGACATTTTACGCAGTAATTAAAAAACATGGTAAGCATTTTCAAGTAAATGACTGTGGTCAATGTTGCCTTACATAACCAGATCTAATTTTTAGTTTTTCTTATTTTATTGACTTTCTAGTATTCTGATCATATCGTAATTGACAGTTCCTCAGATGTTGCATAGTGATTATTATTATGTTCCTACTACTTCCTGTCTTCAATCTAAATGCACACATATTCACAAATAAATCTACTTTTGTAGACAGAATTATTGATTTTAATTCCCTATTTGGTCCTTTCGGCTCATATTCCATGGTTTAGGGCTCTGGGATATATTACGACATTTATGTGGTCAAGCCCTTCCTTCTCTTCCAGGAGTCCTTGAGCAAGTATTTCTAACCCGGCCTTCCACCTTGGTGTCCAGATCTAGAACTCTTTAGATTTACCTTGTTAGAAGAAATGAAGGAGAAATCAAGTCATAGCATGATTACTGTGTTTTCAGTGAGGGAGAGCAGCTTCAGCACAAATCAGTGTTTATTGTTTGGGAAAGAAACTCATGACATGAGATTGCACAAAAGAGATAAATCAGTGCAAGTGAAGAGGAAGAAAAAGAATATTGTGCTAAAGGAGGTATACCCCCTTTTTCTTCAAATATCTGGATATTTTACTATCATAACCAGTACTGGGCATTGTCCTACATTAGTAAAACTGGATAGCTATTACCATAATCTCTCTCTCTTCACAGGCACAATACATTTCCTGACATTAATTGAGACTTTTAAAATGTATCAAAATGTTTAATTTTCAAACAAGTAAAAGAAATTGAAGTGAAAATATTTGCGATCATTAACAGAGGTAGGTTTTTTATTTTTCAAAACATAAACCTATATAACATCTTTTAAAAATATAATTTACAAATCTACAACACTCTTGTATAACAATTAAGTGATTTTTATTATATTCTCAGAGTTGTGCAACCATCACAATAATCATTTCTGGGACATTTTTACGACCTTAAATAAAAGCCCCATATCCAACAGTCAATCTCCATTCCCACCAGCTACTTAATTCTAGGTAATTATTTATCTATTTTTTCTCTATATAGATTTTTCTACTCTGGATATTTAATATAAATTAAATTGCACCTTATGAAATATTCTGTGACTGGCTTCTTGTATTTATCATAATGTATTCAGAGCTCATCCCTATTGTAGTATGTATCAATCCTTTATTTTTATTGTTGAAAGATATCCTACTGGATGCATATTCACAATATTATTTACCCATTCATCACTCGATGGGGAATTGATACGTTTATACGATTTGGCTGTTATGAGCAATGCTGCTATGAACACTCACCTACAAGTTTTGTGAGACATGTTTTCCTTTGTCCTGGGAATTGTTTTACTGTTCACTGAGTGGTCAGGCTGTGCTGAAGGATAAAATATAACATGAGTGCAGCCATAGTTAAAAGGCAGATAACTGCCACTCTGGGTAGAAACCAGTACATGATTTCCAGTCACTGATAATAGACAACATGGCTTAGAGTAAGAGAGGAGAGAGAGTGTACAAGATCCTACTCTTTGCAGGCTGTTGGGCCCCCAGGGTCAGTAGACTGACTCTTCAGCCTCCACAGGAAGCACAGCTACACACATCCTACTTTGCGATGAAGTAGAAGGAACTAGACCACTCTCCCATGTGTTCTGAGATATGAAAATCTGGGGATGCTCCTGAAGGCCATTGACACGTGGACATAGAACAAAGAAGTACACACTGAGTCTGAAACAGGAAAAGACATTCCCACACAAGATGGTAAACTCAGCACAATCTGTGTGGACTCTCTGTCTTGGTAAGGAAGTATTTCAGGCCCAAAGCCCATTCTTATGTGGCCAAGCAGGAGTCAAAATACTGCATGCACAAAATTCTCTGCTGATAAGAAATACATAGAAGTAAAATTGTTGCATCATATGCAAGAATATTACTCATTGGGTACATCATATGGTAAACTATGTTCGACATTTTGAGAAATTGCAAACAAATAAACAGAGAGACAGAATGCTTTAACTTAAGAATGCAAAAAAGATGAAGATAGCCTCTTTGAATAGAAGTTTACTTCTATTCAACAGGGTACTGGAGATTCTCACTAGGTCAACTAGGCAAAAAATACAAATAATGAGATCCAGATTGAAAAAGAAGAATTACATTATCTCCATTTGCGTTGACATGACCTTGTATGTAGAAAATTCTAAAGAATGAAGAAGGAAGGCCGTTAAGGCAGGAAGGCAGGCAGAAGGAAGGAAGGAAGGGAGGGAGGGAGATGATTAATGAATTCAACAAAGTTGAAGGGTGAAAAATAAGTATAGTAAAATCAGTTGTATTTCCACATACCAAAATTGGACAAATAGAAAATGAAAGATCCTAGGATGAAAGCATTTCATTTTAATCATGAATTAGCTGTTGGTTTTTCATAGAAACCTTTACTGAGGTTGAGAAATTTTCCTTCTATTTCTAGTTTGTTCAGTGTCATGAATGGGTGTTCAAACTTGTCAAATACATTTTTGGCATCTGTTGAGATGATCGTGTGGTTTTGTTGTTTATTTTCTCTTTCTTTTTAATCCCACAGTTAACATCTTTATATTCACTTGATAGAATATATTATATTTACTGACAGATACTAATCTTACATTCCTGAAAGAAATCTTATTTGGCTATGGTGTATAATTCTGTTATACATTTTAATATTTGGTTCAATAGTATTTTATTGAGGATTTTTATATAGCTTCATAAGAAATATTGACGGGTAGTTGTTTTTTTTTGTTTGTTTTTATCTTTTTCTTTTTGAAGTGGGGTTTGCCATTGTCTTGTTTTGGTTTTCAAGGTAATATTGATGTGAAAGAATGAATTGGGAAATAGTTCTACTTATTTTATATTTTGGAAAAGTTTTCCAAGGATTACTGTTTATTCTTTTTAAAATGTTTGGTGGAATCCACTAGTAAAACTCCCCGACCCTGGCTTTTCTGCATGGGATGTTTTAAAATTACTACTTCAATATTTTTACTTTTATAAGTCTATTCAGATTTTCCATTTCTTCTTGAGTCAGTGTCTTAGTGAGTTTAAAATGGTAAAACAAAATATTATAGAATGAGTATCTTAAACAACTGAAATCTCTTTCTCACAGTTCTGGAGCCTGGGACATCTAAAACCAAGGTATTGAAGAGCTAGGTGAGGGTGCTATTCCTCACCCCACCCTGGTGAGGGCACTATCCCTCATTTTCAAAAGGCTGTTTTCTCACTGGATTCTCGCTATCCTGTCTCTTATAAGGACACTAATCCCATTCATGAAAGCTCCACCTTTGTGACCCAGTTACCTTCCAAAGATCCCTTCTCCAAATACCATCACATTAGGGATTCAGGCTTTGACATGAATGTTGGGAAGACACATACATTCAGTCTGTAGCACTCAGCTTGAGTAATTTGCTTCTAAAATTTGTTAATTTATCTAGGCTATCTAATAGGGTTTGGCTCTGTGTCCCCATCCAAATATCATCTCGAATTGTAATCCCAACATGTCAAGGGAGGGATCTGTAACTCCCACGTGTTCAGGGAGGGAGGTGACTGGATAATAAGAGTGGTTTCCCCCATGCTGTTCTCATTATTAGTGTGTGAGCTTCCATGAGATCTGATGGTTTTATTAAGTGTTTGGAAGTTCCTCCATCCTTCTCTTTCCTGCTGCTTTGTGAAGAATGTGCCTGCTTCCCCTTCACCTTCCGCCATGATTGTACGTTTCCTAAGGCCTCCCCAGCCATGTGGAACTGTGAGTCAATTAAAATTCTTTCCTTCATAAATTACCCAGTCTTGAATATTTCTTTATAGCAGTGTGAAAACAGACTAATACAGCATCTAATTTGTTGATATACAGTGGAATGTTCCTTTATAATTCTTTTTACTTCTATAACATCATTGATAATATCTCATTTCATTCCTAATTTTAGTATTTTCCATCTGCTCTCTTTTTCGCTTAGTCAATGTAACTAAAGATTTGCTGATTTTGTTTGTCTTTTTAAATAACCAACTTTTCATTTTTTGATTTTCTCTATTGTTTTCTGTTGTCTCCCTTATTGATTTCTACGCTAATATTTATTATTTTCTTCCATTTGCTTTCTTTAGGTTTAGTTTGCTCTTCTTTTTCCATTTTTTTAAGGTAGAAGTTTAAGATGTTTATTTGAGATTTGAGGTACAAAGACATCCCCAGCTTGGATTGAGAGACTCAGAGACAGCACAAAATAATGAGAGATCTTTGTATCCCCGGAATTCTATTGGCAGTCAGCAGGCTGAGACAGCTACTCAGTAGCAGATGCATGCTATTTTTTATTAAAAAAGGAAAGATGACGCAGAGGCTAGAACCAAGTGCCCAGATGGCAGAGTTTACAACCATGGAGAATTATTTTCAGATCTTGAAACTGAATCCAAGAACTATCAACATTTATAAGTCAGAATTTCTGTGGGCTACTTTCTCCCTTTGTTGTCTCAATTCTCCCCTTTTGGAACAAAGGTGTCTATAGTGCATGCTCACCTACCCCTATTCTTGGCCCTAGCTTTAGCCATCCTTTGTCTACCCCAATATTATATGCTGGTGTTTCTTGGGGTGGGGATGGGGTGTTGATTATTTGTCTACTTTCACAGGTCTGAAGAAGTCGCACTTGCAGTATTATACTCAAGGAACTACATCTGTGTTTTTTTTTTTTTAGACCTGGACCTGATTTAGATGATGAAATTGTGGACTTTGAACAGATGCCATAATAAGATGAGAATTTAGAGGCACCTTGGAAGGGATAGAGCTCATGTTGCACAGTAGAGAAACATGACTTATTGGAAATCAAAGTGAAGTGCCCGATAGGCAGGCTCTAGGATGGCCTTCAGTTAACCTCAACTCCTGGCATTTGTGTTCTTATGTTGTAATTCCCTACACTTGAATGTGGGCTATACTTTTTTACTTGCTGCTAGTGAGCAGGATATGGCAGAAGTGGTATGTGTTTTCCATCTTTGGAGCTCCCTTTTGTTCACCTGTCTCTCTCGCTCTGACACCTAACTCTGTTAAATACAAGGTGCCACATTGTTTGTATCCCTATGAATATGACCACATGGTAAGAAACAGTTGTCTCTAGTGAACAGCCACTGAGACCTGAGGGTCAACAAGCCTTGAGTGTGCTTGCAAGCAGTTCCCCTTCCACATGAGCCTTGAAATGACTGCATTTCCAGGAGATATCTTGATTGTAGCCATATGAAAGTCCCTTAGTTAAGTCCACACAGATAAATTTTTCTCATATCCCGACTTACAGAAACTGTTAGATAATAGAAGGTCTTTGTTTTCAGCTGTCAAATTTTGGGGTACTTTTTGCACAACAGTATATAATGCACACATTGGGTTACATAATGTCTTACTAAACCTGAGCTCTGAATTTTGTAAAAATGGCATCTTACATCCCCCAGAAAGCATGGTTTTTGTTAACCATAATGCATTTATTTCACTATAACATAGACAGCCACTATATTCATTATACATGACACACACATTATAGTAATATTGGTAAATGCTACAACAAATTTCAGACTTGCTATCTAAGAATCTGCTCAATGTCAGCAAAGTTGTTCTTCAGTTTTCCCAGAGGAGATTGTCGAAAAGAAAAAGATTCAAGCATAAATAAATTTCTAACAATAATATAAATTACCTTTATATATATGTGTGTGTGTGTGTTTGTGTGTGTTCTCTTTATGAGACCAAAATAATAACATATTCAAACTTCTAGCCTGAATTCCTGTCATCATCTGAGAGATTGAGTTGCATTTTCTGTCTTAAAATTTTGGAAACAATGTATTTCATTGTGTAATTGAACATAAACAATGAATCAGTGATAACCATTATATTTTAAAGTCATTGTAGCCTGAGCTACAAACTAAAATGCAAAATATAATATACCATCTCAAATCTGATGAACTTAATATAAAAGTTAAAATTAAGCTGGAGTGCAGTGGCATGGTCTCAATTCACTGCCACCTCTGCCTCCTGGGTTCAATCAGTTCTCCTGCTTCAGCTTCTCGAGTAGCTGGAATTACAGGCCTCTGCCACCAGGCTGAGATAATTTTTTGTATTTTTAGTAGAGACAATGTTTCACCATGTTGGCCAGGCCAGTCTTGAACTCCTTACTTTGTGATCCGCCTGCCTTGGCCTCCCAAAGTGCTGGATTACAGGCATGAGCCACTGCTCCCAGCTGCCTTTCAAAAGTTAATTTTGGTTCTAATAAGATTATTCTTTAGCATTGTGGTAAGAATATAAAAAAACACACATCAGGATACAAAATTAACGTACATAAGTCAGTAGCTCTCCCATACACCAACAGTGACCAAGTTGAGAATCAAATCAAGAACTCAATTCCTTTTACAATAGCTGCAAAATGAATGACTGAATAAATAAATAAATAAAATACTTGGAAATATACCTAATCAAGATGGTGAAAGACCTCTACAAGGAAAACCACAAAACTCTGCTGAAGGAAATTACAGATGACACAAACCAATGGAAATACATCCCATGCTCATGGAGGGTAGAATCAATACTGTGAAAATAACCATATTGCCAAAAGCAATCTACAAATTCAATCCAGTTCCCATCAAAATACACCATCATTCGTCACAGAACTGGAAGAAACAATCCTAAAATTCATATGGAACCAAAAAAGAGCTCTAACAGCCAAAGCAAGACTAAGCAAAAAGAATAAATCTGAAAGCATCACATTACCTGATTTCAAAATATACTATAAGGCCACAGTCATCGAAACAGCATGACACTGGTATAAAAATAGGCACATAGATGAATGGAACAGAATAGAGAGCCAGAAATAAACCTAAACACTTACAGCCAACTTATCTTCAACAAAGCAAACAAAAACATAAAGTGGAAAAAGGACAACCTATTCAACAAAAGGGTGCTGGGATAATTGGCTAGCCACATGTAGGAAAATAAAACTGGATCCTCATAGCTCACCTTATACAAAAATCAACTCAAGATGGATTAAGAACCTAAACCTAAAACCTGAAACTATAAAAATTCTGTAAGATAACATCAAAAAAACCCTTCTACACATTGGCTTAGGCAAGAATTTCATGACCAAGAACCCCAAAGCAAATGCAATACAAACAAAGATAAATTGCTGGGACTTAATTAAACTAAAGAGCTTTTGCATGGCAAAAGGAATAGTCAGAAGAGTAACCAGAGAACCCATAGAGTGAGAGAAAACTTTCACAATCTATACATCTGACAGAGGACTAATATCCAGAATCTATAAGAAACTCAAACAAATCAGTAAGAAAAAAACAAACAGTCCCATTGAAAGGTGGGCTAAGGACATGAATAGACAATTCTCAAAAGAAGACATAGAAATGACAAACAAACATATTTAAAAATGCTCAACATCTCTAATGATCAGGGAAATAAAAATGAATGCAATTTGATACCACGTTTCTCCTACAAAAATGGCCATAATAAAAAATAAAAAATAAAATAGATGCTGGTGTGGATGCAGTGAAAAGGGAACGCTTCTACACAGCAGGTGGAAATGCAAACTAGTGCAACCACTGTGAAAACCAGTGTAGAGATTCCTTCAGGAACTAAAAATAGAACTATCATTTGATTCAGCAATCTCACTACAGAGTATCTACCCAGAGGAAAATAAGTCATTATATGAAAAAGATAGTTGGTCATACATATTTATAGCAGCACAATTTGCAATTGCAAAAATGTGGAACCAACCCAAATGCCCATCAATCAGCAAATGGATAAAGAAATTGTAATATATATGATGGAGTCCTACTCAGCCATATAAATGAATGAATTAATGGCACTCACAGCAACCTGGATGGGATTGGAGACTATTATTCTAAGTAAAGTAACTCAGGAATGGAAAACCAAACATCATATGTTCTCACTCATAAGTGAGAGCTAAACTATGAGAATACAAAGCCATAAGAATGATAAAATGGACTTTGGGGACTCAGGGGTAAAAGGTGGGAAGAGGGTGAGGGACAAAAGACTACAAATTGGCTTCGGTGTATGCTGCCCAGGAGATGGGTACACCAAAATCTCACAAATCATCACTAAAGAACTTACTCATGTAACCTGATACCACCTGTTACCCCAAAAACCTAGGAAAAATTTTTAAAAACTAAAAAAATTAAAAAAATTTTTTTTAATTGTTTCTTTAGATTTCGTAGAATGATTATAAAGAAAGGATAAGAATGGTGCAAGGCTGGGTATCAGATTAGGATTATCATTCATATATACATGTATATAAAATACATATGCATATAGACATATATATATGTATGTCTCATTTGAGTCATGCCATAATATTTCATATAAAAGATGTGAGAATTATACAGAACTACACACACGCACACACACACATTCTTTTACACTAATTGGTACTATATATGTTGAAATAAATTTCATCAAAATATCTTAATTATTTTAAAAGCATTGAAACTTAGTTTAGCAAAGGTTAAATTACTTCTCAAATGCTCTACAGCTAATAATGGTAAATTTAGACATTTCACAAAAACATTGAAAAGATTCAGATAATTTTTATTCAATATTTGTTCTTCACTTCTATAATCATTAATCACTAATATATAGCCATGCACATGGCTGTCTAAATAAAAACATATTTCTTAAGCTCCTTTGCATCTAAGTGTAGTGATATTGTTGACTTCGTTCAATGAAAATGTAGGCAGAAGTAGTGGGTACAAGTTTTGGTAATTGTTTTTAGAGGAAGTGTTTGTTTCTTATATCTGAGTTAGCCATTCTCAAAAATGAGATAACATTTGTAAAGTATACCATGCACAGCAGAACAAAATTAGAGGAACCAAGACTACATAATTAGATATTTATGTGAAAAATATGTTTGTTTGTGTTTAATTCTGTTATTTGGATATTTATGTCATTTAAAGATAAATTGAAACATAATTATTATAGAATTTGGTCTTGGGTTGTTGTCTTGCATCTATAAGAATCAAACACTTGTATGTATAGGTTTAGTACAAGTGACAAGTTAATGTGCACACATGCTCAGATAATGTATGCTAAAAAAAAACAAAAACTGGTGACTCCTGCTGGGAGGTTTTTAAATACTTGGAAAAATTTACCTGCACTCTTTCTTAGATAATTGTCATTTGCCAACTAAAGCTTTAGCGTTACAGTATCTTCAGAAGTTTGGGGTTGGTGTTGCCTATTTCAGGAGTATCCTTAAATAGGCAGTACTGAGATAATAGTGCTGAAATCAGGAAATTATATTCATTTAATTCTTCATATATAAAAAATAAAATAAACTTAATCTAGAGCTACCCAATATATAGGTGGAGAAGAAGTCACATCTTCTATGAACATCATAGTATAAGTTGACTGAGAGTTCAGCTATGTGCAAACTTGCAAGGTTGAAAGAAGACAATTTCTTGTCTGTTTTGTATATTGGATCAATTAAAACAAGTGGCTGAAGCAATAACCTTAGTAGGAGATTGAGACCATAGCTCAAAACTTTTTTGAAAAATTTCCCTTTAGCGTTTTTGTCCAGACAAAGAAAAAATGTCAAATGCTTGCAGGCAATGGTGAGATTAATGATGTTGTCTTTCTTCTTAAGCCTTTAAAACACACACAAACACAAAGCAAGCAAACAAACAAAAACAATAAGAGATCAGTGTAATAGCTTCCATTATAAATGAAGAGGAGGTTGAGGGAGGCATAATGTAGAGGTCAGAATTTAAGAAGAAATCGGAGTCCGTTTTAAGTCTTCAAGGCAAAACAAAACAAACAAAAAACCATCTAGAAAAGATCTCTGGCTGTCATGCTTTTTTTAATCACATGAGATTGACTGCAAGCAAATAGGCTAGAAACCTTTAAGTTTTAGGAATAATTATATTATCAAGTAAAACAAAACCTTGGCTACAAAAGCTTGTTGTGATTCCTGCCTGAAGTGAATCACAGGCTTTAAATCTGCACCAGCAGAACGTGGGTGACAGACATTGCATAGCTCCCAAGAAAGGTCTGACCTTCATTAAATGCCTCAAATATGTCTGTTGTGTATACTAAATAAGAAAAAAACTAGCAGGGTGAGCCAGAACCATGAAGAATAATGGATAGTGGAATCATTTCTAGAGTACATCCAGGGGCTACAGAAAGGTTAACTGAGGAACTCTACCCAAAGAGAACACTGTTGTGAACTCTTTCTATGCAGGACTATGTGATAAGTGCTTTACACACGGTTGCTTTGTTTTCTTTTTTTCCACTTTTTTTTGTAATGAGAATCCTATGGTAGCTATATGCCTATTTTTCAAACTTTATACAATATGTAGAAAACACATTTCTGATTTTGTAGGTCATCAGTTTGTAGATTTTGAAGTTGTTGCTTCATGTTACGAAAAGGTGTGTGCATCACCCAAAACTCCTGAATTTTGAGAAAAACTCATTAATCATAATTAGTCTTTGGACATGGGATTCATGGGAGTGTTGTGTGGGTAGAAGAGGACTCACTGCACAAGTAGGCTATGGGAGAGAATGCCAGTTCGAATAATTATCCATTCTCTCCTTCATTCATTAAAATAAAACAATCAAATTATACTTGATTACGTTACACCTGGGAAAAGATAACTCAACATTACTCTCTTTTCAGTTGTGCATGGTGA
This sequence comes from Hylobates moloch, assembly GCF_009828535.3. Classification (NCBI taxonomy): domain Eukaryota; kingdom Metazoa; phylum Chordata; class Mammalia; order Primates; family Hylobatidae; genus Hylobates; species Hylobates moloch. The sequence continues at coordinate 126,853,468 of NW_026652279.1, forward strand.
TGTGATTAAGTTCTGAAAATGCAATATAATAGAAGTTAGTATAAACAACCTTCTGAATTTAATCCTAAAGGGAAGGCTTGTGCCTGTGCTCTGCTTTTTGCCTTTTCCTCAGGTTGGAATATGTATATTTTGATTTGTTGGCATAGCTGTCATGGACCTTGGAGATGGAGCCCACATATGTAGGAATAATAAGATTGAAGGAGCCTTCTTTTTTTATATCCATGAAATAAGTTATGATAAATGAAGTGAAGGAGAAGATACGTGCAGTTGCCTGATATTGTCCTTAAGAGAATGGTATACTTACCCTCTTCACTCTTTTTCCCTAATGGCTGGACTGTAGATATTATTGTTTGGTTTGAGTGATCCTCTTTGAGTCAAAAACTGGCAAAACAAAAATTAGATAGGAAAAGCCTCTGGAGTTTCCAGCCACTGTGCTTTAGTAGTTTTTACTATTTCAGGTCTTTAAGATGAAAAAAAAGGACAACTTAAAAAAAATCATAAATACGTTAGAGGATTTTTCACATGCAGCTAAACCTAGCAAATAATTGTAAAATATGCATGGTTCTCTAACACTCAAGCTTTTTGATGGTGGCACACTAAACTAGCATAGCATATTTTTGTTGTCCACAGTACCTAGTTGTTAGTATTAGTTTGCTAGGGCTCCCTAACAAAGTAGCACAAATCAGGTGGCTTAAACAGCAGAAATGTATTTTCTCACAGTGCTGGAGTCTTGAAGACTGAAAGCAAAGTGTTGGCATACTTGGTTCCTTCTGAGAGCTGTCAGGAGAGGATTTGTTCTGGGACTCTCTCCTTGACTTTTAGATGGCTTTCTTCTCTTTGTGTCTCTACACATCATATTCCCTCTATGAAGGTCTGTCACTGGTTTCAAAATTCTCCTTTTTATAAGAAAGCTAGTCAAATTGGATTAGGGACCACCATAATGACCTCATTTTAATTTGATTGCATCTGTGAAGACCCTGTCTTCAAATGAGGGACTGGAGTTTAGGACTTTAACATATTATTTCTGAAGGGCACAATTTAACCCATAACACTTCTTGAAATAACTCATTGATTAAAAAAAATTGAAAAGAAACAAATAAAACAAATGAAAATTTGCTCAGTATTTTTTAGCATTTTACTGTTACAATAGTTCCTCCTTATTCTCTGGGGATATGTTCCAAGACTCCCAGAGGCTGCCTGAACATTGGATAGTACTGAACTTCATATATAGTACGGCTTCATGATTTGATAACCAAGGTGGCTACTAAGCGACTAGTGGGCAGGTAGCATACCTATCGCAGATATGCCGGATAAGGAACAATTCAGGTACTAGACAGGGCCTAGCAAGACAGCATGAGATCTCATCAAACTACTCAGAATGGTATACAATTTAAAACTTACAATTTGTTTATTTCTGGAATTTTTCATTTAATGATTTTTTGCACTGCATTTGACCATGGGTAACTGAAACCAAAGAAAGCAAAGCCACAAATGAGGAGGACCTATTTAATTTTTTTTATAAAATAAATATGATTTTATGCCCAGAATTTTATATTACAAGATGTCTAATAAAGCAATATATTGCAAATTACAGAATTAGCAAAGATTCACCAATAGTATATTCTAATTGGAATGTCACTGCACATAAAATGAAACTGTATGAATTTGTGTCAAGGTATATATCTGCTTTGGAAAGCAATTTTTTAAAAATTATAACAAAAACACTCAACATGAGATCCACTCTCTAAAAAAAGAGAGTAAGTTGCCACCTTACTATGAGCAAGCAGGCTCCCTCTTGACCCATTCTATGAGGAGATGGAAAGACTGTGTAAGTGTGGACTTAGTCCAAGAACATGGGCTTAATTTTTTAATCCTTCTAGGGTTTGTGATTTGGGGACTGTCTCATTGAGAATGTGGAACTATCTCTTGAACCCTGTTTATGAGGTCAAGAATGTCATGGCAGACAACTGTACTCAGAAATCCCTCTTGATTCATAAAATAATTAAGTTTGCATTGAGAACTTAAAATGTCCTTCTTAAAAATTTCAGTAATTCCAACTATCAGCAAGTGTTCATGAGCCATAGGAGATTTGCAACTTTGAGCTGCAAACAGGTTTACTAGCAGAACATGAAATTAGAGACCCCAATAAGCCCTATTTAGGTATAATATAATTTATATATTTATAATTTATATATATATATAAATTATATATATAATTTATTATATAAATTATATAATAATTTATTATATATAATTTATATAATAAATTATATATATAATTTATAATTTGTAGACACACTAAATTTTAGTAGTCACAACTGACTATGAAAAATATACACTTTCTATAAAGCAAACTAAAAAAAATAGAAAGTATATGATTTTTACTAAGCTCTTATAAAAGGGAGGGAATAACATATAACTATATTTTGTTTTTAATGGTCTTGATATTTGAATTTTACCCACATGAATTCCATCTAAATGAAGCCACCAAACTGATACATTCTGTGTTTTATAGTCAGTTATGAATTTTATGTGAGATTTTATTGTCATTTACCATGCTTTTTTTTTATCAAATTGCAAGTAATCTGATTGACATTATGGCAATTTCATATTGCCAGTAGGGTCTATAAATGACTAAACATGTAAAGGTAGATTAGTTGGCTTTCATTTACTTATTAGCAAATATTTCTGTATGTCCCCTCTGGGTGGAGTAGGTACTGAGTAATATAAGGTACTTGGTTTTTTTCTAATATAGTTTTTCACGAGAAAACAAATAAACAAAAGAATTTGGCACATTGAAAAAATTGCAGTAAAAAATTTTTAAGAGTTCTGAGACAGTTAATATATTCATGAAACTTAGATTTTTATCAATGAGTCATTTTTAGCAGAGGAACATTCTTATTTGTCTGAAAATTAAAATATTTTATTCAAAATACTATTTTTGAGGTCCTTTTTATATTTTTATCCTCCAAAGATGGCAAATAAATGTCTGCATTAAAAGGAAACTTGTACACTCTGTTCCTTTACAATTATTCCAACAAGCTACTACTAACACATGCTTTATGAAACTTTGAAACTCCACACTCAACAAACTCTAAAAAATTATTAGACCTGGTTTCCACAAATACCACCAATTATCTTTAAAGAGTTATTTTGCTATGTGCTTTATTTATTCCACTTTATGTAATTCTTGGCTCAAACTAATAATGTTTTTATTGAAAACAGGAAGAAGATTTAAAAAGCAAGCAATAAAGAAGAAAAAGCTCAGTTTGAGAGATTAATAAGCTTCTCAAGGTAATTAGAAAAGTGTGTTATGCCTAATTTTGTGTGCCAACCCAACTGGACCATGGTGCCCAGATATTTGATCGAGCATTATTCTGGATGCTACTGTGAGGGTGTTTTTAACATTTAAAGCAGCGGATTATGAACAAAGCAAATTGTCCTCCTTAATTTGGTTGGGCTTCATCCAATTAGTTGAAGGCCTAAATAGAACAAAAGAGTAACCTGCCTTAGACAGAAGGAATTCTACCAGCAGGTGGCCTTCAAACCTGAGCTACAACAGTGGCGCCTTCCTGCATCTCTAGCCCCTCAGCCTACATTACAGACTTTGGTCTTGCCAGCCTCCATAATCTCATGAACCAATTTGTCAAAATAAATCTCTCTCTCTCTACATATATAAAAGTCCTACTGGTTTTGTTTCTCTGGAGGACCTGGACTAATACGAAGTTGATCAAGGATTATAACCCATAACTATCTAATCCCAAAGCCCCTACTCTTCTTCTCTTTCTAATATGTAACTTTTTTTTTTTTATTTTTGTAAAACATAAACCTTAAAGCAAGATTCAGACACTATATTAGTTCATTTTCACACTGCTGTAAAGAAATACCCGAGTCTGGGTAATTTATAAAGGAAAGAGGTTTAATTGACTCACAGTTCTGCATGGCTGGGGAGGCCCCTGGATGCTTACAATCATGGTGGAAGGAGAAGGAGAAGCAAGAAAACAAGAAAGAGAGAGAGAGAGGGCTGGTTATAAAACCATCAGTCCTTGTGACAACTGACTCACTGTCGCAAGAACAGGATGGAGGACACTGCCCCCATGATCCAATCACTTCCCACCAGGTCCCTCCCTTGACATGTGGGGATTACGATTCAAGATGAGATTTGGGTGGGGACACAGAGCCAAACCTCAAAGTCAATTTTTAGAGTGAAGCATGTATCTTAGCTGGGAGTTTAGCCAATTGAGCAGAGAGACCAGGCTGACGGACTGAAGTTCTAAATTAATGTTTAAAAAGGGATAACAGCACTGTACAGTAGTTAAGAGCACAGAATTGAGAATAAGATGCCCAGGGTTTCAATACCAGCTCTACTGCCTACTTGGGAGAATTTATGTTAAATTATTTAACCTCCTATACCTGACAATGGTAGTATTTCCTCCCAAACTCCCTTGGATTTAGATGCTTTTCACTGTTTTTGTTCATTTCATCCCCAGCTGTGTTATTTATTTCAAACTGCCGCACCAAGGATGCCATTCAAAAGATTCCCATTTGCAAGTGTGAAGCTTTTTTGCCACATGTAGATAGCAGGATTTGCCTGGACACTCACAACTGTCTGAGGTATTGTTAATCAATGAGTAATTGGGGCAGGAGGGTGAACGTTTAGCTCATTTTTCTCCAGGACAAAATATAAAGTATAATCTGTACTTCACAGCTTCTCTCTGGGATAAGGCCACACTTAGCTGGAAATTATACCCTCTCTTGGTTTCTTTACCTTTCCCAACCTGTTTTCTCCACTCTCTACTTGTTTCTCCTTTGGGCACTTTCTAGCTAAAGCTTTTTGCAACAAACCTCATCTCAGAATCTCCTTCTGGAGAAATTGACTAAAGACATCCAGTTTTCCCATCTTTAAAATTGGAATATTGTCCCTATTTCAAAGGATGTTGTCAAAGTTTAATGGCAAATATAACTATAACTAGCACATATCATGTGATAAATGCATATTAGTATATTAATTATAAAATAGTAAAACTAAATGTGTTCCACTTAATAAAACAATAAATTGTTGAATGCCTAGTTTATAGTAAGCAAATCATGAACATCAAAAAATAAGAAATCAATTATCTTGTCTTTATTTTTATGCCTATACAGTCTGTCTGGAGAGAGATACTTAAGCCAATACTAAAAATCCAATGTTGGCAGTATGAGCGCATAGAGTGCTAACAATTTTTACCCAAAAAAAAATAATAAGGCAGGACATGGTTGTTCACTCCTGTAATCCCTGTGCTTTGGGAGGCCTAGGCTTGAGCATTGCTTGACACCAGGTGTTCAAGACCTTCCTGGGCAACATAGCAAGACTCAATCTCTACCAAAAAATAATAATATTAAAAAATAGCAAGTCTAGTAGTGTGCACCTGTATTCCTAGCTAATTGGGAGGCTGAGGTGGAAGAATCACTGGAGTCCAGGAGTTCAAGACTGTGGTGATCTTGGTCACACCACTGCACTCCAACGTAGGTGACAAAGCAAGACCCTGTCTCTAAACAACAAATAAAATGAAATAAAAAGGGACACTTTGAGTACCTAAGTCAGCCCAAGCAGTCAGGGAAGAGATATGTTAGAATGCCTAAGTAGTAATTACACAATTTGAAAAGTGGAAAGGGGAGTGGGAGGATGAAAAAGAAAACAACAACAAAACAATACACATAACTGTTACGGAAGAGTTTTGTTATTTTTTTATTGTTATTGTTACTATTATTTGAGTTGGGTACAGGTGTGTGTGTGCTTGTATCTATGAGTGTATGTTCAAATGTGTGTTGTCATGTATGTGTTTGTCCATTTTAGGATGTGTGTGTGTGTGTGTGTGTGCATGTTTCTGTATTGTGTGTTTGGGGAAGTAGGTTTGGCATTGAGGCAGAAGGGATAGGCAGAAACTCCACTGGCATTCTATGATATATTCAAGAGTTTATACTTCATCCTGAAGGCACCGTCAAGTCACTGAAGGATTTTGGTAGGGGAATGGAATGTTAGAAAGACAAGTCTGGCAGCAGTGTTGAGAATGGAATTGAGGGCAGGGATGGTAAATAGGTTTTTCAACTTACATGCCAACTCTGATCAATTGGTAGTGGCTGGCTGGAGCACTTTTTGAGAAGGATTTTGAAGTCTTGTCCCGGCTTAGTGAGAATGAGCACCATGATTGATTATCAATGTTTTCCATTTATTTCCCATGTTCTAATCTTTTCTTTATTGAATCTGCCTTCTACAATGCATATTTGTTATAGATATCAGATATAGATCAACTGAGATCATTGTAAAAAACTACGTATGGAAAACTTTTCTTCTCTGAAGGCTTCTAATTTTAAAAATGCAATAAAATTTTTATTGTGTAGGAAAAAGTCTATGGGGTTAAAACAGACTTTAGCATGTAAACATATTAAAATCATTAATTTGTTTCAGTTTACTTGCAAGCACTATCTAGAAGAAGAGCTCCGGTAATCTATACCTGTTGTAGCATTGGAATAAAAATGAAACCACACACACAAATAAGAGGGAAATTTTAAGATCACTTAAAGATTAAGAGAGACTAATATTGTGTTTGTAAATACATTAATTTTGCCAAAACTTTCTTCCTCTTCTACTTCACATAGGCTAAATGTCCCTTATATTAATTTTTGTACATATTGCTTTACTGATTTATATTTAATTGGCTACATGTTGTAAAAGATTATAGTATTAACTTTAAAAAATACTCTCTGGTAGTAGAAAGAGTTCAGCATTTGGAGCCAGGCAAACTTCCTTTTTAATCTTGGCTTTGTCACATACCAACAGTCAGATCTCAGGCAAGTCTTTTGGTGTGCCTCCTTACTTTATTAATAAAGTTTTCATAAGACAAAATTTCATTCTCCATTAGGCCAAGTGCATCTTGAGTCAAATTTCCTAAGGCCTACACAAGAAAAAAATCGCATGGTGACTATTAAATACCAGCATAACAGTAAATTGAGTTTTTATGGAAATACTTTGAACTACATTTATACCACATGGCTATTATTACATGAATTCTGAGTTGAAACACAGCTTCAAATAATATTACACTACCCAAAATGCACACACATGTGATCAGATGTGAGAGTAAATACAGGAGATTGTTACACTTTTTAATGCCTAATAATCGGTGTTTCAAATGACACCTTCATTAATCGTACCATTTTAATTGCAAACTTTGTTTGAGTCTATTAAATATAAAATTTTTGGAAATGGAACAAATCATTTCACACAAAATAATGGTTTTTGTACTGCTTCAGATAACTCAAACTTTGAAATTGATTGTGGTTGATTTGAAATATGTTCAGTGTTTTTCTACCCCATCAGGTGCTGCATTAATAATATCCCAGGGCTGAAGCTACAAAACCTAAAAAATGGAGCAAAACTTGTCAAGAAAATAGCTACTGGTGGGGTGTGGTGGCTCACATCTGTAATCCTAGCACTTTGGGAGGCGGGTGGATTTCCTGAGCTCAGGAGTTTGAGACCAGCCTGGGCAACATGGTGAAACCCCGTCTCTACTAAAATACAAAAAATTAGCCTGACGTGGCAGTGTGCACCTGTAGTCCCAGCTACTCAGGAAGCTGAGGCAGGAGAATTGCTAGAACCCATGAGGCAGAGGGCTGAGATCATGCCACTCCCGCCTGGGTGGAGACTCCGTCTAAAAAAAAAAAAAAGAAAAGAAAATCGCTACTGCAGCAGTCAAACATTTGGAAAAATATTGTTCTAAAAATTAGCATCTTTGATCCAGCAATAAATGTATAGTAATTTTGATAGAAACAAGCAAAGTATGAAACTATTCTTCTAATATTGACACATATATTTTAAAACATCAAACATTTCAAAAAGTGTTCCTTGAAATGTTTAAAGAATATCACATAAAATGGATCACCATTTAATACACCATTAGTGCATCATTGCTCATTTAGATAATGAACAAAATACTAGAGAAATGAGCCATTTTATAAATCCCTGCTATATTTAGAATTAAAATCTGTCTGTTTTGTGGTCTTTAGGAATTTTATTTCACACATTATCATCTTTTTTTCATTTAATAGAAGCATGGGGAAAGAAAATGTACTATCCAGTTATGGTTGAGTTTCTTTATGTTTCACTTCAGTTTTCTGGGCATTCCTAGTAGCTTTTATTTCACAGCTGTTTCTTGTTTAAGTCTCACACAAGATGACAACAGCATGGGGCAAATCATTTTTGACTTAATTTGAAATGCTGTTTTCAGGGTATTTTAACAGCAGCAATTCTCATATGAGCAAGTAAAGATCATAAATGTTATCCGTATCTCCCCAGATAAACGACAAATAGAAAAACAAACACACGACGGAATTTCTGAAGTGATAAAGAAATTTCGTATGTCTAAGCCTTGCCAGTGTATTTTAAACATGGACAAAATGTATATATATCAAATTTGACATACTCTTAAAAGAAACCAGGTAAAAACATGAAAAATTAAAATGCTTATGTATAAACTCTACAACTGAAATCTAATGTGAATCTATACTATCTAGGTGAAAGACATGGTAGGTGTCAAAAAAAAATTAACCATTGTAAAGTCAATGACTGTGGGATGCGTGTGTGTCTTGGAGTAGAGATGTTGTTAAAAAGAAACCATCAAGGCCCTCTGGTTAACTTACTGAAAATGTTCTGAAATTTTTTCAACAATGGTGGATTGGTGCCAACTTATGAGAGTAGAAATTGTGAATTGCAGATTTTGTATTCTTTCTTGCCAGCAAATGACCTCCCATCTGTTGGTTGCAGAAAAAAAAAAAAAAAAAAAGAACCTATGAGATGGCCAAGTCACCTTACTTAGGCACAAACCGTTACTACAATTATTTTCATCCATTGTTGTTTTATATATTATACCAAATTTATATTGGGTAGAAATAATTTTTTCAAATGTTATTTGAGAGAATAATAAACATCTCATTTATTATGTTTTTAAATGCAAATCCCCATTAACTTCATTCACTTCATGAGTGACTGAAAACTTTTGGAACTTCTTCATTCCAATTGTAACCTTTGAGACGTGCCTGTATTTATTGACATCTGATTTACAGTGAGTATTTGAATACAGTGAAAAATATTTTTGACTTCTTACCATCTGCAATTAACATTGTTAATAAACTCTGCATTCTGAACTATAATAAGACTGTATGTGGGCTTTTCTTTGTCATCTCTAGATAAATTCTAACCATCAAATTATATATTGAGACTCTTTCCTCCCTGGATCTATATTCTATTACTATATAACTTAAGCCTAAGTTTACATCTGCTTTTAATAATGCCTTTGAATTACACTGATGATTCGCATTTGTTTTTAAATAAAACCAAAGCTTCTTTCTAACACTAAGTAATCAGGCCAGGTTTTGCTTCTGTTTTTTCTCCTAGATATATGTAACTGATATTTTTGAAACTCATTGTAAAAGTTTTAGTAAGTAAAATTAAAATTTTGGTGAGAGAAGTGATAGCCCAAGGTAAGTAAGTGTACTTAATATTCATTTATTTATGAGTATAAGAGACACTATTTTGTGCTTTATGGATCTTAATTCAAATTATTCTGCTGAGACTGAGGTGAATTAATTTGAAAAAGGTGCAACACTTTCAGACATATTCTATGAGTGTCATAGCTGAATAAAAAGTAATGGGAAAAATGTCACCTGAAGTGTGTCAGTTTTTATTGTTATTACTAATTTTTTCATTGTTTTTCGTTTTTACATTCATGAACACTCCACTTATCTATCACCCACCCTAGACCACCCTGCTTCACTCACACGTATATTTTATATTCCCTCTAAACAACAGTTGAACTTGATATTATTCATGTAAGCTTAATAATTAAGGAAATGAATATAAGTTCACATGAATTAGAGTTCATATCACTTTGCCAACAAAATGATATGTGGATATTTGCAGTCAAACCCATTTATTCCTAAAAATTACATGAAGTATATATATGCTATTAAAAATAATTTTCCAAAAAAAGGTTAGCCTTTGAAAAAGAAAGCGCTAGAGTAACACCATAAACAGACAGAAGAAAGAGGTCCCTTGCTTTCCTGATTCTAGTCCTGCTTCAATTAAAAAAAAAAAACAAACCATGTTTGCTGAGACCTGTTTGTGCTCATATTGTAAGAGCAAATACAAAGTTAAAATAAGAAACTTAATTCTCCCTGTTGAAAATAAAGAAAGAGACTTTCGTGTCACCCCTCCAATCTTTTCCTAGAAAACTTCACTTTAGAAAACTTGTAAGTTCTTTGTGTCTTAGAAATGTATATAAGTCACTTAAAAGGATAAATAAGCAACCTGGGGACCTGGGAATCTGGTCAAAGCCTTGAAATGTAATAATCTTGGAAGACAGTAGTCCTTTCTCCCAGTTTCCTGAGACATAGAAGCCTACTTTAATTGGCACCTGGCTCCAAATTGCAAACCTATCTCCTATCATAAGAACTCAAGACATTTATTTTTTTTCTTTTAAAGGCAATTAGCAAAATAAGCAACTACCACAATGACCAGGTGGTTCAGGATGAACTATTTGTAACAAACAGTGCTGCCCAATTCTAGGTTTTATTTATCATGAGAAAATGTGCACAATATATCGCCTGACTGTAAGAAAAGGTGAGATTTCTTTCTGTCTTAATCTCTTTCATGACTGCTTGTGGTGCCCATCACACCCTGTTTTAATGCTTATTCAATAACAAAACAGGTTTATTTCTCATACTTTTATGAAGAGATTTTCTAAGGTGCCAGGAGATTTTGTTTTAATCATATTTCACCAACGATACCATTGTACCTCACAGACTTTCTCCGCACAGAGGATGTTTTGATGACATTTGTCAGTCAAGCTCTTCTCTCTAACTCTACGATACATTGTAGAGGACATCTCTTTCTACAATCAGAGACCATACTCTCCCCATCAATGGGCTTTTTCTATAATTGAATTCTTACCACCTTTCAGACAGCAGCTTCCTTACATAAGCAACTGCTTCTGTAGATTATTTCTGCTTCTGCCTGAGTTAACTTTCTCTACCCGAAGATCCTTCCCATAGCAGCTCTGACTGTGCCTTCTATCAGCTCCTTTCAACTCTGTGAACATATTTCTAGATCACCTCTGCCTGCTCATACCTGGTGGCAATTGTAGGTGACTTCTACAGAATGGCTCCAGCCCACACTTTCAGGCAACTTTTGACATCATTGTTTTGTTTATTTGTTTGTTTCTGTGTGAGTCAATCTTTCTTTAAAGATATTTGAATATCTTTGAGTAGGCATCCTCTGTTTTCACCACTCTTTCTAGTCTCCAGATAGTTGCTTCATTTTGCATTTGCTAATTCTGGATTTCTTAGTGTACTTTCTTACCTCTTTTAGTAGCCGATCACTTTTGTCTGGTTAAACACTCCTTATATCAAAATTCTCTTTTTCAAATTCCAAATGTGTTTTCTTTCTCTGAACTAGATTTAATTGATAAAGAATTGACACTGTGGGCGATTCCAGGAGACAGTCTCTCCTGGATAGGATTGGGCTTCCATGTAGTGCTGTGTTCCTTGCATATGATCACAAAGTAGCTAGCAATCCATAGTGTGTGGCAGTGTCTAATTTATTATTACATGCAGTTGGTTGTTACAAATTTCTAACTGAAATAAGTGCCTTGGGAGCCCAAGAGGCCATTCTACTTCATTGTTATGGAAGTGATGATGGTAACTATCTGACTGTGGTATTATATGGATTCCTTTAACTGCACTGCAGTGCTTATAGAGAGAAAATGATAAGCTCAAGCCTGTAACTATCAGTTTACATTACAGTCTGAAAACTAAAACTAAAGTTTCCATGGCAGCCACAAAATAATCTGTTATTTCTTGTATCCATAGAACCAATATTGCTAAAAATCAAACACAAAATTTAACGTGTGCAGCAAAATACAACATCAACTGAATTCACAGCCTTGCCAAGTTCTCATATGACAAATAGTATATGGATTGGGAAAAAAGGAGGACTCTGAAACTTGAAATGCTTGAAATGGAAACTTTGGACTCAGATAAAAGAAGAGCTTTTGGACTCCTGGATTACTCTGTGCTGAAGTATTGTTCCCTCTTGTTTCTCTTCACAGACTTGCCTTCTTGCTTTCTGTACTTTAAAAGCTTGTGAAAGTTGTGTGTGTGTGTGTGTGTGTGTGTGTGTGTGTGTTTCTGGAGCAGATACTTTGTAAGGGGCAACATAATCACATACTATTACCATTAGACTCACAACATTAGTAATAAGTCTAATGCTACAGAAGCAATGTCATCCTAGGTAGAACTGCAAGGGTAATTGCCATTATAAATATATTTTTAAAAATTGTTGGTGATGGAATTTACTAAATTCCTTTAATGTCACCGTTTTAGCCTGTGTAGAATCAGATGGCTGTTGATAATAACTATGGATTATTTCAAAGTTAATCTGGTTTTAACTCCAGTTGAAACTGCTGTCTGGACATAGTATTGTTATTGGACAAATCATCACAGGCCCTGGCACTTGGCATGCAACTATTGACCTAACCAATATATATATATACACACACATATATGTGTGTGTGTGTGTGTGTGTGTGTGTGTATGTGTGTGTATATATATATATATGTATGTATTTCATATCAATTTGCAAAGATTATTAGAAGCAGTTTTCCTTTACCTAGTAAGACCAATAGTACAACTTCACAACTTTGCCTCAGGGCTATGCTCTCTGCCATAATATGATCTACAAAACTTTATAGAATTCCACAAAACATTATGTTGCTCATTACTGACTGCATCATTTTGAATGAATTTTAGGAGAAAAAGAGTCAAGAGTACTTGGGTGCCTCAATATGGCCTATGCCAACTAGAAGAGGGATTGGAAAACTACAGCCTGCAGGCTAAATATTTTGTAAAAAAACTTCATTGGAACAAAGCCATGCTCGTTTCTTTCCATATTATCTATGGATATTTTGATATTGCAAAAGTAGAGTAGTTGCAGCAGCACCACTCTCTACAACAGATGTTAAAATATTTATTATATTGTCCTTTACAAAAGAAGTTTCCATCCTTTGAAATAGGGAATGAAAAATAAATACCACAAGACCTTAGGGACCTGTTAGCTACATAAAGTTGCTTGGTTTCAGTGGTCTGAAGCACACTAAGATGCCATCTCTATAGTCAAGAAAAGTTTTTGTACCTGTCAATATAATACAGTAAGACTTTTGAGACTTCAATTCATCACAAAGTCACTCATGAGCCTACCAACTGCAAGCAGGAACCAGAGCAAGAGAAGGCTCTGAAGCAAATCCAGGCTGGAATGCAAGCTTCACTCTCAACTGGACATTATTTTCCAAACTATGTAATAATATTCAAAGTGTCCATGGCAAATAGGTATGTTGTGTAGAGGATCAGACAAGCCAAAAGAAAGAATATGTCTGGAAACCAGAAAATTCTCTGAAGGTACCTCTTTGTACGTATATTATCAATAGTACAGATTAATGGAAAAATATAGCATCTTACAAAGAGAAAAATTTTGAGAAGCCAGACCATTCAAAAAGGATTTATGTAACTCCACGAGGGGAAAAACCTGGACAAGAAAAATATGGAATGGATAGTAGAAGAGATAAGTCATAAATATTAACCTTGACATTGTAATAACAACCTAAGAGCTTTTCATATTTTCTCTCCGCTTGTTATATGTGTGTATGCATATAAAATGTTATTATTTTCTGTACTTCTGTGCATTTTTATTTTAAATACAATTTGTTAGAAGTGATCTTCACAATTTAGTTTTATTATTTGCACCATATCTATGTTCAGTAGTACAATGAGAAAAATTGAGAAGTAATTAACATAACTAGAGATGGATATAATGACTATTGAAAGTATTAGCCTTCTCATTACTGGAAGAAGGTGAAGCTATCTATACCCAGAAGAGGAATAGCTGTTTCTTGCTGGGTTTGAAGAATGCTATCTATGTCAGTTGAGTAGCCAATGGGTTAGATCATGCTAGTTATTTATTTAGTGTCTCTTTGCTCCAAATCTATCGTTTTTGCCATGCTCTGTAATACTGAAAGTGGAACCATAAAATTTTTTCTTTGTTTGGCTTTGTTAATAGGGAGTTTTGAAATGCCACTGTAAGCCTTACTACTAAGAAACTTTCCCCTCTGCACTCCTGACTTCTTTCTCTTCCTCTATCCTGAACTAATATACTTTAAGGAAAAGGATGATTAGAGTTGGAGCCGAAGACTCAGTGTCTACAGCAAAGACTGAAAATCATACACACCTGTTTGCATATACTGAGTAGCTTTGGAGAGAAGCAGAAATAAAATATCTATGACTCTGTTAGAGTCAGGCACTGAAGAAAATAATGTATACAGTGGTCCATTTCCAAGACAAAGCGCATTGAATTGGCTTAGGTCAGCAAACTACAGAAAAAACAGGATGTACTAGGCCCCTGAATGGATAACCGATGCCTCTTTTGGGTCTCCCCCTCCCAACCCTCCCCCCACCACACCTGAATGAAACAAGTTTAGTCTAAGATAAAAGTTTCAAGCCTGAAAAATCGCTCATTTTGTCTTTTCTTATCAGCCTGCCCATCTTCTTAGGTCATAAGTCACTTGAAAACTCATACCACTTGAAAAGCCCCTGAGCTAACTAGGATTGCAATGCATTGTGGGCTGCAACAAAATGCAGCAAGAAAACCCTAAAAAGAACACCTAAAGCCCCTACCCAACAATCAATAAGCAATGTCTGGAAAGATTGCGACCCCATAGTACTCAGCCTATGAGGAACCGGGAAACGGATCTGCACACTAGGGGATAAATTGCTTGTTGAAACTATGCTGGGTGTGCCTGCTCATCAGACACCTCATCTTGCAAGACCATCATTAAAAGTCTCACTTTCACTGTTTTCCAGGCCGCTGAGTCCATTCTTTGGGTTTGGACAAGTGAGTTTGTCTCTCACAGGCACCAAAGTCAAAATCCTGCCTTGTACCATGGGGCAGAGGTGTATGAATTCAATGGATGGATTTTGGGCAAATTCACAGTGGAGAATGGAGCCTATCATGGTCTTGTGTTGGAGACCCTTTATACCACACAAATCTACTATTGTTGCTTCTACATTTGAGTGCATAATAGAATTCAATGAGTTATATATTTGTACCCAAAGTGTCAGAGATTATTTTCTTGATAATGAAGAGCTGAATGTAGAAAAGTGTTAGGGAGACAAACTCTCTTGTAATCCCTTTCCACCAACTTTGTTAAATAAGGATGTAGCATTAGTATCTCTACCTCTGCAGTCTGAAGATCTCACCTATAGATGATGATCTATTAATTGCCAAGTCAGAAGCCTCAGTTTCATCAACCCTGATTACTTTGTTATCAAACCTCTGACATCAGAGGTAGGTTATAGTTACTGACAAAATTCAGGGGCCTGTTCACCAAATAAATTTTCTTTGGATTATGTGGGAAGATTTACAATGCTCTATCCCTCTGGCAGTCAAGGAAAAACTGCCATCCCCTCAACTCCCCACAGGGAAAAAGGGAGGCCCAGAACCATATGGAACTCAAGTATTGAAGACACTAAGTGCATCACTTGGGCATCCTTGGATTTTTTTGAAATTTGTTAATTCACAAATCAGTATTTATTGAGTGGGGTCCAAATCAACAGGTTTCACTGGAAAATATCCAGAAAGCTGTGGAGTCTAATGTTGGGGACATGCAACCCTGATGATACCTTGAGTTATAAGCCTGTGTGATTAATGATTTTGCTGATTGGAGCCTCTGGCAAAGGAAGACATACTCCACCTAAGGTGGTTCCTTTGGATTTTAGACCTGTCATTTCTCTAGCATGATTACCAGGTAAACTGTGTTTTGTAAACAGCTATGAGCTTGCTACTGGGCTCTGGTAAAAAGAAAATGTCTGTCTCCCCGAGAACTTGTGACTCTCTAATCTGTTATTTTGTGGTAAGCCAACTCAGACTCTACAACTAACAAAGTGGGAAGGTCCCAACAAACCTCGCTTGTCAAATGTAAATGGATATTTAAAAATGCCGCTTTCTTGGGCCCCGCTTCATCACCACTTGATATAAAAAACTGGCAGCTAGTTCTTTGTGGGAACTGAAATCCTCATTCTACTCTCTGGAGAAAAATCTCCTAGCTAAATGGGGTCCACTATTCATAAAAGTTCCCCTAAATGCTTCAATCTGATCCATTGATGTTTCAGCTAAACTGAAACTCAACGGTGATCCCTGAGCTGGTGACAGTTTTTAACCTCAGTGCCATTCATGAAGAACTGAATGGAGATTTTTTTTTCTCTATTCAATGGGCAGGATTTAAGACTAATTTTGTTCATAGTACTGCCCAATACTCTCCTTGATGAATTTTGTTATACTTGTACTGACCTATGGAATATTGCTAATGGCCTAGCTCTTTGGTCTTTTGCTTCAGAAACTGTAGGTTGGCATGTTAAATGCATCTCACTTTAGGGCCTATGAACTGTGGAAGCAAATCACAACTCCTGATTGTACTCTCTGGGTCACTCATGTAGAAGCCAGCAGTGAGAGCCCATTCTCTGATTATACCCACTAGAATCAGTCTGCTTATAGGGCCTGAACTGGTTTATTGCCCCCATCCACCTGCATTCATTTTTGTACCAGATGAGCAATATGTCACCATTACAGATTAGGCACAAATTAAAGTACTGCATGTTTGTTATGAAGAGGTGACCAGTACATGTCAAACTCATAGCTTCTGCTGAATTTGAGTTATTCATCTCTTAATAAGGAGGCCACATAACATGGTGTATGAGCTGTGCTCCTTCATGGAAGTTTGACTGCCTCAAAACTTTGACTCCCTCTTGAGGTTGTCAGTGGTGTTATACCAATATTTTGAAACTTTTCAAGTTACAGTGTTCTTTTTCCATTCTGATAAGTTAACTCCACCTTTATGGCCTTAATACTAAATTGTGTTATGCTTTTGACTCTCCATTACCATTTACAAACTGCCAATGGTGTGCCTTTTAACTCATAAGCACTCAAAATTATCAAAAGATTTGATGTTTTTTTCACAGGCTGCATCATTCACAATTATTTAAATTTGCTGAGCATTAGAGCAGCCTTCTCAAAAATTGACTCAAAAACATTTCTGACTCTAACTCCCTAATTTCCTCCAGGGACCTTAGTCATGCAGTTTGACCAATACATGCACCTATTCCTAGAAATGGATCTTAACCTATTTGCTACTTTCTGGTTAATCATCAGGATAAAAACTGTAAGTGGTTTCATATAGCCTTTTTTGAAAATTAAGTTTCCTGATCTGCTATTTCCGTGCACAATTCTTCTCCACCTCACCTTCTTCTAACATAAATTTCATGCTGGCCTGAGTTTTCAAACTTAATTCAAATTTAGTCACATGGATTGCTTTTTTGGATGGGAATGATCTAGGATTATAAGGATAATGAACACTTGTTGAATATTCTGGTCACTAAGTATCCCTACTCCAGGCCAAAGGGGGAAAATAATTAGTCTTTATAAGTTTTATAAGAATGCCCTTGTTTCTCTCACACCTAAACAAAAGTTTTATGTGTGAGTATTAAAATATTGTCACCTCCATTTTTCTTTAACCTTAGGAACTATTCTTTCAGAAACAGAAAAGGATGGCCCCGGCTCCTGTACCTTCCACGTCAAATGCCTGACAATACCTCTGGATGCCCTTTCCACTGTTACTCTCATAGCCCTTTCTCAACCTTTTCATGGGATGAATAAATGGCATTGGGCTGTTGTTATGGACAAGTTCTGCAAATTGGGATAACTACCCATAGGCATTTCTTCTAAAAACAAGAACTACTCTCAATTATTTAACTGAGTTGAGAGACCCAAGATCTGCCATCCATCTGGAAGGTCATATTGTAGGCATTGTCACCATGTTCCTCTTGGCAGTTGTAGGTACAACTTGGAGGGCCCTAACAATTGTAAACAGTATTTTCTTTTTATGGACACCATGTGCTCCTGTGACTTTGCTTCTTACCTAGAATTAACCTTGAGGATTAATTCACTTCCTTTCTAAAACCATGGTGACATGTACCTTAATTAAAGGTGGCCACAAAAACTTGCAAATATTTGGGGAAACACAACAGGTAAATCAGCAGGATGATGAGTAGGATAATTTCCCCATAATTAGGCTAAAGTTAGTTCCTTGATGAATTTCCCTTTGGGAAGTTATCCTGCTGCTTAGAGTCCTATAAATGATAGCCATAATTAAATTCTGTATGAGACAATTGGAACAAAATTGTTCCATGTCTCCCTTGTTCCTCTGTTGGTCAGATAAATTAGAATGTCCTAGAGCATTTTACACACGACAATTCAACTAAAGCCAAAATCATGTAGGGACAGAATATTTGTAGGAGACTCTTCAGTCTTTTGCAATTCTGTATGTCTAGTGAACAAAGGCCCTGATGATCTCTTGTTTTGGACTATCTTCTCTAGTGTGTTTATATACTGGACAGTGTTAGAAAATAGACATTGTATTTTATTCAGAACAAATGACAGGTTTCTTACTGTCTCTTATGAAATACTCATTTTTTATGCTCAGGGTTTCTCTTCTCTAATGTAACAAAAGGCATACACAGGTATCTTGCTACAATGATTAGCATTATCCCTCTGGGACTTAGAATCAAGCATAACTGAGGAAAATATGCTGATGTTCTTTCTCCTTTTTATGTCATCACTAATAATGTCATTTATCTCTTACCTGGTAGTCTCACCTCTTCAATCCATGATATTGTGGAAAACTAATATGTTAGCTTGCAAAGGAGGATAGAATTCAGGCCCTTCACAGTTCTTTATACTTTTCCCTATCTTGCTGTATTTTATATTCTCCTTTATAATAATTTAAGACACGATATTTTGCTCCTTTAATCTTATGTATTACCCTAAAATTAATTTAAGTAGGGATTTTCATCTGCTTGATTGACTTCTGTATTCTTAGTTCTTAGAAAAGAATCCGGCATATAGTAGGTGATATATAAATATATATTTGGTGAATGGGTGACTTCTGTATACAACAAATAAATAATAAATGTTATTCTCAATAATAAATAGAATATATATTTAAAAATAGCTAACCACCAGGACACAGTAACCTGACCTACATGCAAATAAACTCAAAATAGAAAGATAAATATAGTCTAAAAATCACCATTTAATTAAAATGGAAATAAAATGGCCAAAAATAAGAGTATACAATAATCACAACAATTATTTTAAAATATTTAGATCTAAATTTTAATGAAGTACTGTGTATCAAAACCTGTTAGATAAACCAAATTTAAATTAGAATTAAATTAGATTCCAGCTTGTTTTAAAATATATAAATATATAAATAAGCCTGACAATATTAGAAGTAGAAAAGCACATCAGAAGTCTAGTAAAAGAACATGATAAATTCAAAGATAGTAGCTCCTCCATATTTTAAAAATCTTCACAACAAAGTCTTAACGGGACTACTTGAGATTTTCCAGCAGTGTATATGTCCCCAAGAGGAAGTTTGATTAATTTTTTTCTGGGAAAATTAGCAAATCCACATGGCTATGAAAATTAAGCCACTATGTCCTAAGCAGTGTTTCTCAGTAAAATAATGAGGATTTGATTTTCTTGGATTTGCATTCATAATCAAGAAACAGAAATTTTTTTCCCAATTATTTAGATGAAACACCAGAAGTGTTAATTTTTAACCTTCTTAAAAATTCACCAACATCAAATTCACACTGTGTTTCCTAAGAAGTCAAGAATGGCTAAATATTGAAATATCCATTAATAAAATCTACTATTTTAACTGAATAAACATAAAATATAGAAAGATAAAAGTCAAGGTCAAAAAACTTTTACTAAAGTATACTTGATAAATAAATAAATGAACCTCAGAAAACCAAGAATAGAAAACAAAAGGTAGCCAGGAGTGGTGGTGCACACCTGTAGTCCCAGAGCTACTCAGGAGGCTGAGGCAGGGGAATTGCTTGAATACAGGAGGCAGAGATTGCAGTGAGCCGAGATCACCCTACTGCACTCCAACTTAGGTTACAGAGCAAGACTCCGTCTGAAAAAAAAAAAAAAAGAAAAATTGCTATATCCCAATCATTTTACATTATACTGGAAGCCATAGCTAATTCCATAAGGTAAGCAAAGAGAAATGAGAATCACAAGTATTAAAAAAAAGAAATAAAAATATCATTTACAGAAAATATTATTGTCTATAGTATATCAAAAGTATTTAAAAATAATTTTTATGGCTAGAGAATAAGCATACAAAAGTAAAAACTGAATCATAAAATTGCGGTAACTAATTGGAAATTACAATAAAATAAATATTCCAGCAACCAAAACCATAAGATATATATAAAAACAATTTATAAAATATTGATGGAGAAATGACAAATGTTACTTTAAAGATAACCTAGCCAAATAATGAGATTTCCAATGTTAGTGGATGATAAAATTCAAAATTATAAAGAGATTAATGTATTTTAAAAATCTATGATATTAAAAAAAACAGTGAAAACTCCAATATTCTTTAGAACATTTAGAAACAAAAATGTATCCTAAAAGGAATAAAGGGAATAAAACCCACAAAGAAACAAGATAAATTTTATGTTGAAAAATGGAGTGAATGATTCCATAATGTTATTTATAATTTGACTTCTGCTTTAAACAATATGGCAAACCACATGTTTTGAAACCCTTCGTTTATAGATACTAGTAATATTTGTATAAAGCAAATGTTGGTTAAGGCAAACATACTTTCAGTTGCATATCTAAACAAATTAGAAAGAGAGAGGGATCTACAGAGAGACCTAAACTAAAGTGATTGCTGAACCCAGAGGGTTAACAAGCTCTGGGGATATGGTTTATGTTGTGGAGACTAGACTCTGCTTCTAACGGCTAAATGACAGAGGAGAAAATAGAGCTTCTGGTCCATGTCAAGTGAAAAGGGAAGGCTTAAAAAAAAAAACAGGTTTGGAAGACTACCATTTTAAAGAAAAGGTAAACTTGGGGAATAAAAATCACACATTTTCAAAGAAAACCTGTGAAACAACGTGGCAGTGTGTGTGTGTGTGTATGTGTGTGTAGCAGTCTTAGAAAATCGGTATAGTGTCTATTTTCTACACATACCCCTGAGAATTCACAATCTTTTTTTTTTTTTTATTATACTTTAGGGTTTTAGGGTACATGTGCACAAGGTGCAGGTTTGTTACATATGTATCCATGTGCCATGTTGATTTCCTGCACCCATTAACTCGTCACTTAGCATTAGGTGTATCTCCTAATGCTGTCCCTCCCCCCTCCCCCCACCCCACAACAGTCCCCGGAGTGTGATGTTCCCCTTCCTGTGTCCATGAGTTCTCATTGTTCAATTCCCACCTATGAGTGAGAACATGCGGTGTTTGGTTTTTTGTCCTTGCGATAGTTTACTGAGAATGATGTTTTCCAGTTTCATCCATGTCCCTACAAAGGACACAAACTCCTCATTTTTTATGGCTGCATAGTATTCCATGGTGTATATGTGCCACATTGAGAATTCGCAATCTTAATCCTTCCTTCATGAGGTTCTTTGTTTTGTTTTTTTCACTTGCATTTTCTTTATGATCCAGAAAGTAACTAAGTCATTGCCCACGTTGGCTGTGAGCACTTACAGGAAGGACTACCTATCTGCTCTGGAGTGATAAAATTTTTCTCAGTAGTCTGTTAAACTCTTTCATAAGGTTTTAAGGGACATCAATAAATTATTGTAAGGACAAGAAACAATAGTATTTGTAAAATCATCACTGACTGTTGATTCAATTTGAGAACAATGTTAATTCTGTTTTGCAAATAATTAAAGCATTCAAGGGAACATTAACACTAACTTTAATTCTTCATTACTAATAGATTATTGAAGAACTTTAACCAAGTAAAATGAAGAGAAAATGTTCAGTTTGTTGTTTGTGTTTGGTTTGTTTTGTTGAGGTTATGAATGGAAAGAGTTTCCAAGCTGAAAAGCACTTTTTCCATTGAAATAAGGACATAGGCATCATGATATGTAAACCTATTTAATGTCACCCCTCTCCCCATCAGCTCTCTTTGCTACAGTGTTTATAAATGTGCTTACAAATGATCAAAAACTCACCCAAAAATGCATTATTTAAGGCAGCAGCATGTGAATTTGTAACCTGCTAGGGAAAATAAAAACAAACCAATGAAAGTCTTAGTTTTTCTGATAAAACTAAAATCATCATTGTACTCTTAATTATTTTTCACTGTTTACATAACTGATTTACTGTCTGAGGCAGAGAGAAAGACACACACAGAGTCTTCACTATGTTAAGGTCAGGTAATCAATTTCCTATCCCAAAAGGCAAAACTAATAGTACAGAGGATTATTGCTAAATACAAGCAGCTGCTTTTGTAAGACTGGAGCTTTTCTAGGGAATCCTGAAATAATGGAGTAGGTAGGAAACAGAATTCTATATATCTCGATCTTTGAATTTGTAAAAGCCGCACAGGTGCTTTTTAACTACAGATGAAATGAGGATTAATTTCGCTTTGATTCAAGTAATTGCTATTAAACATAAATGCATTTCAAGCAAAACATGGAGTGGTTATGGATCAAAGGATATTTCTTTCGTTCTGAATGTCATTAAGGCTTTATCTTTAACAAATTTAACTCTAATTTTATACATTGAAGAATTTCAGGAGTTTACCTGTTATAAACCATTTAATGCCAGTTTTAACTTTGAACCTCACTATTTCTAAATATGATCATTAAAATTCAACAGGTTATTATACCATACTTATTTAACATTGATAACAATCCATGTATTACTCTCTTTTCATAAGTTCATGCAATGCTGTATATTCTGTAAAGAATGATTATAACATAAACAATTTCTAAATTTAATTAATGCTATAGATCAGTTTCATTTTATAAGGAAACTCACATGCAATTTTATTTTTCTCTAAGGGTTCTCTTTTAAAATCTATTGATGCAATGCAACTTATTAATATTTTAAATCCTCCTTAGTTTTAATTTTAGGCATAACACATGCAGGCAAATTATATGTCTTTCCATGAAATATAAACAAATAGATCAGTAATTTTGATGTTAATATTATTTTTTAACATATTTAGTAAATTAGCTTGACATCACACGATTGAATTGATATTTCTTTTGAAATACTTTCTTTTCTTAATATTCATCAGATTACGTATTTCCTTTCTATCATTTCATAGCTCTAACTATTCAACCTGCTGTATCAATACTAGACAGACTCATTTCCACACTCTGTTTCATCATGTCAACTCTAGCTCTAGATAAATTTATTTACAAGTCTTTTAAGCCATCTGGTATCATCTATCAAAATTATATTTTCTATTTGTAACAATCCAGATCCATATATTCAAATGCAATATTGCATTATCCATTGTACATATGTTCTTAGCCACCTTAAGATTAATATCTTCAGAATTGAATGAATGACTCATCTCCCATCCTACTGCTTCCCCATTCCAGTCCTACAACCTAGCTCCTAACAATTTAGTGAAGCAATTTAGTCTGTGTTTAGACTCCCTGTGTCTCTTCATTTCAATAAATTTTATTTCATCTAACAAGCTGGTTCTTCCTAAAAGCTGGGGGATTGATTATCTTTGAATAATCTTATCTGTCAATTTCCTCCCTACTTTGGTATTCAAAATATTACCATTTTATACATATCTAACATCTTGGATAAATATCACATACATCCACTATTTCTCCTAGCCCCCATCACCATCCTAGTATAGCCACCATCTTTGTGCATGACCTGAAGCCTCTACATGTCTCCCTTGTTCCATTGTTAGCACCAAAGTTTGGTCCCTAAATTTTCTCTGTAGAGTGATTTTTCAATAATCATAATACTGCCACCTTTCTATGATACAAACAATTCAATAATTTTCCATACCAATTAGGCAAATTCACAAAGTCTACATGTTTCCTCTTTGCTGTTTTCTATTCCTGCTTTACTTTCAAATCTAGTCTCTCTTGCTTCCACTTTTCCCTTCATTAAACTAGTTCTACTGTATTATTCTAGTTCCTTGAACACAGTAAAATATTCATCACACCAAAGCAAGCATTCCTCCCTTTCCTTGGGATGCCCTTCTCATTGGTTACTGGGTTACTTTTCATAGCTTTTCATTTTTCAAATATACCTAATCTGAATCTCAAATCTCAATTAGATATTTCTATTATACTCATTAATTTTATCTTCAGTTTTTCTTCACATTAACTAATATATTTAACTACACACCTATTATGTATGTATGTATGTATGTTTCTAACCATCCATTCATTCATCTGGGTAGCTATTCTCTATCTGTAGTACTTTGTTTAGATTCTCCATGATCATTAAGCATTGTGAAGGGCTATCAGTGTTTTGTTTATCATTATGTTCCCAGAGATTCTTCAAATGCTCCCGCATAGTCAGTATACATTATTTGTTGAATGAGTAAAAAAAGCAATAAAAGATTGATGAATAATCAAATGAATGAGCAAACTATTTTTCTAATTTCCAGCACATTTACACTACTAATTATGCTTTGAAATTTGAGGTGACAGCAAATATTTGATACACCTCCATATTTAATTCCAAGATATGATTACATAAGACATTAGGTTTAAATTGTAATAAAAATTATACAAAGCCATAATATCATCCTAAAAAATAAACTTTTGGTTTACCCTTAATTTGTGGACATTATAGTCTTATTTATTGCTAATAAAACTACAATATCCAACCAATTTGCATTCTTTCCCAACAAATTATTAGTATCTACTGTCAATAAGTGAGAATTCTCAGCATGCTTTTGGAAACTGAAATTTTCAGTTTTCAGCTTCACATAAGTATTGAGTGAACATTTTGTAATGTAACAAAATCAGAAAATATATACAAATGAATATTTTTGAACAATTATCTGGAGTTTTAAAAATAGTTTTCATATTTTTAATGCCTTCATAGCTTGCAAAATTTATTACAAAACTAAGTGGTTACACATACTTTAAAACACTGATAGTAGTTATGATCCCACACTCTTACAGTAAGATGTTATTATCCTATTAAACTGTAGGTTTACCCACATTTTAATACATGTTTGCTGATTTAATCATCATTGATAATGAGTAAGTTCTAAGTACTCAGTAACCTATTCAAAAGTATTTACAGTGTTCGCTAAGTCAGCAGGAGACTTTGAAGATGTTTTGCCTCTCTTCTTGGAGCAGCCACTTCTGCAAAAGTTGATAGCAGACAATAATCAAATATGCATTATACAACATCAGAAATGCAAATAGCACCACTTAAGTACTCTGCTTATAACATAGATCCCTGAAGAAAAGATGGAAAACAAATTGAAAGCCTTAATAGTAAAGTATGAGGGGCCATCATTTATGATTTTATCATGTTTTTCTTAACATACAAATTTGCGCTAATTTAAATCCGACAAATAACGATTGAAAAGTATCAGTACCATGGTTCCCTGGCTTCAAGGAGCTTAAACCCAGAAGTGAGCAACAGAGTTGCAGAATGGTACAGTACATGTAATATTGATTGCTCTCAGTGAGATTTCAGCAGATTTTTTAAAAACATACAGAATGGGAGAAATTATAAAATTGCTGTAGAGGCCTAGTTAATTTAGAAGAAGTAGCCTTTGAATTCAATTTGAAGAATGAGTGTTGGATAAGTACAAATGTGACATAAGGCATCTTCAGAAACTCAGGACTATAGCCAATTGTCCAAAAAATTAAAAATGTAAATAGCAAGTGGTCTCATGTAGCTATATTTTGAGAATCTACAAAATGCTAGTAGACAATAAAAGAAAACAGAAAGATTAAAGCCTGATCTTACATTTGTATTTTATATTATAAGTTCGGGGCTAGATTTTAGAGAAAATGAAAAATTATTGAATGCTTTAAAAGCAGTAAAGTTATTTTCAGATTTGTGTCTTAAAGATGTAACTTTATTCAAACGTGATTGTACTGCAAGATAAAATAGGTTCATTACCACTCAATTCACTGGTTTCACTATACTCCATCACGTAGAAGCAGCTTACATGGTGAAACAGCCAAAAAAAAGTTTATTTAAGGAACATACACTTTGGAGTTTCTCTACCATGTTAGGGTATATTCCTTAAACCAAAGTCTATTTATAATGGCATCTATGTCATAGATGAAGTATATGGAAATGAAGGGAAGGAGGTGTGACTTTATTATCATACAATTACAACTATCAATTCATTGGAGGAAATTCTGCTTTGGGTCTTAAGATTTTCAGGTCCTAGTGCCTGAGGGATGAATGCTTCTCTGAGAGAAGCAAATCACGCGTCTGATTAATTAGAAGCTGAGATTGTAACCTGCACATTTTGGGTTCGTCCACTGAATCTGTAGCAGAGGAGAAGTTTGCTCTGTTAACTTTCTAGAAGAAATTGGCTCACTGCCTCATAATAGGGAAAACAAAATTTTTTCTATCCAATGTGGCTCACTGGGGTGCTTTTTAGTTCTCCCTCTCCAATGGTCCTAATACAACACCTTCAGAAACTCAAGACAAGACTCACAAGGACTTACATAATGTAGAAGTGAACATTTGGGTTTCTCCACTAACAAAAGGACCCTGTCCAGCTGAGATGCCTGCAGAAGTTAAAGGGAACATGTAGTAGGAAGAAGCTGAACATGTTTAGAATATTAGGCTTTATGACTAAATATAAAAGAGAGGACTATGGCAGTATGCTTTACATTAATTATTTCATCTTACCAACCCTTTCTCACTACCTTATATAAAGAATGCTGCGTACCTAGTATTTTAGGTTTTAGGAAGAAGTATAATCAAATTAATATCACCTATGATTACATAATAGATTATGAGAGACTGTATTGGGAATACAAGGTTTTCACCTTAATAAAGAAAAGGAGTAGATGCTGAGGGCCAAAAGGGAGGAGAACGTGGATATCATGCATTTGCCTGTCCAGAATTACTCTCCACCGTGCTGTATGTTGCCTGTAGATGTTGAATTGTTTTGTATATATTATTTGGCTCCATTGCTTCCTTGCTTCCAGTTAGTGTAAGTCACACCTAAAGTCAAGGAGTAGATCTGAGGAAGGGAGGAGTGTACGGATGTGTTATTGATTTCTTCGGTTTATTTCCTTTTGGTTCACTTCGTGGCGGCAGAGTAAAGGGCACAGCTACTGGCAAATGACTTTCCCTAGCCTCCTCTTTCTGATTTTCGTCAATCACATTATCCCCTTGCTCCTTTCAGCTGAGTGGTGGTAAGAAATCATACTCCCTTATACATCTTTCCCACTGTTGCTGGCCCTTGTGCTTTATGTCAAGGCATTTTTCCTATACTTGCCTATAAGTTTTATGGGCTCTGTAAGTTTGTCAAAACTGTTCTTACTAGCTTTTGGTTTGTTTCTTTATAAAATAATATAATTGATTTATGTGATCTGTAAATTGAACAAGTTAGGATCGTTAGATATTAAATTTTGTCTAATTCATTGTGCTGCCAATAGTTAGTTAAGGAACTGGCAATCTGTTAAATCTCAATATACATCAACTGGAATTATTTTTAGCCATAAAATCTTCCTGTGTTCTTTTTTAAAAACTCAAAGTGTGACATGCAAATATGAATTTGATTCTGTGATACACTAATCAGTATTAGAAAAAAATGTAGTTTACTAGCATGTTATATTTATCACAATGCGACTGAATTTAAACTAATATTTGTATCATAAATTGTGTGGAAGAAATGTTTCATGATTTGCTGGTATTTCAAATTTGGAAACTAACATTATTAAATTGTGGAAGGTCCACAGAGAGTTATTCATTGTATTTGGTCTTTTATTTATATTATATTAATATATTAGACTTATTACCTATGTTAGTTTATCAAAGAATATTAAAGAGAAACTTTAAAAGAAATTAAAACAAAATAGAAGTAAATATAATAGTTTGTAAAATCAACAAACATTATTTTTAAATAAAGCCCATCCAATGTCAGTTTTCAGTTATTATAAATATTATCTATACTTGAGGTGTCCTAAGTTCAATCTACTAATTAATCACTGTAAGTGTTGAGTTAGTTGAGTGTATTACAAAGAAAAAAACAGAAAGACATAAAGATGCTAATATATGCTGAAATAATATTTTGAAGTACAAATTTATTTTGCTTTTAGTATGAAGTAGAGCTCTCTTTGTTGAAAAGTAAATCTCCAAATAACAATTTCTCAATTTTAAAATTAATTCAACATTATTTCTTAAAAGTTCAGCATTTAATTAAAAATAAGTATTACTACGTACTCATGATAGCATTTCACATATTTTCATAAATATGTTAATTTATATATAAAGTGTGCAACTTTAACAACGTGTCTGTAATATGTCACAAATAAGACAGTGTTATTATATGTGCTTATATATACATACTCTCATATGTTTGCTCTTTTCTATCTGTGACAAAATTTTATGACATCCCTCATTATCTATTATTGAATATAGTTTGTGGGCTAGAAATGAGTAAATAATTCAACAATCCACTTGTTCCTTCTGTAAATACACAAGAGAAACTGCCTAGTTGTCCTTTTAGCTAGACACTATCACAAGCTTATAAACACTATGTTTTCACTTTTCTCTATTATTTCCCCCAATGTGTAGTGTATGAAATTGGGCTGATATCACATGAGAAATAGAATCATCTGAACTGCTATAATAAAAACATATGGTGAAAATATAAATTATTCTATTATTAATTAGGGATATAAAATATACATGAAGAAATCTTTTATTATTTGATTTCAAAATAACTTTGTGTTGGTGTATATTGTGCATTTCTTTAACATCTCAAAGGCATTCTCTTTAAAACAAATTCCAAGAATGCTGTTCTGGCATATGCAACTCTGAAAGCTAATTTCCAGAACAACAGTCTTGCAAAATTCCCCTCAGAAATATCTCTGAATAAAAGCAAATGGATGGATGTATACTTTCCATGCAATCCGAGATCAAATGAATTTGCTGCTGAGAATTGAAGGAACTTGACTACTGTCATTTTTTTCTGTTCATATTATTCTGTATTGGTAAGTTTTTGCTGTCCACTGAAAGTGAGCTTCTCAGTGAAGTTTTTATAGAATTGGTTCTCTTGTTTCCCCGTTATGCATATTATGTAATAGTCATAAACTTTTAGGCAAATTTTTATTTTTTTATTTTTAAAATTTTCAGCGATTTAATTCAGCTTTTCATTTCTTCCATAGAGCTATAATTCATACATTCTTTTTAATTAACTGTTTGCTTGTTGGCCTAGCAATAGACCCTTAGAATTTCAACAGGTTCTGCACATAGTGCACCACCAATACATTTAATAAGTAAATAGATGACATTATTACACGTATAGCTAATTGTCAAATAACTTGTATTACAAATTGACTTGTATCGCTCGTCAAAATTTTTGAGTCCTAATTCTAACACTCTGATATTCGAGAAACAACAAAAGCTATCTTTAAAAAATTGTATGACTCACCAGAAGACCATGTTTTTTAACAATTCAGTTTCCCCGGCGTAGTTATTTTGAATTCTTTAAAAGTTTATAGTATTCTTTTAATTTTAATTCATTCTCTTTCAGATTATGGAACTTCTAAAAATAATCAAAATAGTTTTTTTTATATGAATAAGCAATCTGTTACACTTTGGGGAGATTCACCTTTAATTTGCAATGATACTGGTAAGATCATCAAAATAAAAAAAAAGTCTCAACTGAGTGGGATTATTATTAGTATTTTTTGATAAAACGGAATGCAGCACTAAGATATTTCTGTTAACCCGCCCACCTTTTTATGTCCCATAGGATTCATCCAAGTTTGAATTTAATTTTTAAACCAATAGAAAAAACATATATAGATAGACTCTAGAGAAATGAGCAAAAATAATATAGATGCACAGTAAATATGACCTTTCATTGTTTTTTATTGTGTGTATTTAAGGTGTACATAATGTTTTGAAATAAATGTATAAAGAGAAATGATTACTACAGTCAAGCAAATTAACATATTCATCACCTAACAGCTACATTTTATTTTCCTTTACTTTTGGTGGTAACAGCACCTAAAATCTACTACTTTAGCAAATCAATATTATTAACAATTATTACAAATCAATATTATTAACTACCATCTCCACGCTGTACCTTAGATTTCTAGACTTATTCATCCTACAGAACTGAAAGTCTGTACCCCATTTCCCACTTCTTCCCACTTCATATCCTTTCCTGCTTCTGACAACTACTGCTTTACTATTAAGTTCTATATATTCATGTTTTTTAGATTCAGCACATAAATGAGATCATGCAGTATTTTTTGCTCTGTGCATGGTTTATTTCACTATTTCACTTAGCATAATGTTCTCCAGGCTCATCCATGTTGTTGCAAATGAATCTTTTTAAAGTCTCGATAATATTCCATGGTCAATACAGCACACTTTCTTTATTTAGTCATTTATTGATGGTCACTTAGGTTGTTTCTACATCTTGGTTATTGTGAATGAACATGAGAGTGCAGACATCACTATGACATACTGAATTCATTTCCTTTGGGTATATAACCGGAAGAAAGATTGATGGAGGATATGTTAGTTCTATTTTTAAATTTTTTTTGAGGAAACTTCATACTCTTTCCCACAACGACTTGACCAATAACTTGGCCATTTTTATGTCTTCTTTGGAAAAATGTGTCTACTCATGTTCTTTGCTCAATTTCTTTCTCTTTCTTTCTTTCTTTCTTTCTTTCTTTCTTTCTTTTTATTTCTTCTTTCTTTCTCTTTCTTTCTTTCTTTCTTTCTTTCTTTCTTTCTTTCTTTCTTTCTTTCTTTCTTTCTTTCTTTCTTTCTTTTCTTTCAGGTGGAGTCTTGCTCTGTCACCCAGGATGGAGTGCAGTGGCGTGATCTCAGCTCACTGCAACCTCCGCCTCCCGGGTTCACTCCATCCTCCTGCCTCAGCCTCCCAAGTAGCTGGAACTACAGGAGCCCACCACCATGTCCGGCTCATTTTTCTTGTATTTTTAGTAAAGACAGGGTTTCACAGTGTTAGCCAGGATGGTCTTGATATCCTGACCTCGTGATCCACCTGCCTTGGCCTCCCAAAGTGCTGGGATTACAGGCGTGAGCCACCGTGCCTGGCCTTCTTTATTTTTTAAAGTTATAGGATTTTTATGTCATTCAGGCTGGCCTCAAACTCCTAAGCTCAAACTATCCTGTCTCAGCCTCTTGAGTAGCTAGGGTTACACATGGGTGCCACTGTACTTGGGCACTTAGGTCCTTGACTCATTTTAATTTTTTTTTTTTTTTTGCTGTCGAGTGTGTGAAGTTCTTTTATATCGTAGATATTAACCCCTTATCAGATACATGGTTTGCAAATACTTTCTCTTCATCCATATATTGCCTTCTCATTTTGTGGATTGTTTCCTTTGTTGTGCAGAAGCTTTTTAGGTTGATGTAGTCCCACTTGCTAATTTTTCTTTTTATTGCCTGAGCTTTTGG
Source organism: Hylobates moloch (assembly GCF_009828535.3). Classification (NCBI taxonomy): domain Eukaryota; kingdom Metazoa; phylum Chordata; class Mammalia; order Primates; family Hylobatidae; genus Hylobates; species Hylobates moloch. The sequence goes on from NW_026652279.1 coordinate 126,885,070, forward strand.
TATGATATCCAAAGTTTCATTGCAAGGGCCAATTTCAAGGAGCTTTTCCTTTAGTTTTACTTCTAGGAGATTAATTTCAGGTCTTAAGTTTAGATCTTTAATTTACTTCTAGTTGATTTTTGTGTATAGTATAAGTTTTATTCTTCTGCATTTGGATTTTCAGTTTTCCCATTCTGCTGAAGAAATTTTTTTCTTTTTTGTTGGAGAAACTTTCCCCATTGTGTCTTCTTAGTCACCTTTTGATAATTAATTGACTGTAAGTGCTTGAATTTATCTATTCTTTAAGTGTACATTATGAGGACAAAGATAATAGACAAACCAAAAGTGACGTTCTACTAGCATTAAACTTTAAAGTGACATTAATCCATAGCTTTAGAAATAGAAGCCACCCCAAGACAAAAGATTGTATTACGAACAAAATATGCAATATTTTGTGGCATTTTGTTTTTAAAATGACGTTGCCCATTCATAGAAAAACAATGAAGACCTAAAATAGATCTTTAACATATGTATAAATGAGCAAAATGGCATCTCAGTTTTTCTGCTAACTACAAAGCACAGCAACATCACCACTGGGTCTGAAGGGTGAAGTTACAGTCTCCATTTCCTAAATGCTTTCTCAGTTGCTTCTAAAAAAAATTCCTTACCCTATCACATTTACATGTACATCTTTACAGCCACAATTCTGCCTCAGGCACATTCTGGTGTCAGAGGCTACCATCTGGTAGGTGGTTGTGTGTAGTAAATGAGTTTTAACAGAACCAATTGTGCTGGTTTCCTCCAGAGGGAAGAACCCTTAACTGAAAACTCAGTACAGCATTGCACTTTGCAGGAGAGTATACCCTACCTATCTGCTGTGTGCTCAGTTGCCACCAGCTGTTTTATGCACTCTTAGCTCCCCAGCTGAGACAGTTAAAGGAACGGGATTTGGCATTCTGTATAAATATGAGATATGACTCTGGCGCTGTTTTCACATTGGCAGAACATAGGGCAAAAAACAAGGCTTTGCTCCAGAACAGACTTTTTAATCTTATGGGCAACGATCAAGAAATGAAAAAGGCAGATGCTGAGATGATAATGAGGGGAGATATGAAAGCCTGGTTATCAGCAAAATATTGTAAATTAAATTAAGTATAGGGAAGTAGCGGCATCCTTCCCTATAAAACAGGCTAGCAGAGAAGATGCTAAATGTTTGGATGAGGACAGCAATCTGGGTATTTTGCATTGTGTGCTGCTTTTTCTGTACTCTGTATCTAGCTAAGCATGAGCCGTTGTAGCTACATATTACTTCTGCTTATGTAATCTATTGGAGTGTTGAGTCTGAAATCCTGTAAAATTAATAGCATGGGGGAAAGACATTTTTAAAATGATAAATGGGGTAAAGATGTGTTCTTTAATGGAGACGGTGTTAGATTTTAAAATGTTACTTCCTAACTAAAGAAAAAAAAAAGTGGTTGGTGATGTTTTAGTTGCAATCATGTTATAAAATGAAGTTTCCACCTTTATAATTTGTTTTCTGCATAGAAAATCTGTAAATAACACCAAGATACTAATTATTGTGCTCATTCATGTTGGCCTATTGCTTTTTTCTTACTTAGCTTTAAATTTCCAATAATCAATATGCTATTTTTATAGGAAAATATAAAATAGAAATTAGAATTTTCTCTTTTCCATGTCACATAAAAACGGTGATTGAAAATGTTTTAAGAAGGCTTATAGGTTTGTTTCTAGAGCATAAATTGCATTAATATGCAGATAGTTCCAAAAGCTGTATTTTCTACGGTGACTTCCAGTTCAAACACTAGTCTCCTATCAATAATTACTTACTTGATAGCTCAACAAGGAAAACATCTCAAAACTGAAAAAGCCAAAACAGAAATATTGATTCTGCCATCACTTAAATTAAATTTCCACCTGTTTCTCAATTTTGTAAAAGGCAACGCAAGCATTTAAATGTTTAAGGAAACACTAGCAGCAACTGTCAAACCTAATTTAATTATGTTGTCCTTGATACTTCACTTTTCTCAATCACACACTCCCAAATTTATTTAATCAGAAAATATATTTTAGTATATTCAAACACATATGGACTCTGCCCATGTCCTTACATATGTCCTGTCATCCTAATAAAAGCCACCACCATCTCTCACTGGTTTACTGTAATTAAGAAAAAAGAAAGGAAGGAAGAAATGACGACGGGAAGGAGGATGAGAGAAATGAAAGTCAAAACTCCTTACCCTCTTTATGAAAGCCTTATTTGATCTGGCCCCAACCATAGATCCCATCACACTTTTATCTTACCTACTATGCTGATCCCAAATTGTAGCAGTAACTTTGAAATATGACAAACTCTTAGGAACTTAAAAGTCTGCAAAATAGGCATTCTGATTTCCTGGAATATACCTCTTCCTTTTTCTATGATTTCAAATTTCTGTTTAAATGTCATCTTTCTGCCTATGCAATCTAAAGAAATTTTAAAAATCGCTATCTCAAAATAAAATCACTACCACATCACTTAATTCCCTACGTAGCGCTTAGTGCTATCTCGCATATGACACACATACACATGCACATGTATACATATATAACTTGTATCTCCTTATTAACATATAAGCTCTTTAAGAGCGCCACATCAAGTGCTTTAATTGCATTAAGTACAAATGAATCCTGGCTATGTAAAACAGTGACTGGTAAATAATATTCATTCAGTAATTCCTTGTTTAATAAGCAAATGAATTAATAAGATTGAATATTAATTATTCTAATATTTTAGAATTTTATATAATTGGAGTAACCAGACTAATTCCATTAAATTTCACTTTAAGTTTCAACTCAAGCCAACCATATCTGGAAGAGATTCTTTTTTAAAAAGAATATTGGAAAAATGTACTCATTTAACAATATTCTACAACTTCAATACTGATGAATTATTTTAAACATACTTTATTGCATTCACTGAAAATAAGGTAGCCAAATTACATTCTCATAAATACAATGTATCAAAATATTAAATATTTGCTTGAATATCCATATTATTAGCTTCTTACAACCTAAGTTGGTTTCAAAATACCTTTTGCTTTAATATTTTCTTTTGGCTAACATTCATCAAGTGTTCTTAAACATTGTACTAGCGCATATTTTGCATTTATCAGAGTTCTATGTTTTTTCCTAAATAGATTTGCAGGGCTAGAAACAACTATAGATTAAATAGCAACGTGAAGGTGTTGTAGAAGAAAATGAAAAGTGGCCAACCACAATCAGAATCGATAAATTTAAATTATGTCACCTAAATGCAAACTACTAGTAAATATTCTAGTGTACCACAAACAGAAATTAATTCAAATATATTCTTCTAGAAGATACTTGGCAAACATTAGATGTGATTTTCTTATGACTACCTGTCTTCATAAACTAAGTGTAAGTTTGAATTCTCTGCTCTCTATATTGCTTAGCTTTTTCTATCAGGGCAATGCCAATGACATGTATTTCATGATATAAAGATGATGAACATTAATGAGTTATTTTATATAGTGCTCTCAATCTTTATTGATATAAAAACACATTAGTTCTAAAGCTTATCAGCAACTCAGGGCAATTAAGTGGATCTTCCTACAGTTTTAAATGAAGTATTTCTGGCAATCAGCAGAGAGAAAATGATTTTTTTAAGACGCAGTGACAGCAGTAAAGACAAATCCCTTAATGCTATGAGAAAGCAACAGTGTGCATGTAGTAATTTTTTAAATGGCATTAATACTGTTAATCATTTTGACCTATCTTCATTGACCTTCTTAGTCCTACTATCTGAAATCGTTATCCAATTGTTGAGTTAAATTTTGTTGCTGTGAATTGCTCAAAAAGTAAGCTAGATGGTGCTAGAGAACACCATTCCATTTATTATGTGATAACATTCATAACCTAATTCTTGTTGATAAGAATGACTGAAAATGTTGAGACCCATTACATTGATCTGAAATTTAGTATCACACTATAAATTTAACATAAAGGATTTGTAAAGATATCAAACTCAATAAAGGTACAAGATTAAGAGGAAGTATATATTCATAAGCTTATACTAGAGTATAAGATGTCACAATCCCAAATTATAGAAAGTCTATAATAAATTTTTATGGCAAATAATTACTATTATTTTAATAAATCTATGGCATGTGCATATTTTTATCCTTTTCGGATAGCTTTTTTTTTCTTGCAGATGTTAAAAACTGGGTGATATGGTTTAAATTGATAAACTACAACTGAGTTATGCCAAATATCTATTTAGATCTTATCTAGAACTCATCTTAATATTGCTATTAACATCACTTACACTCATTTCTTAAGGAAAACTCATGTTCGAATTAAAAATAACATTTTTTTAAACAAAAGGAGTCCCTTTTGGTTAAATCAGATTTATTTGTGTAAAGAAACTAATCAATTCAAAGTTTGTATTCAGAGTTCTGCCTATCAAACTTTCTTCCTTACATATTTTATATATCATTTATAATGTCATTAAATTTTCTTTCATTGTCTAATAAGAAAATTTCCAAAATACGGTGCAAAGAAAATTTAGAAAGATTTTTAGAGGTTGGTGTATTAGTTTACCAGGGCTGCCATACAAAATACCACAGACTGGAGGCCTTAAGCAACAGATATTAATTTTTCCACTTTTCCGAAGGCTAGAAATCCAAGATCAAAGTATTGCCAGGATTGGTTTCCAGGGAGGCCACACTTTTTGGCTTGTAGGCGTCTTCTCATTGTGTCCCTCTGTGGCCTTTTTTTCTGATGACACAGAGAGCTCTCTGGAGTCTCATCCACATCTTATAAAGACACCCATCCTGTGGGATTAGGATCCCACCCACATGACCTCATTTAACCTCCTTAAAGGCTCTATCTCCATGTATGGTTACATTAGCTGTTAGAGGTTCGATATGTGAATTCTGGCAAGACACAATTCAGTTGAGAATGTATGCTTTTGAGTCATCCTTGAGTCCTGATGTTAGGACTGATGTTTAATCTCTTCTGATTGAGCTCTTACTTACTCAGGTTCAACTGGTCTCTACCAGTCAACATGGATTTCCAGGAAAATTTCTTTTCTGGAGGGTCATGGACTGTACACAGCTTCCTTTCTCGTGTTCTTCGTGTACTACTTTCTGAGCTTAATGACAGGCCTATTAGGACCTATCCATTTTGTTAGCATGTTGCTGTCCTTGCAGAACTGAGAACACCTGTCTCTGTGACAGTGCTCTTAATTCTTTCTTTCCAAATAAAATTTCTCATCTACTTCTAGTCCAAGGCGTGGGATACCCTGTAGTTCAGATGCCATGAGTAATGTGGGCACAAAGAACCTTCCAAACTACATCTTGAGAAACATGAGGAACGCTACATTGCACGAGAAGTTTCCCAAGCCTAGTGAGTGATCCAATTGCCCTTTAATTTGAATTATGATCCTACAGTGAAGAGAACCAACATAATTTTTACCGACCTTTTGCCTCTATTCTCACTCCTTGCTTCTTTCCTTTTCCTACATAAACTTAAGGGCATTATATTTCCTCTTCAAAGGTTAGCTGTTTCTTTAGTCATTATCTGTTTCTTGCCTGCGCTATTGTTTATTTGAAACCATATTCCCTTTTCCCAGACACTGAGACTCCTCTGCTTGTCTTTATTGGAGAATATATCTGGTAAAAAAATAAGGATTGTCAAGAAGGGAAGTACACTACGGTGTAGATGGTGGATTCAAAACATATTATGTTGAGTATCAATCTTAAAATATAACATAGCAGACAATTACTACTAAATGTTTGCTCTATTTTTTTCCTTAAGTTTTAGCCCTATTCAATTTTAATTGAATACATTACGCTAAATTTTCTCATAATACTCTTATCCTACTATTTTTATGTTTTATTGTAATATCTGGTCTTACCAAATTTCTCACTGCCTAGATTAACATTTTTAGAGGATAAAAACTAAGTAGATCCTGCACACTTGTTCTTGTATTATTAAATTTTTCTTTTGAAATAATTACAAGTTCATAGGAAGTTTTTAAAATGTACAGGGAGGTGTCTTCTACCCTTCACCCAGTGTCCCGCAGTGGTACCACATTGCATAATTACAGATAATGCCAAAACAAGAGAATTGATATTAGTTCCATAGAGCTTATTTACATTTCATCAGTTTTTACATATATTACTGTGCATAGGTAGTGCAATGTAATTTTATACATGTATAGATGTATGCATTCACCACCACAATTGAAGATGAGGGAATATTCCATTATCTCAGGGATGTCTTGTGCTATACCTTTATGGCCAAACTCATCCTTCTGTTAAGAGAGGTCCCGATCTCTTAACTCCTGGCAACTACTAATTTGTTATTCATGTCTACAATTGCAGTATTAGAAGAACATATACAAATTTAATTACATAATATGTAACTGTTTGTGATTTTCTTTTTTCAATAAGTATAATTCTATGGAGATCCACTCAAGTGATGAAATGCATCAATAGTGTGTTCCTTTTTATGTTGAGTAGTATTCCTTGGTATGTATGTGGAGTTTGTTTAACTTTTGGCCACTTAAGGACACAACATAGGTTGTTTTAAAGTTTTGGCAATTATTAATAAAGCTCCTATGAAAGTTTTTGTACAAGTTTTTGTGTGAACACATGGTTTTATTTCTCCTAGAGAAGTGATAAATGGTGCAGCTGCCAGGTCATAGTCCAAATGCATAGAGTTTTAAGAAACTGCCAAACTGCTTTTTGGAGTGGCTGAACCATTTTCCATTTTCACAAGCAATGAATGAATAATCAACTTTCTCCTCATCATTACCATCATCTGCATTCGCTGTACATTTTTTAATTTAGCCATTCTGATAGGTATCTCATAGTTTTATTTTGACTTGTTAATGATGTCAATGATCATTATTTTTAATAACACACACTGCTACAATGCTTCACATATTGTTTTCGTTGCACATATAATATAATACATCTATTAAATGAGTGACAAATCTTCCACCCCATGGAAAAAGATATGTTATTTTATACTCACCGGATCAACCTTGGAGGGTGTTATATAATCCTCTGAAGATGGTCTTGGCTCAGAAAAACACTGCATGCAAATTCCTTTAAAGAATGCCATAAAAGTAACAGCTGATCATCAGCATCAGAAGTCAAAAGTCTATGTGCTGGTTTTCAAGTTAGTGAGAAGTTACAATGTAGTGTTTGTAAAGACACAGGTTGACTGTGTATGCCACATTCTCAAATAGTCTATCAACTGGGTTTGGGAGAGGGTCACTGATACAGGGAATTGAGGAAGGAAGCTTTTTCTCTAAGAATAACATTTCTTACTATAGATAATGTGAGCCCTATTCTTTTGCGATTTTCTGGTAAAGGAAATTAGAAATTAAACCTTTGGTTACTTAGGAATATTCTTACTTAAACTTTGCATAGAACATTTTAGCAACAGAAACATAACAGTAATGTGTAGTACTTGAAAAATGAAGAGAAACAGAATAAATGAGTTATACTGAAATTTTAAGCTAATAAAAGAACATATATGTACTATGTAATATGGTTCTTAAACCATAGAGAAATACTGCACTTTGGGCTGATCTTATGCTGCTTTGAGTTTTTGAAATTCAATACTAGGAATTTTTCAGAAATAGCTGTTTTCCACAGCAGTTTATAGCTGCTTTCCACAGCCTCCTTCTCAATTCTCTACATGAAGGGACAGAAGAATAAACTGACAGCATTTCTTATTGTGTTTGATAGGTAACCAAAGCTTTTTGCAGGGGCCAAAACGTGAATGAATCACACACATACAAATATACAAGTGAATTGTAAAGTGTAAGACATTGAGAGCAGATGGATCAGTCCTGGTGGTAAGACCATAAGAAAATCATCTTCTCGGAGATGAGGCTGTTGCTTTTTCATTCAAAGCGTGCATCACAGACCATCCCAGAAGTTTAAAACCAAATATATAGATTAGGCTGGGTGAAATGTTAATCATGTAAAGCAAAACTGAAGGATTTAAGTTTCACACTGCAGTATGCACCATATGCATGTTAAATATTGGAAGTTGAAATTCCATCTAACTAATTGACAAAGATATTGAATAAATTTTACATTAAGGGATATATAATTATAGTGATATCCTCAAATGCTGATTTACTTAATGAAAAGCTATTTAGCAAAATGAACTCTGATAGTGGAGTGAATCTTACTGGAGATCAACTCTATATCATACTTTTTCTTTTATATTTTTCACTTATCCACACATCTTTATTTAAAAAAAAGTCATAATGGATATGCATTAATCTTTCTAAAAAAATAAGAAGTTGTATAATTCTACAGTAAACTACAGTGTTCATATAAATATTTTACATAATATAAGCTCTTCTAAGATGCTGAATACTATAACAGGAAACATAACCATGTTCTGAAGTGCCATCCAACAGACCAAGTACACTTGAGCAATGAAAACTCAATTAGGTAATTGCAATGATAAATCAGGAAACTATAGACTATACTATTTACTGGCTATTTTAGTTTAGAATCAAGTAGTGGAAAACAGAACTGCTAGAGCTCCCTACATGTTTTTAGGCTGAGACTGGTAAATGTGCTTCATGTAACAGAAAGATTAATTCAGAATTCTTCTTTCACCTTTAAGGTATTTCCTTACAAGATAATGGAAGAAAATTGGGTAGCAATATAAATGAGAGCTTTTCTAATTGCACTTAATTCCAACTGCCTTCAGTGAATATCTTCTACTTCTTGTGGAGGATGGAAAATTCTTCCACAAATTGTCACCAGATTTAAAAATGTGAGAAAACAGTGTTTTGATTTAATGTTGTTCCCTCTCCATGAACCTGAAATTCACTTTATCTCTTTGGGGGAATATATATTATGTTCACATGAAAAAAATTAAATGTCTAATTGACCACTCAATTATAGAAGCACACAGTATAATCATTCTTAAAATAAACACTTTGGTTTGCACACTTGCCTTCCTGAAATGGTTATCTTAATTATTATTGCTTTAGAAATTCCTTTTGAGCTTGCACGGAAGGCAGGATTCTAAGGTGGCTGCAAGATTTCTACTGCATAGTACACATGCCATGGCTAGATTGAGCGGTGAAGCCAGCTGGGCTTCTGGGTGGGGTGGGGATTTGGAGAACTTTTGTGTCTAACTAAAGGATTGTAAATGCACCAATCAGTGCTCTGTGTCTAGCTAAAGGATTGTAAAAGCACCAATCAGCACTCTGTAAAAATGCACAAATCAGCACTCTGTAAAATGGACCAATCAGCAGGATGTGGGCGGGGCCAAATAAAGGAATAAAAGCTGGCCACCCAAACCAGCAGCGGCAATCTGCTTGAGTCTCCTTTCACACTGTGGAAGCTTTGCTTTCGCTCTTCACAGTGAATCTTGCTGCTGTTCACTCTTTAGGTCTGCACCAACTTTAAGAGCTGTAACACTCTCTGAAAAGGTCTGCAGCTTCATTCTTGAAGTCAATGAGACCACGAACCCACTGAAAGGAAGAAACTCCAGGCACATCTGAACATCTGAAGGAACAAACTCCAGACACACCATCTTTAAGAGCTGTGACACTCACCGTGGTGGTCCGTGGCTTCATTCTTAAAGTCAGAGAAACCAAGAACCCACCGGAAGGAATAAGTTCAAGACACAAGATTACATTATATGACAAAAGTAAATAGATTTTGCAGATACATTTAAGATCTCTCATTCATTGACTTTGAGATAACCAACAGGGAAATTATCCTGGATGGCTTTCATAAGCATGTAAGCAGGTAGTAAGAAAGTGAACCCTGTAAAAGAGGGACAAAGATAAGAGAAAGAAAGTGGTAGACACTTCTCTTGGTCTTTGGAAAAGACCAAGCTTTGAAATAAATAGCAAACTATCATGTTGTGAAGAGGACTGTGTGGTAAGGAATAATAGGTAGTTTCTGGAAGCTGAGGACCTCAGTCCTACAACTTCAAGGAATTTCTAATAGCCAGGGAACCTGGCAGAAAACCCCGGGCCTCAGATTAGATCACCACTAATCTGGTTGTGAAGACCATGCACAATGGATTCAGTCAATCCACATCCGAGATTCCACCCTGCAAAATATGAATCTTGTTTTAAAACACAAAATTTGTGTTATTTTATTACATAGCAAAGATAATGATATAGTTCGGCTGTGTCACCACCCAAATCTCATCTTGAATTGTAACTCTCACAATTCCAACATATGGTGGGAGGAAGCTGGTGGGAGGTAGTTGAATCATGGGGGAGGATCTTTCTCATGCTGTTTCCGTGATACTGAATAAGTCTCATGAGATCTGATGGTTTTAAAAATGGGAGTTTCCCTGCACAAGCCCTCTTCTCTTTTCTGCCACCATGTGAGGCATGACTTTAACTTTCTGCCATGATTGTGAGGCCTCCCCAGCCATGTAGAACTGTAAGTTCATTAAACCTCTTTCTTTTGTAAATTGCCCAGGCTTGGGTATGTCTTTATCAGCAGTGTGAAAACGGACTAATACAGATGATGTGTTAGTCTGTCCTCACACTGCTATAAAGATGTTACCTGAGACTGAAAGAGGTTCGATTGACTCATAAGCTCTACATCATGGCTGGGGAAGTCTCAGGAAACTCACAATCACAGTGGAAGGCTAAGGGGAAGCAAGCACCTTATCCCAAGGTGGTAGAAGAGAGACTGAGTGAAGAGGGAATTGCCACAGACTTTTTTTTTTGGGGGGGGACAGAGTCTCACTCTGTCATCCAGGCTGGAGTGCAGTGGCGCAATCTTGGCTCACTGCAAGCTCCACCTCCCGGGTTCACGCCATTCTCCTGCCTCAGCCTCCAGAGTATCTGGGACTACAGTCACCCACCACCACACCCAGCTAATGTTTTGTATTTTTTTAGTAGAGATGGGATTTCATCGTGTTAGCCAGGATGGTCTCAATCTCCTGACCTCGTGATCCGCCCGTCTCGGCCTCCAAAAGTGCTGGGATTACAGTCGTGAGCCACCGTGCCTGGCCTGCCACAGACTTTTAAACCATCAGATCTCATGAAAACTCCCTTATGATTATGAGAACAGCATGGGGGAATCTGCCTGTATGATCGAATCACCTCCCACCAGATCCCTCACTGGACACCTGGGCATTACAATTCAAGATGTGATTTGGGTGGGGAGACAGAGCCAAACTATGTCAGATAACTAATATGACTCTTCCATTAAAAGCAAGATGATATTAATAAATCAAATTTTTCTGTCTCAGGGATTTCAATAGGACATTCCAGAACTAGGCCATTATTGATAAAAATACCAACACTGGTGCATTTTTAAAACTGAATAAAATAGAAATAGAGATTTACAAGAATTTTTTCCTGGAAGTTAAACTGCATTAACTTTAATACTCTTGTATGAAATAAGGCTCAGAGATCTGGAACATCAGTTAAAATGATTTTTCAGTTTGGCGGTCTGTATAGATAGGTTTACTCTAAATTTCTTCTGGAGCATGTTAACATTCTTAAATACAAATCAAAAATTTACCCATTGAATATATACACAACGCATGGAATCCAGAAGCAAATGCCACTTTCAGAAGTAGAAAAAGGGAAAACATTCAGCCACTCATGCATGTGTAAATCACCTTTAACTAGATACTTATATATTTGACTGAATAATGGTGTTAAGGAATTTCCAAACTCAGTGGAAAAAAACTAACAATATAAAAACAGTGAACTGCGGCTGGTGAAGTGGTGCTTTATTAATCAGTTAAAGAGTTATTTTTGTTTCACATGCCACTTCTTACCCTTTCCACTTACCTCAAAAATTAACATATTCAACCTCATTAGAGAAATGTTTTACCAGATAATATTTGATTTTATGTACTTGAAATAGCATGAATACATTATAATTTTTATTTAAAAACAAAACAGGCCAGGTGCGGTGGCTCACACCTGTAATCCCAGTGCTTTGAGAGGCCGAGGTGGGTAGATCATGAGGTCAGGAGATTGAGGCCATCCTGGCCAGCATGGAGAAACCCCATCTCCACTAAAAATACAAAAATTAGCTGGGTGTGGTGGCATGTGCCTGTAATCTCAGCTACTTGGGAGGCTGAGGCCCTAGAATCACTTGAACCCAGGAGGCGGAGGTTGCAGTGAGCCGAGATCGCACCACTGCACTCCAGTCTGGCAACAGAGCAAGACTCCATCACAAAAAAACAAAACAAACAAACAAAAAAAAAAACTTTATATTTTTGGCAGTTACTGTGTATTCTCAGATAAGGCCCAGAAAACTAAAGGAAAAGTAAAAATTTTACTTAAACTGTGTATGAATTTCACAAACAATCTGAAGGCATAAGAAAGCCAATTGAGGTAAATTTCCTTTTAAAAAAAATTACTGTGTATGTTTAAGGTGTACAACATGGCAATGTGGGATACATACACATAATAGCAGAAATGTTGCTACAGTGAAACAAATTAACTTATTTATTATCTCACAGTTACTAATTTATTTTTGTTTTTGTGGCAAGAGAAGCTAAAATCAAATTTAGTATGAATTCCATATATGGTACAATTCTATTACCTTTATGTCTCTTGATGGACATTAGATCTCTAGGCTTATTCATCCCACATATCTGCTACTTTGTATCCTCTGAACCACATATCTCCATTCCCTGTCTCTACCCTATCCCCAGTAACCACTGATTTGTTCTCTCTCTCTCTCTGTATATCTGAGCTGTAAAATTATATTCAACATACAAGTGAGATCATGCAATATTTTTCTTTCTATATCTGGCATATTTTACTTAGCATACTGTTCTCAAGATTGGTCTATGTGGTGGCAAGTAGCAAAATTGTGTTCCTTTTTAGGGCTGAATAAAATTCCACTGTACATATGTACCACTGTTTCTTTATCCATTCACCTGTCATTGAACATTTAGGTTGTTTCTGTATCTTGGCTACCATAAATAATGTTGCAAAGAACATGGGAGTGCAGGTATCTTGATGAGGTAATGATTTCATTTGCTTTTGGTACATGTTCAGAAGAGGAATTTTTGGGTCACATGGTAGTCCTATTTTTAATTTCTGTGGAAATCACGATGCTGTTTTTTATAATGACTGTGAGTACATTCCCAACAACAGGGTGTGAGTTCCCTTTTCTCCACACCTTTGGCAACATTTGTTATCTTTTGATTTTTAATAGCCATTCTAGTTGGTGTGAGGTGGTATCTCATAGTAGTTTTATTTTGCATTTTTCTGATGATTAATGATGTTAAGTACCTTTTCATATAACTGTTGGCACTTCTGTCTTCCTTGGAGAAATGTCTATTCAGGTCTTTTGCTCATTTTTTAGTTGGGTTATTTACTTTCCCACTTTTGAGATGCATGACTTCCTTATAAATTTTGGATATTAACCCCCTTATTAGATAGTGGTTTGCAAATATATTTTCCCATCCGTAGGCTGCTGTCTCATTTTCCTGTGTTGTATGGAAGCTTTTCAGTTTGGTGTACTTGCATTTGTTTATTTTTTCCATTGTGGCCTGAGCTTTTGGTGTTATATCTCAAAAATCATTGCCAGGAGCTTTTCCTTTATGAGTTACTCTAGAAGTTTTATAGTTTCTGTTCTTATATTTAGGTCTTTTATCCATTTTGAATTGTTTTTGTGTATGCTAAATCGTCATATTTCATTCCCTTGGATGTAGAAATTTCATTTTCTCAGCACCATTTATTAAAGAGGCTATCATTTCTCCACTGTGTTTTCTTGGGGCCCTTGTTAAAAATCAGTTGACCGTAAATATTTGGATTCATTTCTGAGCTCTCTATTTTATTCCACTGGTGTATGTGTCAGTTTTTTGTGCCAGTATTATATTATTTTGATTAATATAGCTTTGTAATACAATTTTAAATAAGAGAAATGTGATGCCTCCAACTTTGTTTCTATTTCTCAGAATTGTTTTGGCTACTGGGAGTCTTTTATGATTCCATAGATATTTTACGATTTTTTTTCTATTTCTGTGAGGAATGTGATTAGCACTTTGATAGGCAATGCATTGAATCTGAATATTGCCTTTGCACTATGGACAGTTTAGCAATATTATTTTTTCTGACCTATGTTCATAAAATATCTTTACTTTTTTGTGTCTTTATCAATTTCTTTTTATCAATGTTTATAATTTTCAGAGTACAAATATTTTACCTCCTTGTTTACACTTTTATTCATAGGTATTTATTATTTTGGTGCTATAAGAAATGAGATTTTAAAATTTCTTTTTCAATATACTCATTTTCAATTAGCACATTAAAATGCTGCTAACTTTGTGTACTGATTTTGTGTCCTGAAATTTTATTGAATTCATTTCTCACTTCTAATGGTTATTTTTGTGAAATATTTGGGGTTTTAAAATATAAGATGATGTTAATCTGCAAATAAAAATAATTAGACTTTTTTCCTTTCTAATTTGGAGGGTTTCTTATTACTTTCTTTTCTGATTGCTTTTGCTAGTACTTAGAGTCTATAGATAGACATGATGAGAGTGGCTGTCCTTGCCTTTGATCAAAGTTTAGTGGAAAAGTTTTCAATTTCCCCCATTGATTATAATGTTAGCTGTGGGTTTTTTATAAATGGTTTGATTATGTTGAGGAACTTTCCCTTCTATGACTAAAGTGTTGAGAGTTTTCATTAAGAAATATTGTTGACCTTTTTAAAATTTTCAATATCAATTGAAATGATCTTTTTTTATCTTTCCTTTTGTTAATGTGATATATCACATTTATTGATTTACATATTTTAAGCCAGACTTTCATGCCAGAGGCAAATCCCACTTGGTGATGATGTGTAATCTTTTTGGTGTGTTATTGGAATATGTTTGCGAATCCTTTTTATTGGGGATGTTTGTATTGATGCTCATCAGAAAAATTGGGCTGTAGTTTCTTTTCTTGTGATGTTTTTGCCTGGCTTTGGTATCAAGGTGATGTTTGCCTCATAAAATATGTTTGGAAGTATTTCTTCCACATCTATTTTTTACTTTTCCATCACAATAAAGATATGTATGTTTTACCACACCATCATTACAGTATTAGAGTATTCTGGACTTGACTATTTGCCTCTAATGGTGAATTTTATATTTTCATATGTATTCATGATAGTAATGATTGTCTTTCTGTTTCCAATTGAATAACTTCTTTAAGCATTTCTTGTAAAGACAGTCTAGTGGTAATGAATTCTCTCAGCTTTTACTTGTCTGCCAAAGACTTCATTGCTACTTCATTTCTGAAGTACAGATTTGCTTGGTATAATATTCTAGGTTGGAAGGTTTTTTTTTTTTTCTTTCAGTGCTTTGAATATATAATTCCATTCTCTTCCAGCCTGCAAGATTTCTACTGAGAAATCTTCAGAGAGTCCCATGGATATTTCCATATATGTTACTGGATACTTTTCTTTTGCTGTTTTTAAAAATCTTTCATTGTTTTTGACTTTTGATATTCGATTATAATATGTCTCAAAGAGGATATCTTTGCTTCAAATCTATTTGAGAATCTTTGAGTTTCCCTGATTCGGATGTCTGTATCTCTCACAAGACTTGGGAAGTTTTCAGGATTTATTTTATTAATATACTTCTGTCTCTTCTTTTTTGCTTTCTAAAACATTCACAATATGGATACCTATTCACTTAATGGTGTCACATAAGTCCTGTAGGCTGGATTAATTCTTTTTCTTTTCTTTTTTTTTAAATTTTTTTAACTGGATCTCTAATGGAATATAGGTCATTTAAATTGACCTATATTCAAGTTCATAAATTATTCCTTTTGCTTAATCTAGTCTGCTGTTGAAGTGGTCAGTTGTATTTTTCATTTCATTGATTGTATTCTTCAGCTCCAACATTTCTATTTGAGAATTATTTATGATATCTCCTTGTTGAATTTCTCATTTAAATTGCAATTTGTTTTCCTGATTTTATTGTATTTTCTATTTTTATTCTTCTGTCTAGGTTTTCTTCCAGGGTTTTTATAATTTTTTTTGTCTTACATTTAAGTCTTTAATCCATCATGAGTTAATTTTTGTATAAGGTATAAGGGAGGGATCCAGTTTCAGCTTTCTACATATGGCTAGCCAGTTTTCCCAGCACCATTTATTAAATAGGGAATCCTTTCTCCATTGCTTGTTTTTGTCAGGTTTGTCGAAGATCCGATGGTTGTACATGTGTGATGTTATTTCTGAGGCCTCTGTTCTGTTCCATTGGTCTGTACTTCTGTTTTGGTATCAGTACCATAATGTTTTGGTTACTGTAGCCTTGTAGTATAGCTCGAAGTCAGGTAGCGTAATACCTCCAACTTTGCTTTTTGCTTAGGATTGTTTTGGCTATGTGGGCTTTTTTTATTCCATATGAATTTGAAAGTAGTTTCTTTTAATTCTCTAAATAAAGTCATTGGTAGCTTGATGGGGATGGCATTGAATCTATAAATTACCTTGGGCAGTATGGCCATTTTCACGATATTAATTCTTCCTCTCCATGAGCATGGAATGTTCTTCCATTTGTTTGTGTCCTCTTTTATTTCTTTGAGCAGTGGTTTGTAGTTCTCCTTGAAGAGGTACTTCCATCCTTCGTAAGTTGGATTCCTAGGTATTTTATTCTCTTTGTAGCAATTGTGAATGGGAGTTCATGCATGATTTGGCTCTCTGTTTGTCTGTTCTTGATGTATAGGAATGCTTGTGATTTTTACACATTGATTTTGTTTCCTGAGACTTTGCTGAAGTTGCTTATCAGCCTAAGGAAATTTTGGGCTGAGACGATGGGATTTTCTAAATATACAATCATGTCATCTGCAAACAGGGACAATTTGACTTTCTCTTTTCCTAATTGAATATCCTTTATTTCTTTCTCTTGCCTGATCATCCTGGCCAGAACTTTCAACACTATGTTAAATAGGAATGGTGAGAGAGGGCATCCTTGTCTTGTGCCACTTTTCAAAGGGAGTGCTTCCAGTTTTTCCTCATTCAGTATGATATTGGCTGTGAGTTTGTCATAAATAGCTCTTATTATTTTGAGATACATTCCATCAATACCTAGTTTAGTGAGAGTTTTTAGCATGAAGGGCTATTGAATTTTGTTGAAGGTTTTTCTTGCATCTATTGAGATAATCATGTGGTTTTTGTCTTTGGTCTGTTTATGTGATGGATTATGTTTATTGATTTGCATATGTTGAACCAGCCTTGCATCCCAGGGAAGAAGCCGAGTTGATCATGGTGGATAAGTTTTTGATGTGCTGCTGGATTTGGTTTGCCAGTATTTTATTCAGGAGTTTTACATCAATGTTCATCAGGGATATTGGTCTAAAATTCTCTTTTTTTGTTGTGTCTGTGCCAGGCTTTGATATCAGGATGATGCTGGCCTCATAAAATGAGTTAGGGAGGATTCCCTCTTTTTCTATTGATTGGAATAGTTTCAGAGGGAATGGTACCACCTCCTCTTTATAACTCTGGTATAATTCAGCTGTGAAACCATCTGGTCCTGGACTTTTTTTGGTTGGTAGTCTATTAATTATTGACTCAATTTCATTGGTCTATTCAGAGACTCAACTTCTTCCTGGTTCAGTCTTTGGAGGGTGTATGTGTTCAAGAATTTATCCATTTCTTCTAGATTTTCAAGTTTATTTGCATAGAGGTGTTTATAGTATTTTCTACTGGTAGTTTGCATTTATGTGGGATCACTGGTGATATCCCTTTTATCATTTCTTATTGTGCCTATTTGATTCTTCTCCCTTTTCTTGTTAGGCTTGCTTGTGGTCTATTTTGTTGATCTTTTCAAAAAACAAGCTTCTGGAATTATTGATCTTTTGAAAGGTTTTTTGTGTCTCTATCTCCTTCAGTTCTGCTCTGATCTTAGTTATTTGCTGCCTTCTGCTAGCTTTTGAATTTGTTTGCTCTTGATTCTCTAGTTCTTTTAATTGTGATATTAGGGTATCAATTTTAGATCTTTCCTGCTTTCTCTTGTGGCCATTTAGTGCTATATAGTTCCCTCTACACACTGCTTTAAATGTGTCCCAGAGATTCTTGTATGTAGTGTCTTTGTTCTCATTGGTTTCAAAGAACATCTTTATTTTTGCCTTCATTTTGTTATTTACCCAGTAGTCACTCAGGAGCACGTTGTTCAGTTTCTATGTAGTCATGAGGTTTGGAATCAGTTTCTTAATCCTGAATTCTAATTTGATTACAGTGAGATCTGAGAGACAGTTTTTGTGTGTGTGTGTGTGATTCCTGTTCTTTTACATTTGCTGAGGAGTGTTTTACTTCTAATTATGTGGCCAATCTTAGAATAAGTGTGAGGTGGTGATGAGAAGGATGTATATTCTGTTGATTTGGGGTGGAGAGTTCTGTAGATGTCTATTAGGTCCACTAGGTCCAGAGCTGAGTTCAAGTCCTGGATACCCTTGTTAACCCTCTGTCTTGTTGCTCTGTCTAATATTGACAGTGGGGTGTTGAAGACTCCCACTATTATTGTGTGAAAGTCTAAGTCTCTTTATAGTTCTCTGAGGACTTGCTTTATGAATCTAGGTGCTCCTGTATTGACTGCATATATATTTAGGATAGTTAGCTCTTCTTGTTGAATTGATCCCTTTTCCATTATGTAATGTCCTTCTTTGTCTCTTTTGATCTTTGTTGGTTTAAAGTTTGCTTTATAAGAGACTAGGATTGCAACCCCTGCTTTTTTCTTTCTTTCTATTTGCATGGTAAATCTCCCTCCATCTATTTATTTTGTTCCTATGTGTGTCTCTGCATGTGAGATGGGTCTCCTGAATACAGCACACTGATGGATCTTGACTCTTTATCCAATTTGCCAGTTGGTGTCTTTTAATTGGGACATTTAGCCCATTTACATTTAAGGTTAATATTGTTATGTTTGAATTTGATCCTGTTATTATTATATTAGCTGGTTAGAGGAGAAGTCTACCTCTTTTATAAAATTAAGTGACTCTCATTAATAAATGTCAGAATTTTTAATTTAACTTTAAATGATAGTTTTTGATGAATGTCTATGTCTTCTGCTATCCTATAAATTCTTAACATGGACTTGCATATAAGTGCTAAATTACTATCTCTTAGATGTTTCTCTGCCATTTTAATATTGTTCTATATGCATGCTAATTTTATAATTATAAGAAAAATAAAGAATACATAATTTAAAACTCACCATAGAAAATTAGAATATATAGAATATTTCTGGACCATAATAAGAAAGCCTGTGAAGTAGGTAGTTATGAATTTAGAAAAGAAACCATTTGCTCTGTTATGAAGTTTTATCCATTAGAGCTCATTTTCCTTGGTGATAGCATGGAGAAAAGCAGACAAGAGAGATAATTAGAGTTCCTCCATCCGGTACACCAAAAAAGTTAATGTAGTATGCTATAAGTAATGTATTATGGCGATAAAATTAATGTTAGCCAAAGGCCTAATTAAACATCTTGCAGGGCCAATACTACCCTCCACTTAATGGTAGATGGTAAGGAGGCCTAGGGGACTTTCCAGATCTCCATAGGAACTAGAGCTGGGGACTTTCCAATGATGCCCCAGGATGGGACTTTATAGACCCCCATAGCAACCAGGACTGGGGATTATTGGGTCTTTATACACACAATATATCTTTGCCCTGCAGAAAAGGCCACCTTAACACAGACATAACTCTCATAAACCTTAAAACAAAACTTAACTTTATGAGAATAGCTTAGGCTTACTTTATGAAATAAATAGCTGGTAACTGACCTAGACTAAATATAGGTATAAGAAATGAAGAAGAGTCTTGCAAACTCTGAGAATGGTCTCCATATGGTGATCCTCCTGGTCAGTCAGTCATCCGGCCCATATTACTGACTTGCTCCTGGTATCTGTCTTGTAACAGCACTTCCAAAATAAACTGCTTGAACATCAGTCAGTGTCTGTGACTCATCTTCAGTGCAAATCAGACAGAAGGGGAGAAGCTATTCCTGGAGAAGTTGGTCAACTAGGACCACTTGAGACTCCCAAACATGACAATTAGAAAGAGCTGGAGTTTATGTTGTCTTTTTCTCAAAGTTTTATTAAAACAATCATAATGCAATATTACATCAATTTTCTATACTCTTCTACTCATACAAAATCATAATCATAAACAATAGATTTACTTTTACAAATTACTACTCTATAAAGCAATGTACAAATACAACTTTTGTTTTTTTTTCTTATGGATGTGCTATAAAATGGATTTGTTTTTGCCGTATATATGTATTGCATAGTGCTTGTTGGTGCAAGTGTTTAAAATCATAGATTTGACAAAAATATTATTTTGAAGAGACGCTATTAACTATCCAATCCAAACTGTATTTAGTTCTACAAAGCTGGAATTGAAGAAAATAAGAATAGTTTACAAAAGGAAATAAGTATAGTTAATCATAAATACTGACTATCCATTAAACAAGACCTTTTCAGTCATTACATTTCCTGTTAATTTACACAAAGCCAGCTTCTAAGCTTTCTAGGAAACCTCCACACGTGCTAGTGTGTACTCTGCAAACTAGTAAACTGCCAGACAATGGAATTTTTAAGTGTTTGAGGAGGTTTCTAATTCAAAAGGACCAACTTTATTCATTAGTTCCACAATCAACAGAGAATCCTTGGGTTCATGTCATAGTTAATGAAAACCTACAATTTCCAGAAAAGAAAATACATTTCCTTAGTCACATCATTATAGAGCCATATGCTAATGTTTAGGAGTTTGCATGACCTGTGGGAAATCTCAAATTGCCATGATGCTAAATCACATTGATACAAGTTTTATGAAAACAGTCTACTGTTTTGGACCTTGAATGTTTATAATGGAAGTGTGTATTTAAGACATAAGTATTCTTTAACTCTCCTTACAATGTTGTAATTTAAAGTTCAGGTATATTCTTAGTTTTTTTTTTTTTTTTTCTTTTTAACCAAGAGCTATAAGTTACAAATTTCAGGAATTCTTAACCAGTATCTTCAAAGCAAAAAGAAAAACAAAAAAAAAACAAAAAACACACACACATTCTGTTTAGTTTATTGCATGGCTTCCACCTACTTAAAAAGACAAAATTCAAAATATTTTCATTTATTAAAAAAATGCTTAACCTGATCACCGTAACTAACAGATGCTGGTGATGAGAACATATGGTTTATTCATAATACCTAAATTTAAACCTTAAAACCCTGCTGTTTGTCTCAATTTATTTTTGTGAAGAATCATTTTCTAGCTTTTATATTTCAACTTTACATTGTTATGTTCTGTTGTCTGCTTAGAGAAAAGGATCTTTTTAATGTCTTCATCAGTCGTACGTTGAACAATCATAGAGAAAAATGATAGACTTGAAGTTAATAGAAAATAATTAGAAATTATCCTTTTTAATGCTGGCTGCTTATTTAAATTCAATGCCATTATATTACATTAATGTAATAAAAATCAATCACTCTATATTATACCTTTGTTGTACAAGATGATAGAAACTTGAGAAAAATCAATTTAGCTTTTGTACCAATTGAGATGACACATATGGCTTGTGACAACTAAAGAAGTGAAGAAAGTACTTCAGTAGCCACTAATGACAGGGCAAGTGTTAATTAAAATCCAACACAATTCTGAGCCACCTGTGTTGTAATCCTGATCTTTTGTTAATTGAAAAGAAAACCCCTTGTTATTGTTTAAATCGTCTGGTTTAGCATACTACAAATGCATTTTCAAAACAGTTTAATAATCATATTCAGGCATATTATTTTAATTTGTATTTAAAACAATCAAAGATGTTGGTTTTATCGGTAATTACAGTGCCTAGGGAAAACTAAAATAATGAGATTCTGATAATGGCTTGATTTTCAATTTAGTTTATTGAGTGATATTTAAATGGAATCACAGAGTAAGAAGTGATTTAAAGAATGTATTTTGTCTATAATCTTCAATTTAGATAGGACAACAGTTAAATATGCTATCAACACACACTATGATTCTGAATTATAGATAATTAATAATGTTGTAACAAGCTTTTTTGTGTAACATTATCTTTAATATGGAAGCAGTTTCTTACATATGACATTAACAAATTATATTTTATATTTACTGATGGTATTGTTGGTAAAGTATACTATTCTCAATTTGTTGATATTTTATATTTGGAATATGTACATAAATATTTGTGGTAGATTATGTAGGTACTTTCTTTGAGACATCATGATATAGAGGTTCTACATAAAAACCAAGAAAGAAATAAAATAACACTTAAAATTATAAAATATTTTACATTAGTGCTGACAAGTAATTCATTATTGTCATATTTGCTTAACTTATAATTTTTATATTCTTTATTCATACCATAAACCACTGCTGCTCTCCTAATAGTAGAAAGATACATTTTCTATCAATTTAAAAATATGTTTTAATCTTTTTCTTTATCTTCGTTATTGAAAGAAGTTCTTCTAAATAGCTAACTCAAAGCTTTTTGTGATAACCTCTCATTAAATTCTATGCTTTTGAGTCTGCTGTAAACATTATTTCAAGTTAGAAATAATGCCTGATTGAATACGTCATAAACTTTCTATTGATCTTTAACTCTGCCAGCCCTTAATTGACTATAAGTGTCTAGATGCAAAAGGCAAAGATCCTACAGTTGACCAAACACATCATATTCCATTGTACAGTGTGCCATCCCCATAAATTATCCTTCTTCACACAACACACTCATAAAACAGCAAATCAGACATTGAAACAAATATTTACTGAATATATAATATACCCAAATGTAAGGTAAACCTCATAGATAAAAAGTATTTACAGCTGGGCACAGTGGCTCATGCCTGTAATTCCAACACTTTGGGAGGTAGAGTCAGGAGGATTACTTGAACCCAGGAGTTCAAGACCAGCCTGGGCAATAAAATAAGACCTCATCTTTACAGAACAATAAAAATAAAAAGTAGCCAGTCATGGTGGCATGTACCTGTAGTCCCAGGTAATTGGGAAGCTAATGTGGGAGGACTGGTTGAGTCTCGTAGGCCAAAACCACAGTGAGCTATGACGGCACCACTGTACTCCAGCCCGGGTGACAGAGTGAGATACTTTCTCAAAAACAAAAAGTATTTAAAATAATTAATGATAAAAGAAAAATACAATGAAATAAAATTTTTCTATAAAAGGGTACATAAATATACATTTTTTACATAAAAGTGCATGCAAACATACATAAATATACATATATTAGAGGGCTGTATTGTGGAGATGGTATTCACTGAACTATGGAGAGATGAAATAGCCAATCATATTTGTATTCACTCTCGCTGTATTTTTAATAGACTATATTCTTCTACAGCAGTTTAGGTTCACAGCAAAATTAATCAGTAGTTTCAGAGATTACCCATATATCTCTCACTTCCACACATGCATAGCCTCCCTCATTATCAGCATCCCTCAACAGTGTGATTCATTTGTTATCATTGATAAACTTATGATGACACATTATTGTCACCCAGATGTGATAGTTTACATTGCAGTACATTCTGGGTGCTGAACATTCTATTGGCTTAGACAAATGTATAATGACATGTGTCCATCATTATAGTATCATACAGAGTAGTTTCACGACTCTAAAATTCCTCTCTGTTCTGTCTGTTGATCCATCTCCCAAACATCTAGCAACATCGATCTTCTATGTTCTTAGTTTTGCATTTTACACAATGTAACTGTGCACATACAGCATGTAGCCTTGTCAGATTGGCTTCTTTTTCACTTAAAAATATGCGTTTAATGTTCTTCCACTTCTTCTCAAGGCTTTATAGTTCATCTGATTTTAGCACTAAATAATATTCCATTATCTGGTTGGACCACAGTTTATCCATTTACTTTCTGAAAGACATCTTGGTTGTTTCAAGTTTTGGCAACCATGAATAAAGTTACTATGAACACTGTGCTTCTAATTTATAGACCTAGATTGCTTTTCAGGTATATTTACTGCGTTTGAGTAAATATTAAGGAGCACAATTGCTGGATCATATGGCAAGAGAATGTTTACTCGTGTAAAAAACTGCCAAACTGTCTTCCAAAGTGGCTGTACCATTTTGCACGTCTACCAGCTATGATTGAGAGTTTCTGTTGCTCAACATCCTGACCAGCATTAAGCGTTGTCAGTGTTCTGGATTTTTGCCATTCTAATAGGTGTGTAGGGGTCTCTTGTTGCTTTAATTACATTTCCCTGATGACATATGATTTGGAGCATCTTTTCAATTGCTTACTTGCCATCTTTGGTGAGGTGTCCAGGTCTTTTATGCGGTTTTAAATTGAGTTGTTTCTTTTCTTACTGTTGTATTTAAGAATTCTGTGTATATTTGGAAAAAGTCCTTTTTTCAAATGGATCATTTGCAAATATTTCCTCCCAGTCTGTAGATTTTCTTTTTCTCTTGATACTATCTTTCATAGAGCTGAAGTTTTTAATTTTAATGAAATTCATCTAATCAATTTATTTCATTGATTCTGCCTTTGGTGTTGTATTTAAAAAATTATCACCCTTCCCAAGGCCATCTAGGTTTTTTCCTATGTTATTTTCTAAGGGTTTTATAGTTGTATATTTCACATTTAAATCTGTAATCTATTTTGGGTTAATTTTTTGTGAAGGTTATAAGTTGGCATCTAGATTTCCTTTCAGGCATATTGATGGCCAGTTTTCCTAGCACCTGTTTTTGAAAATAATATATTTGCTGCATTGTATTGCCTTTGCTCCTTTGTTAAAGAACAGTTGTCCCTATATACGTAGATGTATTTCTGGACTCTCTATTCTGTTCCATTGATCTATTTGTCTATCATTTTGTTAATACCACACTGTGTTGATTACTGTAGTTGTATAGTAAATCTTGAAGTTAGATAGTATCAGTCTCTTATATTGTGTTGTTTATCCTAGTCTTTTTCCTTTTCATAGAAGCTTTAGCATCCGTCTGTCAGTATTCACAAAATAACCTGATGGAATTTTGGTAGAGATTGCTTCTAATCTATAGATCAAATGGTAAAAAGTAACATCTTGACAACAGTGAGTCTTCCCATTCATGAACATGGAATACATCTCCATTTAGTTATTTTAATTTTTTATTAGAATTTGTAATTTTTCTCATATAGATTTTTTGCATATTGTGTTAGATTTATACCTAAGTATTTCACATACATGCTAATGTAAATGATACTGTCTTTTTAAATTCAAATTCGACTTGTTCATTGCTGGTACATAGAAAGTGATGGAATTTTGAATGTTAACCTTGTATAGTTTCATCTTGATATAATTGCTTATTAGCTCCTCAAGTTTTTTTTTTTGGATGATAGTTTGTATTTTCTACATAAACATTCATGTCATCTGCAAAGACAAATTTATGTTTTGTTCCCAATAAGTATAACTTTATATTCTTTCATTGTCTCATTGAATTAGCTAGGACTTCTAGTACTATGCTGAATAAGAGTGATGAAAGACAACATCCTTGCCTTGTTTCTCATCTTAGTGGGAAAGCTGCCAGTTTCTCACCATTATGTATGATGTTAGCCGTAGGATTTTTGTTAATACTTTTTACCAAGTTGGGCAAATTCTTCCCTATTTCTAGTTTACAGAGTCTTTTTTTTATATTATATTTTAAGTTCTAAGGTACACGTGCACAACGTGCAGGTTTGTTACGTATGTATATATGTGCCATGCTGGTGTGCTGCACCCAATAGCTCGTCATTTACATTAGGTATATCTCCTAATGCTATCCCTCCCCCATCTCCCCACCCCACAACAGGGCCCCGTGTGTGATGTTCCCCTTCCTGTGTCCAGGTGTTCTCATTGTTCAATTCCCACCTATGAGTGAGAACATGTGGTGTTTGGTTTTTTGTTCTTGCAATAGTTTGCTGAGAATGATGTTTCCAGCTTCATCCATGTCCCTACAAAGCATATGAACTCATCCTTTTTTACAGCTGCATAGTATTCCATGGTGTGTATGTGCCACATTTTCTTAATCCAGTCTATCATTGATAGACATTTGAGTTGATCCCAAGTCTTTGCTATTGTGACTAGCGCTGCAATAAACACACATGTGCATGTGTCTTTATAGCAGCATGATTTATAATCCTTTGGATGTATACCCAGTAATGGGATGACTGGGTCAAATGGTATTTCTAGTTCTAGATCCCTGAGGAATCACCACACTGACTTCCACAATGGTTGAACTAGTTTACAGTCCCACCAACAGTGTAAAAGTGTTCCTATTTCTCCACATCCTCTCCAGCACCTGTTGTTTCCTGACTTTTTAATGATCCTCATTCTAACTGGTGTGAGATGGTATCTCATTGTGGTTTTGATTTGCATTTCTCTGATGGCCAGTGATGATGAGCATTTTTTCATGTGTCCGTTGGCTGCATAAATGTCTTCTTTTGAGAAGTGTCTGTTCATATCCTTTGCCCACTTTTTAATGGGATCGTTTGTTTTTTTCTTGTAAATTTGTTTGAGTTCTTTGTAGATTCTGGATACTAGCCCTTTGTCAGATGAGTATATTACAAAAATTTTCTCCCATTCTGTAGGTTGCCTGTTTACTCTGATGGTGGTTTCTTTTGCTGTGCAGAAGCTCTTTAGTTTAATTAAATGCCATTTGTCAATTTTGGCTTTTGTTGCCATTGTTTTTGGTGTTTTAGATATGAAGTCCTTGCCCATGCCTATGTCCTGAATGGTATTGCCTAGGTTTTCTTCTAGGGTTTTTATGGTTTTAGGTCTAACATTTAAGTCTTTAATCCATCTTGAATTAATTTTTGTATAAGGTGTAAGGAAGGGATCCAGTTTCAGCTTTCTACATATGGCTAGCCAGTTTTCCCAGCACCATTTGTTAAATAGGAAATCCTTTCCCCATTTCTTGTTTTTGTCAGGTTTGCCAAAGATCAGATAGTTGTAGATGTGTAGTATTATTTCTGAGGGCTCTGTTCTGTTCCATTTGTCTATATCTCTGTTTTGGTACCAGTACCATGCTGTTTTGGTTACTGTAGCCTTGTAGTATAGTTTGAAGTCAGGTAGCGTGATGCCTCCAAAAAAAGTCCAGGACCAGATGGATTCACAGCCGAATTCTACCAGAGATACAAGGAGGAGCTGGTACCATTCCTTCTGAAACTATTCCAATCAATAGAAAAAGCGGGAATCCTTCTTGACTCATTTCATGAGGCCAGCGT
Source organism: Hylobates moloch (assembly GCF_009828535.3). Lineage (NCBI taxonomy): Eukaryota > Metazoa > Chordata > Mammalia > Primates > Hylobatidae > Hylobates > Hylobates moloch. The sequence continues at coordinate 126,912,277 of NW_026652279.1, forward strand.
CATCCTGATACCAATGTCTGGCAGAGACACAACAAAAAAAGAGAATTTTAGACCAATATCCCTGATGAACATCGATGCAGAAATCCTCAATAAAATACTGGCAAACCGAATCCAGCAGCACATCAAAAAGCTTATCCACCAAGATCAAGTGGGCTTCATCCCTGAGACGCAAGGCTGGTTCAACATACACAAATCAATAAACGTAATCCAGCATATAAACAGAACCAATGACAAAAACCACATGATTATCTCAATAGATGCAGAAAAGGCCTTTGACAAAATTCAACAACCCTTCATGCTAAAAACTCTCAATAAATTAGGTATCAATGGGATGTATCTCAAAATAATAAGAGCTATTTATGACAAACCCACAGCCAATATCATACTGAATGGGCAAAAACTGGAAGCATTCCCTTTGAAAACTGGCATAAGACAGGGATGCCCTCTCTCACCACTCCTATTCAACATAGTGTTGGAAGTTCTGGCCAGGGCATCAGGCAGGAGAAAGAAATAAACGGTATTCAATTAGGAAAAGAGGAAGTCCAATTGTTCCTGTTTGCAGATGACATAATTGTATATCTAGAAAACCCCATAGTCTCAGCCCAAAATCTCCTTAAGCTGATAAGCAACTTCAGCAAAGTCTCAAGATACAAAATCAATGTGCAAACATCATAAACCTTCTTATACACCAATAACAGAGAAACAGAGAGCCAAATCATGAGTGAACTCCCATTCACAATTGCTTCAAAAAGAATAAAATACCTGGGAATCCAACTTACAAGGGATGTGAAGGACCTCTTCAAGGAGAACTACAAACCACTGCTCAATGAAATAAAAGAGGATACAAACAAATGGAAGAACATTCCATACTCATGGATAGGAAGAATCAATATTGTGAAACGTTTACAGAATCTTCATCATGAATATGTGTTGGATTTTGTCACATGCTTTTTTTGGTATCTTTTGATTTGATGTTCTGATTTTTCTGATTTTGCTTGTTGATGCAATGTGTTAGACATATCTGAAAGCAAATGCTAAATCTGAGAAACAACAAAACTATTACGTTCAAGAAAATGAGTGGGGGTATACTCAGTAAATATTAAATTATATATATGTGGCATTAAAGTTGCATTTCAACATGCATCTCATTGTATAATCTGTCAGTAACTTCTATTTATTATAAATTGAAGAAGAATGTTATATAAATTCAGAAATAATTTATATTTTACTTTGATTTTTCCAACATAGTCTTTGATATTAAATATCATCTAGTCAAAACTACACTACTGAATTAACTGTAAAAATATGTTTGTATAAAAGATTATTATTATAGAATTACAAATGTTTGTAAATACTTGAGATTCATTTATTTACACATGAGCCATATAAATAAATCAGTTACTGAAAACACTAGTTTATTATACTAGTATGTATAATACAGTTGAAAGTATACCATATCCAGTAAAAAACAGATACATATTAAAAATCTAAATAAAAATTTTGCTAATTTATATTGTTTTCACAATAATATAAGGAATTTTAAAAATTATCCTCTTCTTAATAAAGGGGTAATAAATTAATTTTGTCTGTGTATTAATATAATTGAATGCCTCTTTAATATTTGTCATCATAGTATATGCAACTAATGTAATTTCTTAAATATGTAGCCAGTTTTTCTTTGGCCATAAATTATATTTCCACATTACAAGTACATGTGGAAGTCATATTATCTCACATCCCTAGATGATATTTAGTGTGTTAAATAGTATGTTAATAATATTAGCTTAGGTGTATCCAAGAAAATATAAGCTTAGACTAATTCAAGAAAAAATTAATATTGCTAGAAAGCAACAAATCTTAAATAGGTAACTCCAACTTTCAGTAGAAATATTTCCTACAATTTCAAACTCTAATTTTACATTTTTTACATTTTAGTTTTATCAACATTAAGGTAGATATATGGTTCACTTAGCAGATATTCCAAATATTTACCCATTTTACTTTTATACATTTTACCTTGTCAAAAATCAAACTTATTACTATAACTATTGATCACATAAGAACATTCTTAAATCGAGAAGCTTGAAAGCTCATATTTTATTATTACAACACCACTGTGGATGTTTTCTATAAAGTGAGAGATTCCCCTTGTTCACTTTTCAAGAAAATATTTAACAAATACCTAGGACTGAATAACCATGATTTTTTTGTCAAGTTGTTTTTACACATAAAAATGGCTGGCCATGGAAAGATAATGTGTTTGAGTTTGCAACTCAAGTAACATCATAAGTGATTTTTTGGAGACACTTATTATAATTTGGTATGTAGCAAACATGCGTTTCGCCACAGAATGCAGTCATGAACCTCCTAACATTTCAGTCAATGAGGTGGTCCCATAAGGTTATAATATTGTATTTTTAAAGTGCTTTTTCTATATTTAAATTGTTTAGCTACACAAATACTTACCATTGTGTTACATTTGCCTGCAGTATTCTGTACAGTGACATGGCATACAGGTTTTTAACATAGGTGAAATAGGCTATATCATACAGTGGAGATGTGTAGTAGGCTACGTCATCCAGGTTTGTATAAGTGCACTCTATGATGTTCACACAAGGATGAGGTCACATAGTGACACATTTCTCAAAACATATTTTTGTCATAACGTGACACATGACTAACTGTATTTTAAAATCAGATACTCAAAATTCAATATTTAAGGCAATTTTTAAGTGTATTCAAGTTAAAGTTTTTTGAAAATATATTTGTTTCTATTTCAAAAGATCATTTTAGAGTTAAACCTATATGTGTATACAACATATATATTTTCTATGCCACTAATAAGGTACCCACTAGTTTTACATGTCCAAGAAAACTATTAGTTCAAGGAAAAAGGTGAATATTTATTAGTATCACTATTTAATTATTTTAAAAATTGGCTTTATGAACCATTTAGCAGGGTCTCAGGATCTGTGAGGTGGAAGTTTTAAGAACCACAATAAACGCAGAGCTATGTAATTTAACTTTACAGAAATTATTATCTCTTTTGGACAAAAATAATTTATAATATATTTGCTTTTTACATATTAACATAAATTGTATGGAAGAATGACTTGTTCTAGCTTCTGTGAATGATGTTTGAAGATTTTCTCAGTCATCTGCTCCTTCAGGAATTGCCTGCTGTGAACAAGCCAACATTACCCATGCCTACATTACAGCCTTTCTTGAGTTTTCCTCCATTTAAAGACTGAGGAGTCGTTTTATCTCTACAGGTTTATTTGGCCGTCAGCAGAATGTGGTGACCAGGCATTACCGTTCTTCCCGTGCCCAATCTTGCTCCCTCTCCTTCGTTTCCCAGATGTTGATATTGAAAAAAAGAAATTATTGGCGTTTTAAACTCTATCACAGACTGTGTTTCTTGAGAATTTAAACTTTAGCACTTGCTTGACTAATGGGCATAAAACATATACAAATATATCTCTATATAAAACCTATAGTGATATCATGAATAGATTCTTTTCATTTCCCTTCTGGAGGGAACTCCAGAATATCAAAATAGTCATTCAAGAAAATGTATATATTTGGGACGAACATCGAATGTAATGTACTGTGGTAATGAATGAAGATTTTGATGGAAGAATGTTCGCTTTAGATATCGCATTAGAGAGATGATTGTAATGTGTGGAAGATACTCCTCAGTTTCAAGATAGAGTTTTTATAATATTTCATCAGGAAAACAAGAGCTCATTTTCTTATACAAGGAGTTAAAATAGTAGGTAGTAAGGATGCCTTCAAAGACAATTCCTTTTATTATATACTAGACCTCCTCCAACCCCATCAACTAGCACTAGGTAGAAGAAAAAGCTAACATAAAATATTACTTTTAAAACAATCTACTATGAGATTAAATGCAGAACCATCACACTCTTTTATTTACACTTCTTGTATTTTTGGTACAATCCTTGACCTCCAAGTAAATCTGTACTGAACATAATATATATATTTTACTAAATAATTTAACATATTTAATGAATATTTTAGCCTAAAAATATATTTTGAAATGTGTAATATTGGCTTTTGTAAAAAAAGAAAGAAATGTAGTTTTTTAAAAGTATTTGATTAAAAATTAAACAAGACGAACCTTCTACATTTGAAATTTAAAAATAAGTACATCAAAAGAAAGCACAAAATTCTCAGGAAAAAAGGCAAATATTTTGAAGATACATTGAGGTAGACTAGTGCAATACGAATTTCAAGCTTTAATACTATCTAATTCTTATGACAAAAGCATTACTAGTTTTACACAAAATATGTGAAGGTCAGATGATATGTACAAAAATTATGACATGAAAAATAGGTACCTGATCCAATATTTGAAATTAGGTTTTCTTACTGCATTTACATTCCTCTACTCTATCCCATGGCTGAATGAATAGGAGAAGTAACTATGGTGACAAGTTGAGAAAAGCTGAGATTTTCCTATCAAATATTGAGATATATATGTTTAAAAACAAAAAGAAAGCACTTCCTATGCAGGTTATCATTTTTCTAAAACTAGATTTCCCACTTTTTCTTCTAAATAATTTTGATATTTAATGTATTTCCACAAAACCTCAACATTTTTGCCTATAGTAGCTTGCATTTTCCATTAGGCTGTTTAAATGTATTATTTGATCTATTTTAATATGTTCTCGCATAGTTTTAGAGGCAGACAATATGTAAATGTAGTAAATCTCAGCTCTTGGGCCAGGCGTGGTGGCTCATGCCTGTAATCCCAGCACTTTGGGAGGCCGAGGCGGGCGGATCACGAGGTCAGGAGATCCAGACTATGGTGAAACCCCGTCTCTACTAAAAAACAAAACAAACAAACAAAAAAAACAAAAAAAAAAAACTCGGCTCTCTAAATATATACCATCCATTTAACACCTCGGGTTACTGTACCCCTTTTAAATGTGTGTACTATTGTTTAGGATTTGTTAATTCAGTTCCACTTAACTGATTTTCACAGGTTGCCATAGATTGCAATAAATCATGACTCTTTTTTATTCTTTGTGGTGTCAAGAAAATAATGCAGCTATTTATATCAATATAAAATATGCAGATATATAATTAGAAAGTGATTCTAATTACTATCTAGCCTGCTAATAACAATAAACTTAGTCAGTTGGTGACATAATATATCAAAACACAATTCTTCTAATAATTTTATATAGTATACCCTGCAATTAATCGTTACAAACATGACTTTACAGGTAAATCCTACTTGTGATTCTCAAAATACCTTTTGTAAGAGATTTCCTTTATAAAATAAAAATGTGAGATAAATGCAACATTTGAGATTACAAAAGTAGACAATTAACTTCCTGGTGATGATTATTTTAATTGGTAATATATTTATCATCAAGAGAAAAATAAGGGGCAGATGTAATGTAGCATACATAAAATTTCTTCATTTGCCAACAGATGTGTACTTCAACTCAAACAGCTGTTTGCTCTTTTTTGGAGTTTATTCATGTCTGTGAGTACATAATTTATATTAATTTGTAAAATAATCTTAAAAAGCTAAATATTTTAAAGGAACTGTGGCTTTGGAGAAATTGTGGGCTATTTTAAATAAATTCTGTAAAGTGAAGAAATTTCAGAAAAATTATCAGATGTTTATATGTCTTTGAGACGCTAAGAGTATACTGAATATATATTCGTTGCTTCATGCCTGCAAAGTATTAGTAGCACTCTTGTGGAGTCATTATTTCATTTTGATCAGAAACTGTAGTGCTTTTCAGTAGGCGTTTCTATGGGATTTTTCCTAAAGAAGAGAACGAGTAGCAATCCATTTGTATTTAATTTGAATCTCAAGTAATAGAAATGTATCATTTTGTTAAAATGAAGAACATTTATTTTAAAAAATCAACTGATTTTAGAAAGAATATTCATACCCTATCTTGTCATTAGTGAACTTCAACATTTTCTATAAATGTAACAACGGAATCAACAAATACAATACTCCAAATGATGTTTCTTTAAAACATGTTTCTGAAATATCCAAAAATAAACTTATCAAAATATTATTCGTATTAGAAATTATTCAATTATTGTCTGTGTCTTCTGCCCCCTGCCTCCACAACCCACAAAAAAACCTTCAAAATATAAGCTTCTTGATGGTTTCATGGTCCAGGCTACAATTGAACAATTTTTGATGCATTCAGAACTGGGGACACTGCTTTATTAATTACTTTTCAACTTTTAGACTATTATCCTGGTTATTAAATGAATAATTTATTCTCTACTTAAGTGATAGCTGCCCTTTTCTAGTTTTCCACTATTTCCCAGGCACATAAGAAAATTATTATTGCATTTATGTGGAACACATGAATTAGGTTTTTATCTACTCTCCATTTTGAGGGTCTCCTAAAGAGTTACTTCGACAGTGGCAATCTGTCCAACAATCTTTCACTTCCTCTGTCTCCCGATCAGTCCTCACAGACTCTCTCTCAGCCACTCACATTCCATTTACCCTAGTAGGAAACATCTGGCACAAGAGGATTTTGGAGCTATGGCACTGCCAGTGTCCAGCTGGAGAGAAAACTTCAATGGAGTTCCTAGAGTACTTTATTTCCCTAGCCCTCATGCTCCCCTAGAGGATTTTCCCTTATCTATTTTCTCATTTAACTTCCTTTCTGCTAAATTCCTGTTTACTGAAGGAGATAATTAGCTCTGGGTGATTATGATAATTTTGTCTTCACTCTCCAGTTATCCTCCCAGTAGGCACACACACACACACACACACACACACACAAAATGCTTAGTACACTGGTTTTCCTTGCCTTTTGGAGAATCACAAGCTCCATGAGTAGCTTCTGCTATTAACATGTTTTAGGTTTGTGTATCTATCCCCAGAATACCTGCTTAAGCTGACCATCTGCTTCACTTCAAATTAGGAGTAAGGGAAATTTCAGGATTTCTGTCTGATTAATTTTTATTTCTCTCTTATATCATGTTCTCACAGAACTTTTGATGGAGTCTATGTGAAGGGAGGGTGGGAAAGATTAGAGCTAGAAGATTTATTTCTTTTTCTTTCTTTGCTTACCAAATCCACTTTGAAAGGCCATGATATGCTCCTTTGTTAGTTTGACTGCTGTTTGGATTAATGTGGTATAGAGTTATAGATATATATGTAAATAGACAGATATTCATGTGGATAGATAAAGACATAGAGATACATATGTAAATCTGTTAGATTTTCATTTTTCTTTTCACTTATTTTCCTTCAACTTTTAGTACTGATGAATAGGCTTTCTTTTGTATGTCTTTACCCTGCTGACGTAAGCTATAATTTGGTGGTGAGTTTGGATTTGCAGAATTTTATTCAATTGAATTCAAATTTATCATTATTTGTAGTGAGTTGTGTTTTTAGCTCTATGTATCAATAGAGTTTACATATTCCTAAAAGGCCACCAAAATAACATGCTGATAAAGCAAAACTGAGATAATTCTTAGAGTTCTAAGATAGATTTTTACCTTGACAGAAGCCTCATAACACCTCAAATCAGGGAGGGCAAAGTGGTGATATATTTGAAGTTTTGAGTCTAGTTTAAATTATATATAGATGCTTTTGATTATCATAACGCATTAATTTAAATAAATCAAAATAAAGTATTCTTAATCGTCGCATGTTTAGTAATTATAACAAATGTGCTACCCTAGTGTGATGGACTGAATGTTTGTGTCCTCCCTAAATCCATATGTTGAAATCTTAATCCCTAATGTGATAATATTAGATGAGGCCTTCTGGAGGTAATTAAGTCATGAGGGTAGGGAACTAATTAAGCAGATTAGTGTCCTTGTAAGAGACTTCAGAGAGCTCTCTTGCTCTCTCTCTCTTTTTTTTTTTCCAAGTGAGGCTACAGTGAGACAATTGCCTTCTAGAAACCAGTGAGATAGAAGCCCCTCAGCAGATACCAACTTTACCAGCGCCTTAATTGGAATTTCTCAACCTCCAAAACCATGAGAAATAAAGATTTGTTGTTTAAGACACCTAGTCTATGGCGGCCGGGCGCGGTGGCTCACAACAGTAATCCCAGCACTTTGGGAGACCAGGGCGGGTGAATTACAAGGTCAAGGGGTATAGACCATCCTGGCTAACACAGTGAAACCCCATCTCTACTGAAAATACAAATAGCTGGGCTTGGTGGCGGGCGCCTGTAGTCCCAGCTACTCGGGAGGCTGAGGCAGGAGAATGGTGTGAAAGGGGGAGGCGGAGCTTGCAGTGAGCCGAGATCGCACCACTGCAACTCCAGCCTGGGCGACAGAGCAAGACTCCGTCTCAAACAAACAGAACACCTATTCTATGGTATATCTGTTAAAACTGAGCCCTTAATGAAAATGTTAGAATCATAAAATAAAACTTATAAGTAAAAGGGAATTTATTACTCTTTCCAATGCAGGAGTATGTTCTACCAAATTCTCGATAGAAGAATTCTTAGAAAAATTAGCAACATTAGCAAAATAAAAATATTTTACTAACAAAAGACTCTTTTATACAAATACAGAAAGAAGAGGCTAAACTATTTAGTATTAAATAAACATTATCAGATGAACATCTTGCTAACGAAAGAATCCTTTATACCAATAGAGAAAAGAGAGTCTAAACTATTTAATATTAAATAAACATTATGGGATGAGTATGTCTTCAAGTTAACACAAAGGTCACTACAAGTCTGGATAGAATTTTACAGAAATTCATACAATAAAGTGAAAAAAATAAAATAAAACTATGTCCTTGAGAGACAAATAGTTGCATTTAGTGATTATCGCCAGTATAACTTATAAGGAAATTATTTTCAGAGTTACATATTTACTATTCCAAGGGTTAGAAAGCCTTCAACCTTGCATTGTAAAATCAAAAGATTGAGCCTTTTATACAGCCTATTATGCTTTCAAGGAGACACACTGTAGAGTGTGCATGGGGATGCGGAGGCTGCCTCACATTTCAAAAAACAGTTTATCATTTTACTCTTGCACAATCCTTTGTTTTGATGCTTCATTTCTTCATTTATTCAGATTTGATATCCTCTTGCCTATATCCTATAAGATTTGGTAAACACATCATTTGTAATATTGCATTGCAGTCTATTCACTTTATCTGCTTTCTTTAACTAGACTCCAAGTTCATAAACGATAAACTATATTTTATGCTTAGTTTAATACCCAACATTTAGCATGCTACATAGCAGTCACTTAAAAGATATGTATTCACTTTATATATGTAAAATTTTGTCAATATTTCTATTAACAGATAGTGTCCAGACAGAAAAGGGTGCCCCAGTATGAAGTATACACTTTACCATTTATAGTTCACATACTTTGGTAAAATTTCCAAGCTTTTAGAAACATTGATCTTCCTGCTGCTTGGTACATCAAGAATAATTATGCCCTGATCGTGCTTACCCTGATCGTGCTTACCCTGATATTTTTAACTTCTATTTGCTTGCATTAGCATTGACTAATACATTTTTCATTAGAAACTGCATCTAATGTTCATTTCATACTTATTTTTATTTTTGCTCTATTAATGGTTTCTATGTTTTAAGACCCAAGAAATCTAAGGACTGGATAATTGTATAAATGGAGGATCATTGGTGTGATGTACGAATCATTTCTGATCTCAAGTTATACATATTTAATTTTCGTGATTTCTGATGTGACCTCTTCACTAACGCAGCTTAATTGCACTTCTAAAGGCAGCATCATATATCAGCTGGAATAGAAGTACTGCCTTTAAATTAGAATCTGCCTCCACATAATAAGAAAGATTTAGAAGCTTCAAATATCTTCAAATCCTTTTTTTGGTTTGGAGCTAAGGAGACTTTTTACTTAAGATTTGACTGAAACCAGTATTTATAGCATGGTGTGGTCAGCTATTCTGCTGGGTTTCTACAACAGAGAAAGGCTAAAATGCAGGGAGACATTGCTTTTGATTGGAGCGACTGTTGAGTACAAGAACAATGGGAAAGAAAAAAGCACAAAGCCAAAATAAGCTAAAATGTGGTAGAAAACATATCTTTGAGAAAATTCCTACTTCAAAACAGACCAATGTCATTCAATTTTCCCGTATTTACTTACGCATTTTTTAAAACATTGAAATACTACATAAGCATGAACTATTAATTGAAGTTAATATATTTTCCTGTATTATATATTATATATGTAGATATGACACAAACCATTTGTTTTGAAGTGATACCTCATAAGAGATATATTTGTTAAATATAATACTTAATATCTTAATTGAGGTTTCTCAGATGAGATTTCAAAATTGTTTTTCTTTAAAATTGATCCAGAGATTACTCAAGAGTGAGCAGTTACATTCCAGTATAGGTAGAGGATAGTAAGAACAACGATGTCCCGGATTATCAGCGAAATTTAAGCTGAGGGGTTGGACATTAAACTATACATAACTAGAAGTCAATGTAGTTTCCTGAATATAATGGAAAGTGAAAAAAAAAAAGCGTTTTCAGAAAATAAGATTAGAAGTGACATTTGAGGAAAGACGTGGTGAATTAAAGTTAGGATTCAGGATTGCCTACAAGGATTAATTTTAGTTAAGTCAAAATTTCCTCCATATTTGGGTTTATGAGTTTAGAGAAAATTTAAGAAAGCCTCACCAAAGTCCATTGTCAGTAACTAACAAAAAATGGAATGAGACCTTTGGTGAATTTCATGGTAAAAATATCCAAAACAGCAAAAATTAACTTCTTTTGCTCTTAAATTGTTGGCTAACTCTGTGCCAAACAAAATTGACAAAGTTTGAGAACTGAAGTTTCTATTATTAAGTTAATATATAATTTATGGTATAGTAAGGCTAGCATCTTTAAGAGTCACATGTAATTATCCACTGATATCCCAACAAGAAGTGATACAGTTCAAAGGAACTTGTGAGTAGATACTAGATTTTATTTTTTGCCAATGCTGACACCTCTGTTTTTCTTCTAATAATTTTCTGAATAAGTTAGACACATATACACATGCATATTTTTTTCTCTACACTTAACAAAGTCTACTTTGGGTGAAGGTTTATGTTTGATTAAGCATCAAGTATAATGCCTAGTGCTATAGAATTTGATTAAAAGCATATCCATTAATTTACACAATTTGGAAAAGCAAAATCAATTAAATATTGTGTTAGCATTCATGTAATTCAACATAATTTGACAGATAAACACAAGAGTTTTTTATTCCAACAGGGTTTGTTTCAATTCTTGCTACGTCATTTGCTAGTATCCACTTTCTAGAGGTGCGTCTTGAACCAATTATTAAATCTTTCTATCCTTAAATCTTCTCATTGCTTAAATAAAAATACTTAATGCATACAATTGTTATGAGATTTAAAAAAGATAAAAATGACAACATTGTACATATTATTTAAATATTAATTATTATTATAAATATGCAATGAAATATAATAAATATATTACACAATATTGAATATACTATTCAATAAATATACTATTATACATAAATATAATATTACAGAATTAAATATAATAAAAGCTTAAAAAAATTCATTTCTTGTAACAACATGGATGGATCTGGAGGACATTATGCTAAGTAAAATAAGCTAGGCACAAGACAAATACTGTATGAGATCACTTAAACCTAGAGTCTAAAAAGTTGAACTCATGGAAACAGAGAGTAGAAAGGTGGTTACCACAGTGTGAGTTTGGGGAGGAATGAAGAAAGGGGAGATATTGATCAAAGAATACAAAGATTCAGACAGACTGTAGAAATGAGATTTAATTATCTGATGTACTGAATGGTGGCCACAGTTATTAATAATGTATTTCAAACACATTTGAAATACATTATAATATATATTTCAAAATTGTAAAATGAATAGATTGCAAAAAGAATAGACTGTTAATGTTCTCACAACAAAAACAAAGATAAGTTGGTGAGGTGATAGATATGTTAATTCGCTTGATTTACTCTTTCTACTATATATCTAGATCAAAACACCACATTGTACTCCATAAATAGACATAATTAACATATTTCAGTTAAAAAATTAAATTAAAAATATTTAATATAATCGTAACAAATAGGACATTAATAGAATAATACTCTGGTATAAAGTAAGTTGTTTTCTTTTTTTTTTTTTTTGAGACAGAATTTTGCTCTGTCACCCGGGCTGGAGTGCAGCGGTGGCACGATGTAGACTTACTGCAACCTCTACATCCCGGGTTCAAGCAATTCTCCCTGCCTCAGCCTCCCGAGTAGCTGGGATTACAGCCACCAACTACCACACCCAGCTATTTTTGTATTTTTAGTACAGATGGGATTTCGCCATGTTGGCCAGTTTGGTTTTGAACTCCTGACTTCAAGTGATCCTCCCACCTCGGCCTCCCAAAGTGCTGGGATTACAGGTGTGAGTCACTGCACCTGGCCTCAGGTGAGTTTTAATAAAAAAAGGCAAGGATAGTTCAATATTAGAAAACTATTAATATAGTTCATTATATTCATATAGTGGTAATGGAATTATAATATAATTATAATATAATTCACGATTATTAATAGTTCTATGGAGGTAAATCACATAATAATCATATTCAACAAAATTTAGGATTTATTTTTATTAAAAATTTCAAAATCAAAATTAAAAGGAATTATATAAGAAGAGACCCCCAAACTGAAATCTGAACAAGGGAAGTATATGTGAAATAAGTTAAATATTTATTTCACAACTCTGTTTGAAATAAATGAAACCTCTGTTCTGTTTCTTTAACAACATCAATTATTATATTATCTGATATTAAGTATTAGTCAGAGATGAGCTAAATAGAAACATCTGAATGTATTTTAAAAAACTAGCTGTTTACTGTTAGACAGGGCCGAAGCAAGATGCAAAATTTTTAAAAAAGTACTCAAGAAGTTCATCCTAAGATGAACATAAATTTCATCTTTTAGTAGATCGAAGAAAAAAACGGACAAAAGTATAGGAAAATTTGTTATTTAAAGCAGTCAAGAAAGTAGCTGAAATAATAAGTTGGAATAAATAAAAAGACATATACAATAATTTGACTCATATATTTCAGAAAATATTTTTCACAAAGAAAACTCCATTTCCAAATGGCTCCATGGGCAAACTCACTCATGGAATTGAGAAAACAAAATAATAACTATCTTACATAAAGCACTTTAAAATATAGAAAAAGAGGAATAATTTTCCAACAAATTTTATTAGGCCACTATAACTATGATATCAAAACCTGATGTGAACATTACAAGAAAAGAATAAGAACAATATCTCTCATGGCTATAAATACAAAAGTTTAAAATACAATATATCAAATTAAATTTATTGATATATTTATTGATATATAAAGAATACTACTTCATGTCCAGAACAAGTTTTTTGGAATACTAAGGTTGGATTAACTTTTGAAAAAGAGATCAATCAATATCATTTACCACATGTAATTTAGCTGTTTTTGTTTTGTTTGTTCATTTACTTAGAAATACTGCTTGGGCCAGTATTCAGGACCTGCAGTCTAGTTAGTTCTCCTTCTTATGTAGTTGATTAAATCCACACTCCATTTACTTCTCTTCTATGGCTCTAACGGTTGGGTTTATTATGTACTTTTCCTAACATCCCCAGGGTTCAGGCACCAGACAGCTAGGAACAGGTCTTATGCTGCCCTGGAGCTCATGAAATTATTCAAATTAGACAAGTCACAGGGAGCTAGCTAGGCCTGCCCAACTTGACAGGTAGGAACTGCCTTCAACAGTTCCAGCTTGTACTTACCCTGCCCCAAGGTGTAACCAACCCCCTTCATGGCCCAGCCTGCAGACCTTCTTTCCTTTGGAGCTGTAAGTAACAAAGAGTTCTGCCTTTCCTCTATCCAAGTGTCAGTGTGTTGTGTCCCTCCATTAAAAGAATCTTTAAGTTTTATAAAAACACCATGTTAGCAATGTTTAGAAATTCTCAATGTGAACTTATTGCATATTTTAAAATGGCCAAGATACTAATTATATTAATTGCATTTTATTATTATATACTAGACCAAAACGATATTACTTTTAGTATTACATTTTAATGGTTTATTGATAATCTATAGAAATAATATTGATTTTTATGTATTTACATCAATTCTAGAAATATACTTTATTTAGTAGTAATATTTGTTAATAGATACATCATTTCCATTGTATTTTCTCCTATATATACATCGTGAAGTCTGCAAACCATGATGGTTTTACATTTTTTTCTTCAAATACCATAACTTTTATTTTTTATTATGGAACTGCCTAAAATCATATTAAATATTTAGTAGAACCACTAATAGTAGGCATCCTTGTTTTTATTCTAAACTTGGAACAGAAACATTTCATTTTCACACTTAAGTCATATAGTCATTCAAGTTTTTAAGTAGACATTCTGTTTATGTTTAAGTAAGATCTCTTCTATTGAAAGCTTGCTAAAAGTTTATTATAAATGGACTGTGATTTTTTTTCTAAATGTTTTTGGTGTCTAATACAATGATCATATTTTAAATTTTCCTTTATTTTGCTTACGTGGTAAATTTATAAGGATGCAAAGGAACTAGAATAGTGAGATACTGTATTATTGAAAAAAGCTATAAAAGGAAATACCATTAGAAAGACCTATTTACTATACAAAATACATGAAATGAATTCCATTACTAAAATTAAGGAATTATGTTTATAAAAATACCAAAAATTATGAACCAGTAATTCGGACTGAAAAAAAAATATGTTTGCAACATATATATTGGAAAGGTACCTCATCCAGAATACCTAAATAAATTATCCAAGAGAAAAGACAAATATCCTGTTGGAAAAGTCATCAAAAGGCTTGAACTGGCATATTACAGAAGAAGATATTAACATAGCGAATACATATATAACAAGGTGATCTATGTCTTTCTTCATTACAGAAATTAATATCTTAACTAGGGAAATATCACTACTGTGTTGTTTAGGTCCTCTGGGAAGCAGATGTCAAGAGGGAAGTAGATATATGGGATTTACCGGGGTAATGAGTGTGAACCATCAAGGAAAGAAGGAGCAAGAGTAGGCAGTAAAATCCTTCCATTGCAATGTAGGTTTGTGAAAAGAGATGGCAGCAATGGGGGATCAGGTAAGAAGAATCTGAGAGTGTAGTGGAGCACTGAGAATGTTTTAGCAATCACAATGAGAAACTTCAGTGTTAATGTTACCCACAGAAAAATTCTACATTGGCCAGTAATGACGACTCCTTGTAGTAGTCTGCTTAGTCATTGGCTGGACACTGCCAGAAAAGTGCACAGTTTCAGCTCAAAGTCTAAGACAGGCAATATGAACAACTGCCAGTTGCATTCTAGTGTCAGGTTCTCTTTTGAAAGATGTCTGAGAGACAAAGCTCCAATCAGCTACACCTATAAACCCATCACAATGGCTAAAAGCTAAAGTGACTTATAAAACCAGCGGTCAGTAAACATGTTGAATGTTCATATATTGCCAGTAGTCATATAATTGGCATAATTGGTTTGAAAAACTGCTTGACAGGTTATACTAAAGCTAATCATATGTCTTTTAATTTGTCCTTAGGTATATGTTCCTAGGCAGCAATTCCCAAAAGAATTGAGAGCTTTGCTAACACAAACATTCGTGTGAAATATTTACAACAACTTTATTCATAAAAGCGAAACATGGTAAACAATCCAGATGTTCATCAGTGATAAATTTTGGTATATTCATATACTGTAATATTGCACGGCAAAAACAAATAAAATATCATGCTTTGCACAGTAACACAATATAATCCCAAACTCAGTATGTTGAGTGAAAATGCCAGGTGCCAAAGAGTACGTAGTACATGATACTACTAATTTAACACTCAAGAACAGGCAAACATTCCAGATTTTGGAGCTAGTTACTCAATCACTGTGTAATACTTTTTTTCTCCTGTAATAATGCAGGTTCTTCATGAATAACACCCTTTGTCTATGAAGATTTTCTGAACATATCACATTCCGTATTTCATATTTGCTTTGAGCTGTGTCCAGAAGAAAGCATCCAATGTCATCACCCCACCACTCCTTGCTTGGCTACGTTATTCTAATCATGAAAAGATTAATTTCTAGTAATTTTATTTAACAAAATTTGTAAACTCTAAGAAGAATATGCCCCTTTTATCTGCCCTTCTAGAAAAAAACTGCCAAGACTCTGTGAGACCCTGAAACACTTCGCCTGTTATTTCATTTAGTCGTTACATACATGCACACAAACTATCAGATAGTTATTATCATTTCCATTTTACAAATAAGAAAACTAAAGCACAGTAAAATGTTTAAACAACTTGCAAAACAAAATACGTTTTTAAATGGTGAATCTCATGTATTATTTCTCTTAACAGCTCTAATTCTCCACTTCTCTGTTTCCTGCTCTTTCTCTCTCTTGCTCTCATTTACACTTTAAATCTCTCACTGTAGCTCTACAACTACCATATGCAATACTAGGTGTTAGAGAGTTTTCTAATGATTTATTATACATACAGTTGCTATCTTTAAGTGCTTCATATATATTAAATCTGCATTAGCTATTCAAATTTCAGCGAATGTTCTTAATGAATTAAAGCCATTTTGTTAAATGAAAAATAATGTGTAAAGTTGTTTGCCAACCCTTCAGGAGTTCACACTAAACACACGAATACTTGTTTTATATGTCTTTCTTATGACCTTACTTCAGATTAATCAATTTAAATTCTATAGCTTTTTCTTTAGTAATATATCACCAATATATTTCTGTCAGAGACTTGGAAAAAGAGGAGAGCACTTATGAAGTGATATCCAGGGACCAAAGATAACAATGGTTAATGTGAACAATAATTATAATTACATTCTATTATAGCATTGATTAGAGGCTTCAGCAAATTAAAAGTATCAGTATTCATTGGGACTTATCGTTATGGAAATAGATGGCTCTCTATCACCATATATTACTGTAGTGACTTTAAACAAAACATCAAAGTTTACTGGGAGCTAAAATTATGTCTATACAAAGGAAATTATTAAGATTTATATATATATATATATATTTATGTACCAATGTATTCTATCACTTTTTGCATAGTCGTTTAAATAATTTATTTAAAATATTAGCTAAGACATAATTATATATTAACTAAGTTAAGGTTTTAAAAATCCTGAGTTCCCTAGAGACAGTATTGATTAATTTACTCAGGGATTTCCATTCTAGAGCTGCTGTTAGAACTCCAGATGAAAAGCGAAGCTGCAACTTTTTTATAAATAACTGAATATTAACCAATATTTGATTTAAAAGGACAGGTATAACATTCTCTCCAAACTTATTGTTGTTATATTTCCCTTAAAGGCTCATTTGTAACCCAAATAGGAGCAGAGTGATTTTGTTCTATGGTGATGCTTATTGAAAATTTTTAAGATACATTTAATTTTTAATTTTATAATTTTAACAAAAGATTTACTAATATTAAGGTACTGGAAATAATTGAATAGTTGATGTAAAAATTTCACATCACACATTAAGTTGACATCTCTGGGTGTACATATATGTTTCAATTATTAATGACATAGTAAACACCAGAGAAAACAATAACATTCTTAATTAAATTACTGTGCAGATGTATGCTGATAGTCTAAGCCATGGAAACATAAAACGTTACTTCAAATCTTCTAAACATTCTACAAACTGGCATGCTTTGCTGAAGCAATGTTCATTTTGTCTAACGCTTCCCATATACTTGCAATTTTATCACACTGTTATGAATAATAAAATCTATCTTTGTGAAGAGTATCAGTTTAGCATGTGAATAATCCATGCTTTTCTTTGGTTATTATCTTAAAGTATTATGTCAGCATGTTTTGAGAATTATTTCCTCCATATAAACTAATTCCAAGTTTATTTATTGTAATAAATACTGGTTGTTTTTCTTTGGGAGGATTGAATGCACCTAATCATAGGTATATCTGATTCTCATTATATGTGGTAAGTAGAATATGATTGAACTAAGAAAACAATGCTAGACAATGCAATTAATTTTATTAATGTTTACCAGCTGTAAATAGAAACCAGCATGAGATGAGTTTGTAAGAGACTTTTATTATAATACATTTGGGACTGATAATGAAGCTAATCTTATTTTCTTTTTGTAAAGTAGTTATACTATGGTCAATACAAACTTGTAAGTATATAGGTGGTCCATTTTGAGTGTATTAGAGAGTGAATTAAGATTGTTTTATTCATGCTTTGTATTTTCACTACAACAGGTTTATCCACCAGATTTCATCAAAACAGATTGTCAAATCAACACTACTGACTTGCAACATATGCCTGGGCTTCATCCAATACACTTAAACTAAATTATCCTCTGTGTGATTATAATATAATGCATGTAAAAATACATAACGATATCTCTTAATTTCAATACAAATTAAGACAAATAAAATACATTACCTCTGCTTTGTATTTAATATTTAAATCTGGTATCATTTTTAGTAATTTAAGGCATCCTTGTCTTTGATGTAAGTACGGGCTGGGCAGCATTCTTAAATTTTTGTTAATCACTAAACACAAGCTCCAAAATGTCTTTTGAACCAAGGATAATGTATGCAGTTGTCCTACTCTCAATTACAAAACAAAAATATAGGTATCATGTGTCAGGTAACATACTAGGAAAAACTGAAGGCATGTCAAAGAATTTGTGCTTTTTAAAGTAGGAGATTCTGCAATCATAGGTAAACACTGGCATACATTTCTGTGGGCAAACATAATGAAGAATTTGGAGATTTCAGACACTCTTAAATAAGAAAGATACTTCAAAAGTAAATTATTCAGGGCTTAAAATAAAATTATAAAATAAATTGACCAATGACTACTGTTTTTCCTACCTTAAAGTATTTCGAACAAGGCAAGTGTTTCTACATCTTTAACATCAAAGCCTATTTCAATAGCAAAAAATATCCAGGTAGCATATGTTAACAATTCACTAAACAAAAGTCTCTCAAATGGATGAGAAATCATGTGGCCCTTCATATATAATCAATACAGAATTACAAAATCATAAGTATTCAGAGAAATGTGATTTAAAATAGCATCAAGAAACTATACTATAAATTAGCTACAAATTACCACATTCTGGTACAAATTAGCAGACTGTGGAATAAGATTAAGTGTTGAGGAATGTGTACAAAAACTACTTCAGAAATACAAATCAATTAAGAAAACATAAAAAGAAACATAACCCCATTTCTTCATATAAATACCCTACATACCAACAATTCTGTTCTCAGGTATTTACAAAAGAGAAATTAGCATCAGTTCATAAATCAGTTTCATCAGTTCACAAGACTCATCATCTTGTGAGGGATTGCTTGAGCCCATGAGCTCAGACTAACTCTGGCAATATAGTGAGATCCCTTCACTACAAAAACATTTAAAAAGTTAACTGGTCATGTTGGCTTATGCCTGTAGCCCTGGCGACTTGGGAGGCTGAGGCAGGAAAATCACTTGAGCCAGTGAAGACGAGGCTGCAGTGAGCCATGTTTGCACCACTACACTCCAGCCTAAGCAACGAAGGAGACTGTGTCTAAAAAAAAAAAAAAAAAAAAAAATTTGAGAGCACAATTTATGCACAATAAAATTTATACAAATTTAAATATATATATATACACACACACACAACAAAGCAAATCTAACTTTTAAGAATATCCCTCCCCGTATCTACATATATTTTAATTGTACATATAAATACATACATTCCATATCATTATCACTGGATTCATACATGCATATAGCTATCTGTATACATACAAAAATACTTTATAATACATGTATATAGGTATATATAGTTTGATCAAAATATAATCAAAATCATGCTGTACTGCCTGTGCATACAATGAAAAAAAACTTGATTACATGTCTTTGACGGTGATACATACTACTACATCCTATTGTGTCCGGAATTGGTTTCTTCTGGTGGGTTCTTGGTCTCGCTGACTTCAAGAATGAAGCCGCGGACGCTTGCGGTGAGTGTTACAGTTCTTAAAGGTGGTGTGTCCAGAATTTGTTCCTTCTGATGTTGAGGTGTGCCTGAAGTTTCTTCCTTCTGGTGGGTTTGCGGCCTTGCTGATTTTAGGAGTGAAGCTGCAGACCTTTGCAGTTGAGTGTTACAGCTCTTAAAGTTGGCGTATCCAGAGTTGTTTGTTATTCCCGGCGGGTTCGTGGTCTCGCTGGCTTCAGGAGTGAATTTGCAGACCTCCACTGGTGAGTGTTACAACTCATAAACGTAGTGCAGACCCAAAGAGTGAACAGCAGCAAGATTTACTGCAAAGAGCGAAATAACAAACCTTCCACAACCGGGAAGGGGACACCAGCAGGTTGCCACTGCTGCAGCTGGTGGCCTGCTTTTATTCCCTTATTTGGCCCCACCCACATCCTGCTGATTGGTCCATTTTACAGAGCACTGATTGGTCCATTTTACAGAGTGCTGATTGGTGCATTTACAATCCTTTAGCTAGACAGAAAAGTTCTCTAAGTCCCCACCCGATTAGCTAGACAGGGAGCGCTGATTGCTGTGTATACAAACCTTTAGCGAGACACAGAGTGCTGATTGGTGTGTTTACAATCCGTTAGCTAGACAGAAATGTTCTCCAAGTCTCCACCCAACTAACTAGACACAGGGTGCTGATTGGTATATTTACATACCTTTAGCTAGACACAGTGCTGATTGGTGCATTTACAATCCTTTAACTAGACAGAAAAGCTCTCCAAGGTCCCACCTGACCCAGAAGCCCAGCTGGCTTCACCTCTCACTATCACTAAGCAAATCCTTCCCCAAATTAGCCATACCCTCTGCCTTTCAAATAATGTAATTGCTTCAGTATTTTCTCATAAACATTAATATGTAGAAGAAAGTACATTGTTTCCAGATACGAATCTATGTCCTATCTATGTCAGAAAAACTGGAATATTTATTAAAATTGCTTATTCACAGGCACCTATTCCTGACCTATTGAATCAATATCTCTAAAATAGGACCCAGAAAACTTTATATTCTTAAAGCATCCTACATGACTCTTGGAAACAGCCAGGTTTTGGACAACAGGTGTGCACTAGTGTTTATATTAAAGGTTTCAGACTATGACACAAAATGACACATTCTTTCCATTAAGAAAATATTATGTGTAATTTGTTCTTATTACTATTTTCTTAATTTGTATTGAAATTAAGTATATCACAAATTTTAAATATTTTTTTAAAATTAGAAGTAATATTTGACTATATATTTAATTCCATTCAAATCTGGAATACCTTTTACATTCTAATACGAATTATAGAGCTCTCCTTTTTTATCTAAGAATAAAACATTCTATGGCTAAGTTTAAGGGAAAGATATATTGGCAATTTTACTAAGTGAAGTTGAAGTAGCCTCGGGGGAGGAAAAAAAAAAAAGGATTTCTCCTAAAGTCAGGTACTTTTGCTCTTTGTGTCAAATTTTCAAGAATGAATAATCTGCAGTTTTTTCCACTTGTCTTTAGATCAGCTTTGTGCTTAAAAAAATACAAATCTGTTTCAGAAGAGATGAGAACTGAAGGTCAAGTAAGTAATATTTTTGGCTCTTGAAAATATACACATGTGTTTTAAAGCTGATCTAAAGTGATCACTAATAGGGAACGTGTTGGCCAAAAATGAAAAATTACATAACAAAGAAAAAGAAATTTCAAGTCAAAATTTGAGAAAACTGTTGCTAGAATAAGTGAAG
The DNA here is from genome assembly GCF_009828535.3 of Hylobates moloch. Lineage (NCBI taxonomy): Eukaryota > Metazoa > Chordata > Mammalia > Primates > Hylobatidae > Hylobates > Hylobates moloch. The sequence goes on from NW_026652279.1 coordinate 126,934,076, forward strand.
TAACTTTATATATTTTTAAAATATGTCTGCTTATGATTATTTTTCATTTTTGGTAATGGGCAAACAAATTTGATAAGAGGCATACAGCTGAATTGAAAATAAAACTTAAGGAATTAGCAAGAAAACATTAAGTATGATTTGTGTTTATTTTGTAAGTAAAAAAAAATCATGAAATATAAAGAATTCCAATAAATATACAAATACATTTTTCTTGCCTAATAATTCAAGGTATTTGTTAAACATCTTAATGTTACTAAACTAGTAAATGAATTATTTCAGATAGGCCCCTTAAAAACCTTTCTTAGGAAAAAGGCAGAAAAATGATAACACAGTTTGTTCATTCTTTAAAATGATATTGACTAACCAACAGGTTCCAATCAAGGTATGAAATTTAGGAAATACAAAGAGGACAGATAGAGTTCCTGCCATCTATGACCTCACAGTCCAAAGTAGAAGACTTGCTGATAAGCAAACCATACGTATTAGAACTTGTAATGATAAAATGTAGTTACACATTGTGCAATGTGTGATTATAGAGGCAAAAACACAATGGGAAATATATATGAATTCTGGGACTGTGAAGCTTGTGGATAATGTTAAAAAAATTTCTAGACAAAGTAGTATTTAAGTGATATTATTGAAGCTAAATAGCATTTTATCACAAGACCAAAGAAATATGCTAAGTCCAGACAAGACACAAAAAAACATAAATGAAAAGATGTGAGAAATGCCATAGAGATTTTGATCAGTTTTAGGAACTGTGTAAAAAAAAAAAAAAAGCTGGACTTTTCCAGTACCACTATAAGCAAAGTCTATCTATGAAACATGTCTTGATCTTCTATCTGCAACACAGTGATGTTACCAAAATACGTAAGTGGTAATGGGAAAATAAAGCATACCCAGGAAGGTTATGGGGTGCAGAAGCTTTGAAACAGTGGAAGCTATGAGAAAACAAAAGCAAAACGTTTGCAAAGGCTGTAGAGAAATCCTACAAAAGTAAAAGAAAATCAATAAACTTCACCTATTGATAGCATGAAATGGTATCACAGAGTTTCATTTGATGCTGAATAATCTGTTTTAATCTGTTTTCCTATTTATTTTTTATTTTTCTTTGAGATGGAGTCTTGCTCTGTCATCCACCCTGGAGTGCAATGATGCTATCTCAGCTCACTGCAACCTCTGCCTCCCAGGTTCACGCAATTCTCCTAACTCAGCCTTCTGGGTAGCTGAGATTACAGGCACACACCACAACGCCCGGCTAATTTTCTATTTTTAGTAGAGAAGGGGTTTCACCATGTTGGTCAGACTGGTCTTGAACTCCTGACCTCGTGATCCGCCCACCTCAGCCTCCCAAAGTGCTGGGATTACAGGTGTGAGCCACTGTGCCTGGCCATAACCTCTGTTTTCTAAATCATGGTCCCAGATTCTCTTGGGTCCTATGTATGCTGCTGTTCCTGGCAGTCACTTTTTTATGTTTATGTGCATTTTGAACATTCACTCTTGTTTTTTGGAGTTAACATGAATAAATCTGTTTTTATGCTGCAATAAAAATGAATTAAGAAATTAGAAGTGATGTATAGGATAAAAATAAAGCTCTAAAACTTATAATTCGTATCTCAGCTCATGCAAATACTGGACATACTGCTATCACCATAGTCTTTCAGAGCCTTGGTTTTCTAATCTGTAGAATGGGGATAATGCTATGCATTTTTATAAATTTATCTCAGCAGTGATTATATTTTATATGTTAGGCTTGATGACTGGCAGGCAATAAGCTAATAACACGTTGTATTCAGTGTTGTTCTAATATCAATAGACATTTCTTGAAGGAATAAATCAGCCAGAGTAAAGGGCATCTCTATATTCTGAAGCTATATTCAAGCTCCAGAGCCAAATCACTAATTCTATCTCTTTTATTTGCTGTATTTGTCAATATGTTAAAAAGAGGTTTAAATGGCATACTTATCAAATTTGCTAATCACCAAAAACTAGTCGCAACAGTTAGTTCTGGGTAGTAGTTAAGTTTTCAAAAATGTCTTGATACAGCTTAACAATGAAGAAAATAAAGTCGCTTGTTTGGAAGTATTTTAATGTGTAGAAAAGTTTTCAGGACTGATAAAAATATTAAATATAACTACTCTTTAGCCCTGGCATTTAGTTACTAGAAAATTATCTTACAGAAATAACAGTGCAATATTATATGCAAGATATATGCGATATTTTTATTCAGGTTGCATACATAATGCAAGGTTATATATACATAAATGTTTACCAGTGTTATTAAAAAACTGGAGATAATCTAAATTTCCATCAACTGGAAAAATCTTAAACTTATTATGATGCATTTATATTATGTAATGGCAGGTGGCTGATGAAAAGGACGAAGGTGACCCCTTTGTAGAAAGAAAGTATAGTGCAGTATTTAAGAACATGTTTTCTGGAGCCAGATTAGCTGGGATAGAATCATAGCTGGAGATCATGTGCTAATAGTACTTAAGCCCTCTGTGCTTCTGTTTCCTCATCTATAAAATGTAAATAATAGTAGCACCTACTTCTTAGGGTTATTGTGACAATTATATGAGTTAATATATGTAAAACTTTTAGCTCATTAGCTAGAATATAGGAAGCACTGGATGACTAATCTTACTTATTAATTGTGATAGTATAAAAATATTCACAATGTACAAGTGAAAAATAAAAGTATGAAACAACATGTATATTTGGAATTTCTGTTTTTTAAAAAAGGAGCGTTATTGCACATGCACATAGAAATAAGTAGAAATACAGATTTGATAAGAGGAGAGAGAAGGAATTAATTATCAATAAACAGTAAGTACAGATATAGAATTAGAAATAACAGGTATTTTTAACTCTTTCTGCATGCCAGCTTCCTCTGGAGTGCTTTGAAACTAAAATGACATTGATACCAATGGTAACAGCTTATTTACATTGTTTGAAGAAGACAAAGTTGAAAATATTTGGTGAAAACTAAGCAAAATGGTTAGTACAAAGAAACAAGAAGTATCACAAGTATCACGGGAGTGCTACAGTTATTTGTATGGGAACTAATACATACCAGCTGAGATCATCATATTATTATTTTTTTTTTACATAAAGTATTATTTTTTAATTTCTGAAAGCAGCATAGGACAGCCTGGAACTTGTGATGACATTACTCATTAAAATAATTTTATTTATTTTCAAAAAAATCATTCTGACAAGAAATCTAGTTTTCTGGTTAGTTTTTTTCTTTTACTTTCTGTTAAAAATATTATTTAATATTTTTCTAATATTAAAATACACATGGAAAACACACTAATTTTTACACAAAACAATGTTTTCCATTTTATTTAATAATGCAGTAAACATGGTTAGCATGTTCTGGGTCTTTCTACTAATATGCTTTTTTGTGTAGGTAATCCTTAGACTTAATAGGAAAGGTGACTATGTCAAAATGCTGAAGAAAAACAGTTAGATGATCATTATAGGTTACTTAGGGTATAATTAGCATTAATGTCATTTACATATCAGAGCCCTTTGGCAGCTACTTATGCCCGATCAAAATCTATTTTGTCTCTTTGACACTGGAGCAATAAAAAATCTGTGGAAAGTGTGGCCCACAGAGAGAAAACACATTTATCTTTAGTCAACACATGTTACTAGACTCAGTGGCGCTTGAGAAATAGCAGTGATAACCTCCACAATCAGCTATCTGTGTTCTTACTGCGAGTCCTGTTGTGCAACTGATGGTGTGCCTTTTGGCTTTTTGGTTAAGAGAACTATTCATTCTGCTGTATAAATTAGATAAGTCAAATAAGGTTATGACACAGGGGCAAATTGTGGCTCATGTTCTAACTCCATAGGAATTATCGAAATAGAAAAGGCATTTTTGTTGTGGAAAGTAAATTTGTGCTATAACCTCAAGGTAATGATGTGCACTAAATTATTATGCTGAAACACAAATTAAACAAGAGGGGGCCAAAGAAAGGATGTTCGTGCTGTTGGGAGGATGAAACACTAAAACTCACAGATAAAATTGTTAAATTTTTAAACATATATAAAAATAGTCATCATTGTTAATTATAATTATGTCATCTTATGAGATATGCTAAATTTATAAATAGCATAAATAATCTATATTAAGTCTACTATAACACTATAAGAAATTAACAACATAAAATGATAAATAATAGCAAATTTAAAAATCTAAAAATGGCCTATGAAAAGCATTGTAGTCTATCTTGTTTTGAAAAAACCACTATTTATAGGCCAATGGTTAAGTTACCTAGTATTCTGAGAGTTTCAGAGCTTTTAATTTATTGATTGATATAAAGTATTTCCCATACTCAATGCTGAAGAAAAACAGTACATAAAACTCTTTTCCAAAAAGAGAAATGATTGCATATTGTATCTGTACAATTTTTTAAAGCATCAATGGGTAGTGCTTTTCATGTAGCTTTCCATGAAAGCTATGCATGTTTCTTCACGCAAAAGTCATCTTTAAATTAATTTCTAATACACATGCTTACTAAAAGAAATTCCTATCAATTCTTCAATGTAAATACTTTCATTAAGTATAGGTAAGGTAAACTTTACCTATTTTTTGAAAAGGAAAGGTAGGTAAAATGCAATATATCTTATAAAAGAGGTAGGTAATATGCAAGGTATATTATAAAACAGTTACTTTCACAAAGCTAAAAACTAATGGACACAACTGGCTGGGTGCGGTGACTCATGCCTATAATCCCAGCACTTTGGAAGGCCGAGGTGGGTGGATCACCTGAGGTCGGGAGTTTGAGACCAGCCTGAGCAACATGGCAATACCCTGTCTCTACTGAAAATACAGAAATTAGCCGGGTGTGGTAATCCCAGCTACTCGGGAGGCTGAGGCACAAGAATAGCTCAGGAGACGGAGGTTACAGTGAGCTAAGATTGTGCCACTACACTCAAGCCAGGGAGACAGAGTCTCACTCTGTCTCAGAAAAAAAAAAAAAAAAAATCCTAATAAACACAACCAAGGATATTGACTGACATTTTGTCCTGACTAGAAGACAGTATATATATATATCTTAGAAAAGCCTCATTAGTAGAATTTCAGAGGGGTCATTATATATATATTGACTTTTGGACTTGAAAACTTAGACAACTTTTATGTTTCTATTTTTTGTTTCTTAAGTTTCACACAACCCATTGCTGTTTCAGGTAGAGCAAAGGCAAATTCAACTTACAAGAGTGCTATAATATAATAAAACTCATTTATCATATTCTTTCATTTAAAAAATAATTCTTTTTATGTCAGCAAATAATTAAAAGTTCTTACTATCAACTAAACAGTGGATTTGGGTCTAGGCATAACAGTAGATTTGGGTTTGGGTATGACCGTCAAGGACTCTGCCTTGGAGCAATTTGCTGTCTAGATCCACAGTCACCAAGCCTAATAAAGGACATGCAGCCTACACTTATGCATACATTAGTTCATATGTTCAATCACGTATTATAATCTTTTATATATTTCAAAAGTAAAAAATAGTAATCATTATTAACTCACTTGTTGTTCCCTATGTGTTAAGTTCTGTGCTAAGCATTTCACACTTATCAAATTTTTTAATGTTGTAACTATATGAAGTAGATAGAATTTTTGTTCTAATTATATATGAAAAGATTGAGGCTCAGAAAATTTAAAGGGTTTGCTCATGATTACACAGCTAATGACTAGTAGGAAAACATTATATATCATTTATTAAGAAATTCTAAAGAATGAACAGTACAGTCAAATTTTTCAAGTCTAGTCGTAAGAAACCTAGACCCTGGTTTCTAGATCTGATCCATGAAGGAAAATGTACGTGGTCAAATAATTTCTGCACTACTCACATGTCCTCTTCTTATGAAGTTTGTGTTAGTATTCATAAGGCTATGAGAATACTGCACCAAAAATCCCCACCTCACTTTATTCAAATCTACCAGAAACCCATGTTTTTTTTAACTTCAAGAATACATTATTTCCATGACACTTGTAAGCATAGAAAATATTTAGGTAAACATTGACCTATGGGTCAAGTTAAGATTGTAAATTTTCACTGTGGAGAATGAGAGCAGAACAAAGAATATCAGCTGTATTCTCAAGTGTAAGTCTAAAAATTAGGAATCAATAAATTTATTGTGTGAACAATAAATATTTATCCTGATCCTCCCAGTTTAACATGTCTTTGGAAATTGAGACATTAAAGCAAAACAAAACAAAAAAAAATGGATTATAACTGATTGCTGTTGTCCATTTTACTGTGCTCCGTCACATAACTTTACAATATCCTCCAATACCAAGGGTGTTGTCTGCTAAAGGTGAAATTTTAATTACTTGAAGTAATAGGGTGTGTGCAGCTAGCTAATTATCATTCTATCACTACTACCAAAAACAAAATTAAATTACTTGGACCTCTAGTTGAGGTGAGATCTGTCATCTTTATATAAAACGAACTGAAACTTTCTGTATTACTTTACTTTCATGATTTTACCCAAGATTATTGATCTGGTTGATGATGCTCAGCAAGTTTTATATGGCTCTCTGTTACTTTAACATTGTACTATGTGGTAAGCAAGTATCAAGTATAGGATGACACCAAAGAGTCTTGGGAAAGAATGGCAAGAGAAAGTAAACTTATTATCCTCATTTTGAAAGGTAAAATTTAATCATTTATCAGGTCCAAAATGACAATGCCTCACTAAGAAATCCATCTTATGAAACTCATCATCCCAGGATTGCACTAGGATTAGCATCATCCTTCATTCCTTGGAAACCAAGCTTACCAAATTTATTTCCCATCGCCTCTTCTCTGAAAAGCTCTAATAGAAGCACTTTTTTTTCTACATTTTTGTAGATCTCAAGTGTTTCTACTTTTTCCATATTCTTTCTTTCTCTGTCTCTTAGGCTAAAATGTATGGTTTTCCAGCTTCCTGCTCCTGTGCAGTCATTTGCCTCTCTTAATGTACACTAAAACAAATGGGAAGCAGTATTTAAGAAATGATTCGGCAGTGCCTTAAACATCTTTGCTCTAAAATTTAAGAAAGGACTATAATGAGGTTCCTACTGTCATGCAAGATAGGTGAATCTGTAATTTCATGACATATTCAAGAATTATTTTCCATTTCAGTGGACTAAAAGTATTGTTTCTCATTCCTTGAAACCAAGGGACTATTTGCTGGCTTCTTAAAAAATGTTTTATGAGTAAATTTAGCTCAATGAGCTGAAGGAAAAGGTGGAACTAAGTCATGCTGACAGACAAAATGAAATAAAGAAAAGTCCTTCTTTGCAGTCCATTAAGAAGTCATCTCTCTTTTCTTTGTCCTCATTACCTGTATTTTCTCTCACTACATTCACAAAAACCTAAGTAATAAATGTATCAGAAGCTCTTAGTAAATTATTGATTTTTGAAAGGTGAAAGAAATACAGAAGAAAAACTAGTGAAGTTTTGTACTAGTTTTCAGAGTGGGGGATATTGTATTCACTAGCAAATTAACTAGATTTATTAATCCTTCAATAATATTGTGAACTTTGTCTACAATTTTATGAAAATTGTATTATGTATATTTCTAGAGATAAACTACTAATAGACAGAAATACGTATATATAAAAACTTTGTTTCCCACATTGACATCTAGCATTGCCCTTTCTCTATACCAAGGGAAATTTTTAACATGTAATTCATCAATTATATCAGGACATTATCAAAATTTCCTGTACTAAGTTGTGAAAAAAAAACTTCTACATAGTGATTATACATCCCATTAATGTCCAATATATTCAAACAACATAATATTTTAAATTACAAATGCATGAAACTTAGAGTTTGGAGGAAGAGATAAAACATCAACACAAAATAGAAGTATTTTAATGTATAGGTCATTCATTTGGTGAAGAAGTTCAGAGTATTTTAGATTTTACTTTATTAAGCCTACAATAGATCTGAAACTAAAGAAAGAGATTTTCATGAATTATACTGAGTAAAATATAAAAGCCTATGATCTATATTGCAAAGTAGTTTTACCCCCTCTAGATGTGGTATTTCATATTTATGGACAACACAAACATGAGTTCAATTGCTTTGAATTTCTCAACCCACGTATTTATTTTTCCAAGCTATGTGTAGCTGAGATTTCCATTATATGCTACATGATAATTTGGATAGAAGACACATTGTGTTCTTCCACAAAACAACCATATTTAATTTCTTACAATATTCAATGATACATTTCTACTATCTATTATTCTACCATTGTATTCTACGATTGTTGTTCGACTTCTCTCTTCTCTCTGAACTCTTAAAATGTCAAAACAAGATTCTATATATCTAAGAAATATTTCTGGACCTGAAATTGATGGCTTAAATTTTTATCATTAAAAGCAATTAAAATAAGATAAAATACTTGAGGACTTAAAGCCAACATATATTTTGCTCTAAGACAATTTTTTTTTGTTTCATAGGGAGAAGCGTCTAAGAGATTCCTGTGTTATTGGCTTAACAGCATTTTTCTCCACTTCTCTTACCAACAAAGAGGAACAATAAAATAAACGTGTTGTCTTTAAGATTAAAAGATCTTATAGGAAAATATCCTTTTAATATGTTATTTTTGGCATTAAGAAAATATTATTTGCATTCATGATTTAGAAAGGCCTCTGGACTAGCATCTTGATTACAGTGGGGACATGGCTTTGGTATTAAAGGCAGTTTGGTGTTCTATTTTCTTTATAAAGTACCCTATCATACCTCAGTGCTGTACTTTGTTTTGGTAAGTGGTATTTTAAATTTTATGAGCCAGAATAGAATACCATATACTAACCCTACTCAAATTATTTTTGTGAACTTAGAAAAATAAGGCTATCTTTCTGGTCTTTGAGTTTCTTCGCTGGTAAAGTGGGTGGTTTTAATGTAATAATGATTTCCTTCATTTCTTATATGTGAGAATTCTGTGGAACTATCTAGAATCTGGGTTTATTTATAAGATTCTTAGGGTGGCTGGTGAACTGAGAAATCGTATGTTAAGATATAATAAGGCTTTGACATATATGTTCTTCCAAAAACTCCAAATAAAAGCAGTGCGTAATTCATTTCCTTCTTCTGCCAGCTGACATTATTTTTTTTCTTTTAGGCATAACTTCTCTCTTCTTTCTGAACTCTTAAAATGTCAAAACAAAACAATACAAAATATGTCTGGACTTGAAATTGATGGCTTAAATTTTATTATTATTTGTAAAAATGAGGAGGGTTAGAGAAAATAAAGATAGAGGAGATACAGAAGATGAACTAAAAAGAGAGTTATAATTTTGTTAAAGTCTTCTAGTTCTAGATTCCGTAATCTAGAATCTAAAGCAAATAATTCCAAGAAAAGAATAATTATATGTGTAGATATTGTTCCTTTAAACTATGCAAACAAATCTAATTATTGTTAAATATGACAATGGATAAATGAAGTAAATGACTTATGTTGTCTTAGTGAGCACAGGTGAGTGAAAAATACCCAGAGGAGGTGGCTGGGAACTTCAAACCAACTAACATTGCTGGTTGGACTGGGGATAGTTAATTTAAAGGGAGAGAAGTTCCAGGGAGAGGCATGAGAGTCATTCTCAACTCTATGAAGGCATTTTATATCCTAAAGGGAGAAGGCTTTCTTCATTTGGCCACAGAAGTCAGGAAAAGGTCCGCCAGATAAAAGTCAAAGATTACGAACTTTAGGTAGAAATTTATTATAATCAGACTTCCAGGAGGTGAGTATGAAAACTTTAGAGAGGTTGAATTCTCCATTGCTGGAAATGTCTTTTTCAAAGTCAAGGGACAGGTTGAGATGTTTAGAGGGTCCTAATGCATCAGATAAAAATGTGCTTGGCAGGAAGGAAGGTTAAGAAACAGTGGAACAGAAACCTTCAATATGAGTACTCAATTTCTGATATATATATATATATATATCAGATATAGATATATATATATCATATATATACATATATAATTTTACTTTGGGTTTTTAAGGATACTTCTATTATTAAATTTTGTGATATTTTGCTCTCTTTCTTTTTTAATTTTAATAGTTTTGGAGGAACAGATGGTTTTTGGTTACATGGATAAGTTCTTTAGTGGTAATAACTGAGATTTTGGTGCACCCATCACCCGAGGAGTGTACACTGCACCCAATGTATAGTCTTTTAGCCCTCACTCCCCTGCCCACTTCCCCCACCCAAAGTCTATTATATAATTCTTATGCTTTTGCATCCTTGTGCCTTAGCTCCTACTTATAAGTGGGAACATATGAGATTTGGTTTTCCATTCCTGAGTTACTTAATTTAGGATAAAGGTCTTCAAATCCATCAAGGTTGCTGTGAATATCATTGTTTCACTCCTTTTTATCGCTGAGTAGTATTCCATGATATGTGGATATATATAAAATTTTCTTTATCCACCTGTTGGTTGATGAGCATTTAGTTGGTTCCATATTTTTGCAACTGCAAATTGCACTGTTATAAACACACGGTTGTTCTAGTTTATACTCCCACTAGCAGTGTAAGAGTGTTCCTTTTTTTTTTTACCACATCCATGTCAACATCTATTATTTTTTAATTTTTTTAATTATGGCCATTCTTGCAGGAGTAAGGTGGTATCTCATTGTGGTTTTAATTTGCATCTCCCTGATAATTAGTAATGTTGAGCATTTTTTCATATATTTGTTGGCCATTCATAGATCTTCTTTTGAGAATTGCCTATTCATGTGCTTTGCCCACTTTTTGGTGAGATTATTCATTCTTTTTTTTTTCTCTTTTGTTTGAGTTCTTTGTAGATTCTCAATATTAGTCCTCTGTTGGATGCATAGTTTGCGAATATTTTCTCTCATTCTGTGGGTTGTCTGTTGACTCTGCTGATTATTTCTTTTGCTGTGCAGAAGCAATTTAGTTTAATTAGGTCCCATTTATTTATTTTTGTTTTTGTCACTTTGCTTTTGGTTTCTTGGTCATGAACTATTTTCCTAAGCCAGCATCTAGGAGAGTTTTACCCATATTATCTTCTAGAATTTTTATGGTTTCAGGTCTTAGATTTAAGTCCTTGGTCTGTCTCAAGTTGATTTTTGTATAAAGTGAGAGATGATGATCCAGCTTCATTATTCTAAATTTGGCTTGCCACCAGTTTTCCCAGCACCATTTGTTGGATAGGGTGTCCTTTCCCCAATTTTTGTTTTTATTCACTTTGTCAAAGATTAGTTGGCTGTATTCGACTTTATTTCTGGATTCTCTATTCTGTTCCATTGGTATACATGCCAATTTTTATACCAGTATTATGCTGTTTTGGTAACTATGGCCTTGTCAGATAGTTTGAATTCAGATAATGTGATGCCTCTAGATTTGTTCTTTTTGGTGGTCTTGCTTTGGCTATATGGGGTCTTTTTTGGTTCCATACAAATTTTAGGATTATTTTTTCCAGTTCTGTGGAGAACAATGATGGTACTTTGATGGAAATTGTATTGACTCTGTCAATTGCTTTTGGTAGTATGGTCATTTTCTCTGTATTTGATTTTACCCATCCATGAGCATAGAATGTATTTCCATTTGTAAACTGAAAATTAACTCCAAAAGGAATGACCAAAACTATACAAATACATGGAAATTAAATAATCTGCTCTTGAATAATCTTTGGGTCAACAATGAAATCAAGATGGAAATTTAAAACCTGTCTGAGCTACATAATAGTGACATAACTTATCAAAACCTCTGGGATACAGCAAAAGTGGTGCCAAGAGGAAAGTTCATAGCATTAAATACCTATATCAAAAAGTCTGAAAGAGCTCAAATAGAAAATATAAGGTCAAACCACAACAAACTAGAGAAATAAGAACAAACTTAACCCAAACTCAGCAGAAGAAAAGAAATAACAAAGATCAGAGCAGAACTAAATGAAATTGAAACACAAAAATACTACAAACGATAAGTGAAACAAAAATCTGGTTATTTGAAAAGATAAAATTGATGGACCATTAGCAATATTAACCAAGAAAAGAAGAGAGAACATCCAAATAAGCTCAGTTATAAATGAAATGATAGATATTACAATTAATACCACAGAAATACAGAAGATTGTTCAAGGCTTCTTTGAACACCTTTATGCACACAAACTAGAAAATCTAGAGGAGATGGATGAATTCCTGGAAATATGTAGTGCTCCTATACTAAATCAGGAAGACATAGAAACTCTAAACACACCAATAACAAGTAGCAAAATTGAAACAGTAATTTAAAAACCGCCGACAACAACAAAAAAGTCCAGGACCAGATGGATTCACAGCTGAATTCTATCAGACATTCAAAGAAGAATTGGTACCAATCTTACACAAACTACTCCAAAAGATAGAGAAAAAGAAGATCCTCCAAAAATCATTCCATGAAGTTAGTATTACCCTAATTCCAAAAGCAGGAAAGGACATAATAAAAAAAGAAAACTACTGACCAATATCCCTGATAAACATAGATACAAAAATCCTCAACAATATACTAGCTAACCAAATCCAACAGTGTATCAAAAAGATAATGCACCATGATCAAATGGGTCACATACCAGGAATGCAGTGATGTCAGTAAACGGGATACATCACATGAACAGAATTAAAAACAAAACTTATATGATCATCTCAATAGATGCAGAAAAAGCATTTGACAAAATCCAGTAGCCTTTTATGATTAAAACCATCAGCAAAATTGGTATAGAAAGGATATGCCTTAAGGTAATAAAAGCCATCTATGGCAAACCCACAGCCAACATCATACTAACCAGGGAAAAGTTGAAAGCATTTCCCCTGAGAACTGGAACAATACAAGGATACCCACTTTAATCACTTCTATTCAACATAGTAATGAAAGTCCTAGCCAGAGCAGTCAGACAAGAGAAAGAAATAAAGGGCATCCAAGTCAGTAAAGAGGAAGCCAAACCGTTGCTGCTTGCCAATGATATGATTGTATAGCTAAAACCCTAAAGATTTATCCAAAAAGCCCCTAGATCTGATAAATGAATTCAGTAAAGTTTCGGGATACAAAATCAATGTTCGCAAATCTGTAGCACTGTTATACACCAACAGCAACCAAGCTGAGAAACAAATCAAGAACTCAATCTCTTTTACAACAGCTGCAAACAAACAAACAAACAAACTTAACAATAAATCTAACCAAGGAAGTGAAAGATCTCTACAAGGAAAACTACGAAACACTGTATTACTTTAACTAGAAAAGACCATCAGGAGTTCATAGAAACCCACAGTTCAAATATTCAAAGTACAGACATTTTAAAATTTGTGTCCACTTTTAAGACCTCCTTCATGAATATTTTTGAGGAGTAATTGAAGAAATAAATATCTTTTTTTTCAGAAATCTAAAGCTTCAAAAGTAGGTGTGAATCAAATCAAACAAATTCATCAATTGCTAAAACTTTCAGCTTTTGCAGTTTGAATCAAACTCAAGGAAAGCATTTCCTACACATATTTAAGGCCGTTGAAATGAGCTACTTTTCCCTCTCTTTTTCATTTCCTAATTCACCTACATTTACTCCCTTTTTGTAATTATATATGAGCAAACATGGGATATATATGGAACTCAATAAACAAAGTTATTTTGTAGAGAATCTGTAGAGAAAAACATTTAGCTCTTCATAATGCTTTAACAAAGTCCACACAAGAGAATTAGGTGAGAGTTATTGAAGACATTACTCGGTGACACAGTAAAAAATAACTATGTTATTGTCCAGATGATCCTGAGGTGGTAGGTCATCGATTTAATTATTTCTAAAAGTAAACTGAATACAATAGTTAGGACTGAATAGGTGGTGGCACTATAAACCAATTTGAAAATAGTCGTCCATGAAACAATGACATAAAGTTATGAAAAAGTTTAAAATTATTGGATTTATAAATGCAGAGCAAGAATACAAAGACTTAAAGGTGAAAGTTAAATTAATAGTTTTGCTTTAGTGGTTGACTTTCTCATGAAGTATTAAACTCTTTTGTATGTTTTATTTTAGTTTTCAATATTAACAGAAAAAAAGGCAATTTTTGAGGTTGTTTACCTTTTCAACTTCATGTAAAAAAAATGAAGGACAAATGAATGAAGAGGTAGGGAATAATCCCTACAGGCAAATCTTGAGCTCACCTTGTTATGCTATTAATGCATTAACCTCAAAGGAATCGATAGTTCTTTGAGGTTAAAACATCAGCAAATCCAATTTCTTTTTTTTTTTTTTTATTTGAAGCAGTTGTAGAAACAATAGTTATATAAACTATGGCTTTGGAAATTCTTGTATTTGCATAACAATTAAAGTTTATAAAATACTTTCATATGCATATTTAATTTTTATTTTTACTTTTCAAGCTCTGCAAGAAAAAGGCAAGAGAGGCATATTATCAGATTTTATAGAACAAAAAGCTAATAGATTGGGAATAACTTACTCAAATTCATGAAACAAGTATGTGAACCCAGTTTTCATGGATCAAGCCTACTGCATCTCATGGCTTCCTTCAATACTGCATTGCTTATAGGTAGTTTTAAAACACAATCTATAGCCTCAGAATAGAAACACTTCTTTAAAAATTCATTTCCCATATATGCTTTCAAAGTTCTCTATGAAAACATTTTGTAAAAAGAAATTAAATCCTTGCATACCTTCCATAGAAAGAAAAGTAGATGATGTTGGATGTCTTGCTAAAAATGTATTTTCTTCCCATACTTGAAAATAACTTTAATTTTCTATAGGTGTTCGTATAAGTTATTTTCACTTTTATTCTTGTATCCTGTTAAAAGTCCAGAAATGTATGTTACATTTTAATGACAGGGACTAGATAGAATATCAGGAAGGTAAACTATTTTCATTAATTTTTCCCAGTTCAGTTCAAGCTGCCTTTTCCTTGGCTTAATTGATATATTAACTCCTAGTTATATACAATAACTAAGCCAGAAATAATTAAGACTCAGTAATATGCATAATATGCATATTTTAATTATTAAAATTCAATCTTAATCTAAAATATTGCTGCCATTCTTTAACATCTTAGAAGTAGTAAAGCATGAACTGTCTTATTCAGTCTAATTCCTAGTGTGTGAAGTTTCATAAATGTTGGTAAATTGACCTTGTGTAATGGATCTCAATAGGTTAATAAATCTACCTTCCTTGTTCCAAACTGAACAACATCTAAAAATGTCCCATATTTGATCTCATTAATTGATAACATGTCTGAAAATTGTATATATTCAGTAATATTTATATCATGGGTTGAGTAAAATTCTAAAACATATGAATTCAATATCTGTATTATGCCAGAAAAATTTCAGTACCTTCAATATAAACTCATTTGTTATGATTACAATTAGCTTATAATATTTTTCTGTACAGCACATAGCTACAATAAACGTTTCTTGCAGTTATCAAAACTTGAGTCAAACTGAGTTTGTCAAAAGTATTGAAATGATGTGCACTGAGGATTTAGGTGACAAAGAAGAAACCAAACCCCACACATTCGTAATTTACAGACATTCTACATGGAAAGTTTCAGCTGTAGAAGATAGAAGGCCAAGTTGACGTATGGGTCAACAATCATCTCCATGTGTTATCCTGCTGCCCAGCAGCACTGGTCTCTACAGAGATCTCTCTACAGTGTTTCTCAAATTCTATTATTTGTCTTTAAAACCTGTCACTGTGCAAGGTAGAGAATATAACTTTATGTAAATTACACTTATGAAACTTCAGTGAAATTAAGAATGCTGGATGTATAGAAGATAATTTGTCTCTCAGTTTATATGTATGAGAGTCCATGTATGTGTGAATGTGTATGAATTTCTCAAAAACAGACAACTGTCAGCAAAACTAATAGTAATTTAATACTGGCTCACTGAAAAGCATTTCTCTTCACTTGAATTAAATAGGATTTCATAGTTTATTGAAACATAATTGTTTAAAATTAGATATTTATTGAAAAATCCATGGTAATATTTGTATGCACACATATTTTTATATTAATATATACACTCATATATTTCAATTAGTGTATAACTTCTCAAGGAAGTATTAATCATAATATTTAACTAAGCATTATAATGAATATTAAATTATTGCATAAAATTACTGAAAGTAGAAAGAAGTTTGACAAATCATCTAGAAATGTAAATATCTACATTACTATGATGTATATATATCATTAAATTTTGGATAAAATAAATTGCTAACATTTTAATAATGTGGCTGCTCATTATCTTATAATTTTTCTGAATATTTATACAAAATTATACTTAAATAATATACTATTACCATCAGTGAACTTACTAGTCTCTTAAGGCTAATTGTACACTGTGTGTGTGTATATATATATATATACACACACACATACATTTGTATATATATGTGTGTATATATATATATATATAGACACATACATATATTTGTAAGCTTATATCATTGCATACAACTCATAAAACCGAAATTCAAAATGTTCCTTTTTAGTTATTGATTGGCAATAAAATCTTACTCAAAGTAAGCAAGCTCAAGCATGGAATATTTGGGTAAATAAACAATGCATAGAAAATTAATACCAAAAAACCTTATTTATGATGTGGCTTCAAATATACACTTTGTTTAATAGATGACAAGTAGATTACATTGCCATTAGCATAACCAATCAGCCCAGAAATAATTATCAAACCCCTACTCTATACCAGACAATATTTTGCCAAATTAGATCAAAGAGTGAATAAAACAGACAAATATTTCTGCTAAGATAAAGTTTATATTCTAGTAGAAGGAGGTAAACAAATATATTCTTTCAAATGGTGATGAGTGCCCCTGGTGTTTGTGTGCTTGTCGATGGAAGGTGGCTTGGAATTTTATGCAGGGTGACTACAAAAGCCATAGAGAAAATGTCACTGAGCAGAGACCTGAAGAAGGTGATGGAGCAAATCAAACAAATATACGAGAAAAGAACATTTCACATAGAGGAAAGAGGTTGAGCTAAGCTTTGAAGCTGAGGCTCGCCTGGCAAACTCAATAAGGAAGAAGACAGACTTGAGAAAGTGGGGTAGGAGTTGATGGACAAGTTAGATCACACAGAGCCTCCTAGTACATTAGAAGGCCTTGGCATTTATTCTGTGTAACGTTGAAAGGGTTTAGCATAGGAGTGACTTGATCTAATTTATTTTTTTTAACAGGCCCGAGTACAGCTGTTGAAACACAATAGAATTCTGAACACATTTTGGTTTTGAATTTGAACACATGTGTTTTAGCTTAATGCAGACACTGAATTTTTAACCCACTTACTGCTGCCAAAGCCACATCCTGTGTGATATGAAATATGCAGTGGAAATGTGATGTGTTATGCTTGTTTCATTGCTATGTGTGCAAGAAACTATTCTACAAGTTTCAATTGGTTTGTATACTATTATTTCTCAAAAATATTTATACAATAACAACTAAATTGTCAAAGTGAGTTAAGTAAATTTGTTGTAATTAAAAATTTCTTAGGTTGCAATTTTGTTATTTGCATATGTCTTTTGTACTAAACATTGATATAAGTTAATAAAAATGGTGAAAATACAGATACTAGTCCTATTCAATGTAAATACATAATATTTACTAACATGCTTGTACACATCAAAATGTAAGTTATTCCATGTGTTATTTAAAAAATATATATGAATATCATATATTTTCTGAAGAATTTAAGGTTACACACAAAAAAGGAAAAAAGTAATTCAGAATACCTTTTTATATTGCCATATTTCTTTGTTGAATTGTCCTTAAATATTCTAAAATCTGTACATTGTACTAAAAGCAGGCCCCATGAGAGTGTTTGTGAGCTTTGATTAGGAGCCAGTATACGGTCGCTTTTATCTAATGCATTCCTACAGCAGAAAACCTAAAATGAACACACACTGTTATCTTCTCTGAAAACAACATACCATAATAACCAGAGGTCATCTTCCAGACAAGTCTATCAGCAGGAACATTGGGGTCCAATGAGAATCCGACAGAGAAGCAGTCATGGCATGCAAGCAGCAAGCTGAGAAGTTCTTCAGTTAAGTGTACTATAGTAGATTTGACCTTGCCTCTGGGTACAAAAAAAATCATACTTTGCACGAGCTATTTTATGTTAACCACAGACTTAGTGATTCTCTCTGGTTGGTTTTTGGATCTTAATGCTTTTCTGCAGCATATTTCCTTTAAAAAGCATGATTATACAGTAGTAGGAATCATTTGGAATATACACCCGAGATGCAGTATTCTTTCCACAGTGATAGCTTCCCTTAACTTTCAAATTTCATGTGAATTTAAGTTTTTCTCTTGCTCTATTGCTATGCTGTTGTCAAGAAATGATGAATTTTTCAACAGTTATATTTTATTATAGCACAGAGTAGAAACATAGCACAGTAGCATAAGAGCACTGGAGTAGAAATCAAAATAAGTAATTAGTTAGTTTGGCTTTGTGAATTATTACTCACATGATCTTGGGAACTCTGTGACCTAAAATATCTTAGTTTATAAGAAGTAGACAATAATATCTTTTTGCTTATCTCAGAGCTATATGGTAAATTATTTTGATGGTGAAATTTAATATGTAAGATATTTTAAATACTTTTGTTTTGTTGTTTTTCACTATACACACACTCACACACACACACACACATATATACGTTATGTGTATAAAGATAATTCCTTAAATGGATAATAAATTGTGACATTTTTCAAACATAAAATGTATTCACTGATTTCAGATATTATCCAGTGCAACCTTGATGAATGTCTTCCACTGACATCGGGCTTTCAATTCCTGGCTTTGACCACAGCATTAAAAATCTAATGTTATTACTACTTAACTTATTACTACATGTTTAAAATAATTTTTGAATTAATTAATAAATGCATAATGAATTAAGGAATTAGTGGTTCATTTCTGTGGTATTTTCATATATACCTATATATGCGCAAAATTTTGTATAACCACTGTTGAAACGTGTATTGGTAAGGTAATTTTAAAATATCTATTTCCACATAAAACTTTGTTTTAGGTCTACTACATAGAATCTTTGCCTATATCTTCATTGTGTAGTTTTTTTAGACTAGGATTTCAAGTTTGATTCTACGTATTTTCTGAAAATTCTTAAGCACATTTACTTGTATTGAACATATCATCTGATTGCCCAATTTCCTGTCCCCCAAAACATTTAGATGGTCACCTCATAATTCTGTGCTTTCCTCATGTATCTATGCTAATGCAAATGAATTGTAGTCTCTAACAAAACTTAAATATTTTTTTCTAAAACATTGATATAGTTTCTGAGATGAATAAGATTTACAGAATGAGGATTCTGCTGCACATAGAAAATTGAATGATTCCTTAAAATGATGAATAATTTTATTTTCTGTCTTTATGGTTAGTTTATGTAACAGTTAATATTCATGAACAGACATGTCAATTGATGACTAATAGAAATTTATTAATGGAGACACAACAAGGTAGATAAATATTAATAAGAAGTATTGTGAAATTGTACTAATACCCTATTCTGTAGAATTTATGTGAATGTGTGTTAAAACAGTATGGATAATATTTTTCAAAGATGATATTTTTGTTTGACTCAAAAAATAACCTAACAAGTACAAAAAAAAAAAGGGTCAAATGTAGCTGAGGAACACCTGTCCCTACTAGATGCATAATTTCATTTTATAAATTAATAAATGTAATAGAATGGTTAAATATAATAATACAATTATCTTATACCTTACAATGCTTTTGCAGTATGTCCAAGTTCTTCCTTCTTAGGTGAGTAAGTTTCTCACCAGTTTTAATTTATTACCCATAGTAACCACTAGTAAAGACTTGAGAAAATATGATTCAATATCTAATTGAGACCAGTGCATTTTCAGCAAAATATATGTCATTTGTATATTTAAATAGGCCTTAACATGGCCATTCAGAAACTTTTAAATACAGTATTATCTGTGGTGTATATGTGTCTGTGTGTGTGTGAGAGAGAGGTTTCTCTAGAAACATCTGCTTGTTCCCAAGAGTGTAATTGTGACACATGCCACATGTGACCTTCAGTGATTGTGTCCCAACAGTATTGAAAATTAAGAGAACTGAAAGACATCCATATGTTAGCTGAAAGAGAGGCAGAGAGGTTTGAGCAGTAATAAATAATTTGTCTAATCTTATTCAGTTATGAGGACAGCTGGTTCAGATTCTAAGCTCATCTCTGAATTAGTTTTAGCACACTTAGGTAAATTAGCTTGGGAAACAGCAGAAATAGTTGCCAAAGTTTCTTTTAAATATTTGCCAAAGTTTCTTTTATATTACATTTGTTACTCTACTATTTGCTTTTCTCTGTGGGTGCTGTTGATAGTGCTACTTGTGAAAATTTCTCTTTATTTATTTTCTTTTACCATTGTCCTAATTCTCTAGTTGTATATTTCTTCTAATTTTGACGGCTTATTTTTACTTCTATTCTAAATTTCTATTTGCCATCCACTATTCATTAGTTTTTCAAGTTCTAAAAAGCACAGAGAATTCAGTTTATCTTATTCATTACCCATTATGTTACTTCACGTTGCAGGCTCTCAATAAGTAAGCCGTATTGTGTGTATAAGAGTTAGATGATTTCTAAAGTTATATACAAATGTTTAAATTACTTTGTATATTACTCAAATTTTCAGTTAATACTAAAAGTTCTAAGCAAAATTATTTTAGGGAAATTCAAGTTTGTGTGATAGAGATTGAAAGCAAAGAGCACGTGGAGTAAAAATGCTTATAAATATAAGAAACGTAAAATGAATTTTACTATTTTAAGTAATACAATGGCAATTTATTTTATAATTCTATGAATTTGGGTGCTGAATTTGGGTAAAAAACAGAACCTAAGTTTTTTTGTTTTTCAAAATGAATAATTGAGTTACTTGTACATTAAACATACATGTGTACATAATACAATAAAATATCTGTTTTGGAAATACGAACATTTCAGTTACCGTGTGTGTGTGTGTGTGTGTGTGTGTGTGTGTGTGTACTGTTCAGGTAATGAAGGCCCTGAAGATCCACACATGTCCACATGTCCAGACCAGCATTAACTTTGTTTTCTAAATATCTGAAGGGCATGAGCAGTAATTCAAATTCAAAGGCTAACCACAAATGAAACACTCTTGGACTTGGAAATGAGCTATAGACTGCCTGAGTATTATTGAGTATTAGTGGCATAAAATTTGAATATCTAATTTAGAGAGAGAGACACACCACAGCTTCTAACATCTTTTAAATTCTAGTTACCCATACAAAATACAAAGTCCTAGATATTACTATGATAGAAAGTTCTGATTACCTTCAATTATGTTGAAACTCTTTTTATCATATTGTACACTCACCACATAAACATAAGAGAAATGAATGCATATATAAAATGTAGGTGTATATGGAGGTGTGTAGATACTATATAAGTAAAACAGTTAAAGCATTATAATAAGTCAATATATCATTACTAAACTTAAAATGTCTATTCTTCATATTTAGGAACCCCGGTATTACACAATAATATGAATAACTAGATTTCACTGAAATTGTATTATCCACTGGATACTCTTCTAAGATCTATGCAAACATGTTAATGCTCTTGACTACTTTTGTGATCCCTGTTTTATATTTAAGAATTCTGAGGATTATGGTTTTAGTGACTTTGCCCAAGTAGTTAGTAGATAGAGGTTAGACAGTCTTTTATAAAGTCCTAATTTTTTACCAAAAATTCAATGGAATAAATAACCATAATTAAGTCATTGGTAATATAACAAACAATGTAATGTGTTTGAGACTAGCCTGGCCAACATGGTGAAACCCATCTCCACTAAAAATACAAAAATTAGGCCAGTGTGGTGGCACACACCTGTAATCCCAGATATTATGGAGGCAGAGGCAGGAGAATCGCTTGAACCCAGGAGGCAGACGTTGCAGTGAGCTGAGATCGCGCCACTGCACTCCAGCCTTGGTGACAGAGCGAGATTCCATCTCTCTCTCTCTCTATGTAT
This sequence comes from Hylobates moloch, assembly GCF_009828535.3. Lineage (NCBI taxonomy): Eukaryota > Metazoa > Chordata > Mammalia > Primates > Hylobatidae > Hylobates > Hylobates moloch. The sequence goes on from NW_026652279.1 coordinate 126,956,143, forward strand.
ATATATATATATATATATATATATATATATATGTTATATATATATGTTATATATATGTTATATATATATGTTATATATATATTTTATATATTTTTTCTCCTAGAGATTTATACAGAAATATGAACCCATCATAAAAATAAGCAAGGCTGAAAAATTATTTGTTAACTAAAACTATTTTTCCCAACTTTAACATAAAAATATTCATGTCCAGCCTTCTGAAGAATTTTACTCTTAATATAACTGTTGACATCTACTACTAGAATATGTATGTTCCAATAGTATTACTGTAGCTATGTTAACAAGAACGTTTGGTAGAAAAACAAGGTGCTTTCTATATGATTTAGCTCCAAGAGTTTCTAATACGGTATAAAGAGTAACAACTTCCTTTTTATAAACTATCTGTCTTGATAATTCTCTAAAATCATGTTTATCTGTAACATTTATCAGGAAAATTAATTTTCTTTCATTTTTTAGGGTACATTTTTTCAATGTAGTTATTGAAAACAATCTAAGTATTATCTTTATCAATATTAACCTTAAAATAAAATGCCCTTGTTGATATTCATTGAAACATGGAATTATTGTATGTAGAAAAATGGTCTTCATTTTTCTACATACTTCATGTGAGTATATGTCAAAATTCAGGACACAATTATTTGATATTTCTAGATTTCATTTACTAATTTTATTGTGTTAGAAATGTTGCTTATCTTGATAAGATTATAAAGATGATTTGGTAGTCACTTTGGGCTATTGTGTTAAGTGAATGGAAGTCAGGTAAAAAGTGTGTTTGTGTGTGCATGTGTTTGCTTATTTTTGATGAGCAAAGATAACACCTTACTTACACCATCTGGATGCTTTTAATTAAATTTAATTAAACATAACCTTCAACTAGCTTGTTTTTCTTAGAAAACACACATACATAAACCACATACATTTTCTTTTAACTTATTTTGTAATAATTCAAAATCGTTTTTATGGTACATAATTTTTTGTAAATTTCCCATTAAATTAAATTACCCAGTTTTCCTGAATTTGGAGTTTTTTGTATAATTTTTTCCGAAATACCTGGTAGCATTGGCTGTCATTTTGCATTTTGAGTTAGTTGTGTGTGAAAACTCGAAACTTCTTTCCCCTCACAGATCCTTTCCAGCTATTTTGTTGTTAGTAATTTGAATAAGTAATTTATAGGGTCCATTTTTGACATAAGATTAATGTGAAGTATTCTGGTAATGCCAATTTTTAGAATATTTTATCCAAGGATGAATGTCTTCTAAACAATGATGCAACTTTAATTAAAATGGCTGAATGTTAAGTTACCATAGTTGTACAATTTTAAATACACTGCAAAGCAAATTTTTACTACCTTAACTATATTCAGTTTGATTTAACCTCCCTCTTAGTCCATACAGATATAACATTTCTTCCAACATTACCATAAAACCTCCTTTAATTTATCAAATGTAGGAATATTGATACACATTTCTGGAATTTCAGCTTCTTTCGAATATTGACTCTGTACAATCTATCTTAGAGGCCATTCCGGATGATGCTATTACTTATGGTATGCTGCAGAAATAATTTCAAGAGATTTTGACTTAAAATATCGTCTGCAGTCAAAACGGTTTTAAGTACTGCTTCTGTCTTCAGTTCTATGTATTTTTTTCTAAAATTTATGTATCTTAAATCTACAATAGAAGTGATAATTCTTCTCTCACATCAAGATAATGTTTCCAAAAAGCACCCAACATATACTTTTTCCAAAAAGGTAGCCATTGCATATAGTTTTTCTTTACTTTTTTCCTCAGGTAGTGATATGGTTTGGCTGTGTCTCCAACCAAATCTCATCTGGAATTGTAGCTCCCATAATTTCCACGTGTTGGGGAGGGACCTGGAGGGAGATATTTGAATCATGGGGTCAGTTCATACTGTTCTCATGATAGTGAATAAGTTTCATGGGAACTGATGGTTATATAAGGGGAAATGCCTTTCACTTGGCTCTCATTCTCTCATCTGTCATTCTCTCTTGTCTGCTGCCATGTAAGATGTGACTTTCACCTTCTGCCTTGATTGTGAGGCCTCCCCAGCCATGTGGAACTGTGAGACATTAAACCTCTTTTTCCTTATAAATTGTCCAGTCTCGGGTATGTCTTTATCAGCAGCATGAAAATGGACTAATACAGGTAAGTAAACCAAATTTCGTTCTAAGTGTTTACTAACTATACATACATTGTTTTCCTTTAATACATAAACAAAATCTATTCAGTTACAAAATAAGACAAATATTACATCTACCTCTAGAAGGACCAGGCAGAACATTTCTCCAGTTTGTAAAATTTAGAAGAAATTACCCTCTTTTGCTATTAGAGAAAAGATAAAAGAAGGAGATATCTTCATACCATACCAAAGAGGCTGATTTTACTAAGTTGGTGTCTATTTCTGAACAATTTGAGTTATAAAAGTCAAAATGTCAAGCAAAATATAGAGAACAACTTATTGTAAGCCATGATTATTTTGCTAATGAAAAAAATATGATAAAGCCATTAAAAGCCTAGGGATAAAATGAATCAAATATATTGTATAAAGTACATTCACTAGGGAGATATTTTATATTGTTTAGTACCTGCCTTTGTGTGTTATTTCTTGTTAATTTAGTAATGTTGTAGGGATTCTTATATAGCTGGTTATAAACTGCTTATTAATGTTGGTGATGTAGCGGGAATTTTTAAGCATAGAGCATAGCCACAAGTCATAAATTCTGGAAAGAATAAAAGAAATGGAGCCCTATAACAAGATAGAAGGTAAAACAACTTTCAGAACACTGGCATGAGAAGTTCTATGGGCCCTTTAACAGGAAAGAAAGCTTAGGTGGTGAAAATAATTATACACACATACATAGTTACTACAGGTAAAGAAAGACATTTTATAATAATGAAGTGCCAATGAATCAGGAAGCCATAAAAATTATACACATATGTGCAGTGAAAAATAGAGCTGCAATGTACATTAAGAAAAATCAAAGAGAAATAAAAGGGATTGATAATTCAACAATAATTTCAACAGTAGATAGAAAACTAAGGAAGAGTTCAAAAAAATAGGTGATTCAACCAAAACTATAAATCTAGTAGATCGAACAAGCATCAATAAAACACTCAACCTAACAATAGCAGGATGCACATTCTTTTCAAGTGCACATAGAATAGAAAACATTATCCAAGCTATAGCATATACTAGGGTACAAAACACTCTTGAATACATTTTAAAAGACTAAATCATGCAAAATATGTTCTCTGACTGCAATGCAATGAAATTAGAAATCAACATAAGAACATCAAAAAAATCACAAATATGTAAAAATTGAAGAAAAACATATTCCTAATTAGTGAGTCAACAAAGTCACAAACAAGTTGTATGACATGTGAATTATATGTTAATGAAAGTAAAGAGAGAATGGGGTGGGGGAGAGAAACAATCTACAATTAGAAAGAATAGACCTTGACCAAATGTTGGAGTAGTGGAAACTGTTTACTCTCTCCCACAGAAAACCAAAAACAATATACAGCACCAAACTTATCATCAGCAATAGTCCAGAAATAAAATATGATAATGAGACAGTTCCTGGGGCCACAGAGGAGTGAAAAGACTTTATGTGAATGGGAAAATAATTGAACTTTTATATCCATAATGCCCTTCCTCCAGTCTACGAGGACCAGGAATGTGGAAAATTTCCAACTAATTGTTGTAACACTGGAAAAAGTGAGATTGAGATGTATAACCAGCTTCCCCACCAGGTTGGTCTCCCCAGCAGGAGACCTTTCCCTGCTTCAACTCATGTGAAGCATTCCAAGTGCCTGAAGAGAGAAAAATTCCACAGGACAGCTGAAAACAAGGAAGCAGGGAGGAGGGACTAGAATCACAGCACAACAGAGAACTTTTTTCTGAGTATCTCAGCCAAAAGAGACATGAAATCAGAGTAGCTGTTCAGCAATACCATATGACAAGAGGCATCTCCCAGGGGTCCCCTCTGCACAAATGCCTAGCCATTCTTCCCATACTGCTGGAATATCCCCTTGGGATCTTCCTCCCCACCTGGGACAAGCAACATTCTGAAGTTTGCTGGTGATGAGGTAAACCTGGGTTTAAGCACATCTAGTGCAGAAAAAGAGGAGGTGACTGCGAAAAAGATACTCAACAGATATATTGCAGAGAAATCTTTAAGGAAACATATCCAACAAAATCCAAAACAAGTAAGACAGAGAAGACTGGAATAAATAACAAATTTTTCAATGCAAAGACACAGATGTACATTCCGAAGAAACAATAGCAAACAGAGACCGTAATCTCCCCAAATAGACAAGTTATGAGCCAGTGACCAAGCCTAAGGAAATGGTGAAAGGTGAGTTTTCTGATAAAAAATTCAAAATGGCAATTTTAAAGAAACCCAGTGAACTCCAAAATAACACAGAAAACCAACTCAAAACATTGTTAGAAAAGTTTAATAAAGAGATTGAATTTAAAAGTCAAACAAAAATCTTGGAAACAAAAATATATTTGCTACTCTGAAGTTTATGAAGATCTGAACACCAAAATAGATCAAGCAGAGGGAAGAATCAGTGAGCTTAAAGACAGGCTATTGAAAAACACATCCTGAGAAGAAAAATGGGAAAAAAAAGGATTAAAACGAATAAAGAATGCCCTCAAGAGAGTAAATAAAAGAATTATTGGTGTTCCTGCATGTTCTCACTCATAAGTGGGAGTTGAACAATGAGAACACATGGACACAGAGAGAGGAACAACACACACCGGGGCCTGTTGTAGGGTAGGGGACAAGGGGAGGGGACATGAAGGACAGGTCAATAGGTGCAGCAAACCACTATGACAGACATATACCTATGTAACAAACCTGCATGTTCTGCACATGTATCCTGGAATTTACAGTAACATTTTAAAAAAGTAAAAAAAAATTATTGGTGTTCAAAAGAAGTTGAGCAAGAGCAAGGGATAGAAATCTTATTCGGAGAAATAATGATAGAAAACTTTTCAAAAATGTGTGAAATATATAAAAGTACAAATACAAGAAAGTCAGAGAGCACCAAACAGATTAAACTAATGAAACTATCCCAAGGCAAATAATCTCAAGGGTCAAGAACAAACAGAAGATCCTAAAGGTAGCAAAAGAAAAGAAGTTAGTAACCTATAAAGAAGCTCCAATTTATCTGGCAACAGGCTTCTCAACCGAAATTATACAGGTCGGCAGAGAGAGGAATGGCATATTTCAATTGCTGAAAGGAAACAATTGACAGCCCACAATTTTGTACCCTGCAAAGCTATTATTTCAAGCATGAAGAAACAACAAAATATTTCTTAGACAAACAAAAGCTAAGGGGATACATCATCACCAACCCATCTTATAAAAAACGCTAAAGGAAATTGTTCAATATGAAAAAAATACCACTAATGTGCAGAAAGAAAACATTTGAAGGTATAAAACTTAATGATAAGAATAAGTACACAGAAAAAGTCAGGACACTTGAACACAGTAATTGTGGCATGCAATCCCCCAATCCACTTATAATTCTAGTATGAAGACTAAAAGATAAATCTATCAGAAAATAATAACAGCTACAGCAACCTGTTAAGAGATAAGCAACATAAAATATATAAATTGAGGCAACAAAGTGTCAAAATGGGGAGGGGGGAATTAAAGTGTAGAGTTTCTTTTATTTTTTTTCTTTGGAGCAAAGATAAGTTCTCATCTGTTTAAAGCAATTTTTTAAAACTAAAAGATGTTTTGTTGTAAGCCTTATAGTAGCCACAAAGCAAAAAACTATAGTAAATACACTAAAAATGAAAAGCAATAAATTAAAACAAACTACAGAAGAAAACCCTTAAGCACAAAGAAACACAATAAGAAAAAGAAGGGGAAGAAAAAAAAGAAAAACAAATGAAGAAAAAAGAAGAGTTACAAAACAACCAGAAAACAAGTAACAACATGGCGATAGTAAGTCCTTACCTACCAAAAATTATATTGAATGTAAATGGACTAAATTCTCCAATTAAAAGGATAGGGTCACTGAATAGTTAAAGAAAGACCCAACTATATGCCGCCTATAAGAAACTTACTTAACCTATGAAGACACACATAGACTAAAAATGAAATGGGGGAGAAAGATATTCCATGCAAACAGAATCACCAAATACTGCAGGAGCAGCTATACTTTTATCAGATAAAATAGTAAAGTAAAATACTGTAAAAAGAGACAAGGAATGACACGATATAATGATAAAGAGATTAATTCAGCAGTAGGACGTCATAATTATAAATATCTATCCACTTAACATAGGCCTACCAAAGTTTATAAAACAGTAATATATTTAAAGGGAGAAATAGACTATAATCCAATAATGGGAGATGATTTCAACACTCCATTCACAGTAATAAACAGATCATCCTGACAAAAAAAATCAACAAATAAACATCAGAGTTAAACTACATACTAGACCAAATCAGCCTAACTGATATTTAGATAACATTTAACCCAACTGCCGCAGGATACAGATTTTTCTCATTAACACATGGAACATTCTTCAGAATAGACCATATGCCAGGCAAAAAAACACAAGTCTCAACAAATTCAAGAGTGAAATTATATCACATCTGTATCCTGATTACAATGGAATAAAACTAGAAATCAATAAAAAGAGGAACTTTGAAAACTATAAAAGCACATAGAAATTAAACAACATGCCCCTGAACAATCAATGAGTCAATGAAGAAATCAAGAAGAAAATTTGTTATTGAAACAAATGAACATAGAAATACATTATATCTAACTCTGTGGGATACAGCAAAAATTGTTCCAAGAGAGTAGTTTATAGCAACAAATGCCTATACCAAAATAAGGTAGAGACTTCAAATTAATAACCTAATAAATTCACCTCAAGGAAATAGAAAAGCAAGAAAAATCCAACCAAAATTTAGTAGAATGAAAAAAATAATAATGATCAGAATGGAAATAAAATTGAGGCTAAGAACTATACAAAAATTAATAAAATAAAATGTCAATTTTATGAAATGAAAAACAAAATTGGCAAATTTAGCTAGACTTAGAAAAAATGAGAGAAAATTCAAACAAATAAAGTCAGAAATAAAAAGAAGACATAACTGATTCCACAGAAATATGAATAATTATTAAAGTTTATTATGAGCAATCTGATGCCAAAGAAATGGAAAACTTAGGAGAAATGGATAAATTTCTGGACACATCCACGTTACCAAGATTGAATCTTGAGGGAGTAGAAAACCCCAGCAAATCAATAACGAGTAACAAGATCAAAGCCATAATAAAATGTCTCCAATCAAAGAGAATCCCAGGAGCTGATGGCTTCACTGCTTAACTATACCAGACAGTTTTTGAATAACTAGTACTAATACTTCCCAAACTTTTCCAAAAACTAAAAGAGGAGAGAATACTATTAAACTCATTCTATGAAGCAAGAAATACTCTGATACCACAACCAGACAAAAATAAAACAAAAAAAGACAACTATAGGCCAGTATTACCGATGAAAATAGATGCAAAAATCTTTAAGCAAATATGAACAAACTGAATTCAACAACATATTAAACAGATCGCCCACTATGATCAAGTGGGATTTATCCTAGGGGCACAAGGATGAGTCATCATATGCGAATTAATAAGAGTAATAATCCCATTAACAGAACCAAGAACAAAAACCATATGATCATTTCAATAGATGCTGAAAAGGCATTTCATAAAATTTAATATCCTTTTATAGTAAAGATGCTCTCAAGTAGCTAGGTATGGAAGGCACATAATTTAAAACCATAAAGGCTACATATAAAAAACCCACAGCTAATATTATATTGAATGAGAAAAATATTGGAATATTTTCTTCAAAAGTCTGGCACAAAATAGGATGCCCACTTTCATTGCTTTTATTCAACACAGTACTGGAAGTCCTTGCCAGACCAATCAGACAAAAGAGGGAAATAAAGGGCATCCAATTGAGAAAGAAAAACAATTATTTTTGTCTGCCGTTGATACAATCATATATTTAGAAAACCCTAACGATTTCCTCAGAACTGATAAACAAATTCAGTAAGGTTGCAGAACACAAAATCAACATACAAAAATCAGTAGCATTTATATTTGCAATCAGTGAACAACATAAAACATAAATCAATAAAACAATTACATGTAGAATAGCTACACAAATGTAAAATATCTAGGAATACATTTAACCAAAGTAGTGAACGCTCTTCACAAGAAAAACTATGATACTCTGATGAAAGAAACTGAAGAAGACACACAAAAATGGAAAGATATTTCATGCTCATGAGTTGGAAGAATTAATATTGTTAAAGTGTCAATATTACTAGAAGTGATCTACAGAACCAATGCAATCTTTATCGAAATCACAATAGTCTTCTCAGAAATAGATAAAAACTATTCTAAAAATTATATGGATCTGTATAAACCCCTGAATAGCCAAACAAATCCTGAGCAAAAAGAACAAAGCTGGAGGCCTGACTTTAAAATATGCTACAAAGCTATAGTAACAAAACAGCATAGTACTGACATAAAAACAGACAAAGAGACAACTGAGACAGAATAAGGAAACCAAAAATAAATACATGCATTTTCAGCCAACTGATTTTCAACAAAGACATCAAGAACATACATTCAGGGAAAGGACAGTCTCTTCAACAAATGATGCTGAGAAAAATGGATATTCATATGCAGAAGAATAGAACTAGATCCCCACCTTTCACCATATACAAAAATCAAATCAAAATAGATTAAAGATTCATCTAAGGCCTGAAACTTTGTAACTACTAGAAAAAAACCTTGAGGAAATACTCCAGGATACTGGTCTGGGCAAAGATTTTTTTAAGTAAGACCTCAAAAGCACAGGCAACAAAGGCAAAAATAAATAAATGAGATTGTCAAGCTAAAAAGTTTCAGCATACCAAAGGAAACAAGAAAAAAAAGCAAAGAGAAAACCCACAGAATGGGAAAAAAATATTTTCAAGCCATTTATTTGACAAGAGATTAATAACCAAAATACATATATAACTTAAGCAAGTTAATGATAATATAAACAAACAAACCAATTAAAATGTGGGCAAATAACATGAATAGACATTTTTTAAAGAAGACATAAAATAGCCAATAAGTATATTTTTAAAAATGTTCAACATCACTAATCATCAAGGAAATGAAAATCAAAACCACAATGGGATATTATCTCACCTCAGTTAAAATTGCTTTTACCAAAAAGACAAAAAATAACAAATGTTGGTGAGGATATGAATAAAGAGGATTCCTCATATTCTGTTGGTGGAAATGTGAATTAGTTCAGTCTCCAGGAAAAAGAGTATGGGGATTCCTTTATAAACTAAAAATAGAACTGCCATATGATTCAACAGTCTCACTACTTGGTATATATTGAAAAGAAGTAAAGTCAATATACAAGAGATATCTGCTGTCCCATGTTTATTGCAGCACTACTCACAATAGCCAGGATATGGAATCAACCTAAGTACTCATCAATGTAAAAATAATATGTAATTTATTGTATAAAAATATAGATAATGTCTGTGAAGATAGTGTGGTGTATATACACAATGGAATATTATTCAGCCATAAAAAAGAATAAAGTTTTGTCACTTTCAGCAATATGGATAGAACTTGGAAGTCATTATGTTAAGTGAAATAAGCCAACCACACAAAAGTAAATTTTGCATTTTTTACTCATGTGGGAGCTAAGAAAGTTGATCTCATGAAGGTAGGGACTAGAGGGGTGGTTACCAGAGATCAGGGAGGGTAGCAGGAAGAGGATAACAAAGAGAGTCTGGTTAACGAGTTCAAAAATACAGTTAAAGAAACAGAAGAAAGTTTTTGATCATCAGTAGAGTGACTATATTTTATAATAATCTACTATATATTCTAAAATAGCTGGTAGAGGATAATTTGAATGTCACCAGTATTAAGAAATAAGAAACGTTTGAAGTAATGGATATACCAGTTACCCTGATTTGACTATTACACATTATATGAATGTATAAAAAAATCACATGTACCCCCAAAATACGTAATGTACAGTTATTATGTATCAATAAAAAGAAAGAGCGGATCTTATAACAGATCTATTATTGTACGATTTTTTTTTTTTTCAAGACGGAGTCTCACTCTGTCACCCAGGCTGGACGCAGTGGCTCGATCTCGGCTCACTGCAATATCCTCCCCCCGGGTTCAAGTGATTCTCCTGACTCAGCCTCCTGAGTAGCTGGGACTACAGGCAAGCGCCACCATGCCTGGCTAATTTTTTGTATGTTTAGTAGAGACGGGGTTTCACCCTGTTAGGCAAGATGGTCTCGATGTCTTGACCTTTTGATCCACCCGCCTCGGCCTCCCAAAGTGCTGGGATTACAGGCGAGAGCCACCGCTCCTGGCCTATTGTCTGATTTTTACCAAACCACTTCATTCTTCTAATTGTTTAAATTCCCTCAACTATCTATTCATTAAAATAAAGTTTTTAACCACCTTACAGAGAAGCATGGTAACAGAACATCAATTAGTGTTTAATTATACCAGTTGACATTTGATAATCTTTTTTTGAATACTGAAATAAATGAATTAATCCATAGCTAAATAAATGAACAAACTAGTATGTGAATTCAAGAATGTATGACCCACAAGATCCATACTCCTTCTCCACTCTTGTGCTTTAAAGACAAACTGTTCTTGCAGGAGAAGAATTTGAAGCATGTTGCTCACCACTGAAGAGTAGGCCAAGGTGAGATGTGGCATAGGTTGGGGTAGGGGAGACAGTAAGTCCCCACCTATTATGAAGATGCTAATTGCTGATGAATTTTAGGAGAGAAATTAAGGATGGAGAGTATCCTACATATTGCCAATATTTCAGTCAGTAGAAAAATGACCGTGATACTGGGGTTTTCAGTGACCACCACTTAAAGAAAATTTTATCCTGGCCTTCCAAATATTGATTCCAAGTGCTGATAATGACAAGAAAAGACTTCATCATCTCTGTTCCCATTCAGCTATTAACACTAATGGCAAAACCCCATGTATTAATAATCTTCCATTTTTATTTTTATAACACATGTATTTAAGTTTAAATATATCCCAAAGTACCATAAAAGGCACAAAGAACTAAAATGCCATTGACTACATTGCTGGCATATGGGAAGAGAACAGTAACAAAGTTCTCTTCCTCTGCTATTTTTGGTTATTTCCCTGAAGTGCTTCTTTCTTGTAGCATTAAGCTTGTCTACTCAGAAAAAAAAAAAAAAAAAAAAAAATGTAACAAAAAAGAGCCAGGATACGAGCTATTGAATAACCAGTAACAATAACAATCTTGGTTGCCCTGAAATAATCATTGTAATTTCTTCTTCAAATCTTCTCAATAGATGTCACCACAACATTTTGACGCATCCCCAGGGACAAGATTGACATTTTCATCTAACTTCATCTATTACAGATTTCTTTCAGCAATAATTCCGCATTAAAAAATATCTTGTCACATTTCTCTCAGGGAAATAGCCCATTGGAAATCTGCCTCCAGTCACAATTGTAGTATTTAAAATATTTTCATGTAAAATTCATCATTTTATATAACAAAACCATGCCTTTTCTCAATAAAAAACTTCTGAAAATAGTTTTAATGTATTTAAACATTCACTAAAGGGAATTCTTTAGAGTTTATGGTGTTAGACAAGCATATATATAGTAAATATTAAAAGAAAAAAGGCCAAGTTTTTTCTTGATACCTGGTAAGAAGATTGGCCTTCATCATATACTAAAAAAAAAAGAATGACCATTGAAGGCATTAAACCAGAACAGAGACAATGACCTGCAAGGTATTGACAGCTATCTGATGCTGCAAATGAGTCTTCAAAGGCCATTTTACTCTTCTGTCAAGCAAACTGCGTCAGGAAGGCAGGGAAGGTGGGAAGAGAGCAAAATTTCTTGAGCATGGGCCTATCTCTAAACACTTTTGGCTGTGAAGTGAATATTTTGGTCAGAAACAATGCTGTGTGAAATACCATGATGGTGGGTGTGGCGTTTTGTAAATCCATGGATAGTAGTTTTGGCAGAAGCATTACATACAGGAAAGACAAATCTGTACATAAAGTGTCTGTTTCAGTATGGACAAAATGCTGCTCCTTCCATAGTAGATGGAAGGATGGCTATCTGCCGCCAGGTAGCTAGCTGATTCCCCTGGGAAAAGGTGCAATATTGGGGCCCAGGACTGGTCACTACTGCTGGCTGATTGTGGACTGCCCTTGCCATAGCCAGGTCAGCCTTGGTGTCTACGTTGCTAAGCCCATAAATAACGTCAGCCCCTGCTACCATGGCCACTTTGTTTATGATCCCATTGGGCAATGACAGGCAAAACTGGTATCTGCAGAGCAGGTTGTTCTACTGACTTCAATATTAAAATCCTCCTCTGCTGATGTGGTGAGTACATCAATTGTATGTCTTTTGCATAGTCGGAACAAACTCCGCATCATGGTCTTGTATAAATAATATATATATTGTTGGATTTGATTGCTAGTATTTTATTGAGGACATTTGTGTCTATATTCATGAGAAATATTTGTGTTTGATTTTCAGTCCTCATAAGATCTTTATCTGTTTTTGTTATAAGGATAATGACAGCATCATAAGATTATGTTAAAAATCATTTTCTCTGCTTCTATTCTCCAGAAGATATTGTGGAGAATTGTCACTATTTCTTTTTAAAGTTTGATTAAATTCACCTGTGAAACCATCTGGACCCTTTGATCTCTCGTTTTTGATAATTAATACTTAAATACATTTTAATAGGGATATGACTATTATCTGCTTCCTCTTGAGTGTATTTTGACAGTTTAGGTATTTCCAAGAATTCGTTTTTTCCTTAATAACAAAATGTTATCAAATGTCTGGGGATAGAGTTGTTAGTCTTGTACTTTTATAACATTTTTAGTGTCTGAAGAATCCATGTGATAACCCCTTTTCATTTCTTACTTTGGTTATGTCTTCTTTCTTTTTTCTCTGATAGCCTGGGATTAATATATATCAGTTTCATTGAATTTCTCAAAGAATAAGTTTTTGTTTTTATTAATTTTCTCAATTACTTTCCTGTTATCTATTTTATTTATTTCTGCTCTAATTTTTATTATATCATGTGGTTTTTTGTTTATTTTCTTTATCTAGTTCCCTAAGGTGGAAGTTTAATCAATTTTAGATCTTTTCTAATAGATGAAATTAACAATATACATTTTCATCCCAGCATTGCTTTTGTTCTTATAAATGTTAATAAGTTTTACTTTTTTTCATCAAATTCAAAATTTTTTAAAATTTTTCTTGAGACCTTCTCTTCGATCTCTGGGTTATTTAGCAGTGTGTTGTTTAATATTCTAATAAATATTTTTTCCACCTGTCTTAATTTTTTGTTTTCCAATGTAATTCCATTTTGGTTTGAGAACATATCTTATGTTTCCTATCCTTTTAAATATATTATGGCATGCTTTATGGATCAGATGAGGTTTATTTTAGTGAATGTTTCATGTGAGCTTCAGAAGAACGTGTATTCTGCCACCATAGGATAGAGTGTAGTATAAGAGCTATTTAAATTGGTTGAAAATCTTGTTCGGGTCACCTATAGCCTTAGTAATTGTTGTTAGAGCCATATATATATGGGATTTTTATATATTATGAGAAACTTAACCTCTTTATTGTACATAATACTCTTCTTCTTTTCTCATAATCTTCTCTGTTCTAAAATTGTCTTCGTCAGAAATTAACACTGCTACTGGAACTTTCTTTTGAATTTTAGCATGTTATAACTTTCAGCTTTTAACATCTCTGAGATTTTATATTAAGGAGGGTTTATTGAAGACAGTACATAATTGTGTTTGTATTTTATCCACTCTGAAAAATCTGATTTCAATTGATACATTTAGAGATATAGTTAATGTTACTATGATATAATTAGATTGATATTTATCATGTTTGTATTAATAACTATTTTCTATTCCTGGCATCTGTTCTGTTTCTTTTTTTCTCTTCCTTTTATGCTTCTCTGGTTTAATTGAACATTTTATATGATTTCATTTTGTTTCCTCTCTTATCAATTAGACTACTTTTTAGGAACTTTTTTTGGTTGTTTTCTAGCGTTTACAATGTGTTTTTAAATTAACCTTAATTCACCCTCAAATTACCCTATGCCATTTTATCTGCAGTGGAGAAAATTTATAACAATATATTCCCAATTCATTTCTCCCATTCTTTATGACATTGCTGTTATTTATTTCATTTATTCCAGTGATATAATTACCTAATACATTATTACTATTATTGCTCTAAACAAATAATTATCTTTTAAATCATTTGAGTATAAGAAAAATAAAATACATTATTTCATCTTCATTTATTCTTTCCACAATGCTTTTTCTTTCTTTAGATAGATATGTTTCTTACTTTAGATTTGTTTTTCTACCTGAAAAACTTGTTTTAACATTTCTAACAAGGCAGTTCTGCTGGCAATAAATTTCCTCCATCTTTGTTTGTCTCAGACGTCTATTTCTTCTGTACTTTTAAAGAATGATATTACTGGATATTGAATTCCAGATTGTTGGGTATTTTTCTTTCAACATGAAATATTTCACTTCACTTTTTTCTTGTGTGTATGGTTTCTGATAAGAAATACACTGTAATTTTTATCATGTTTCTTCTGTGGGAAACCCCTCTCTCAGCTTTATACAATTTTCACTTTGTATTTGCTTTTCTATCATTTGAATACTGTATGCCTATTTTGGTTTGCTTTTTAAATTTATCATGCTTATTTTTTTCTGAGCTTCCTGAAGTGTAGTTTGGTGTCTATAATTAATTTATAAAGTTCTTTTTCATTAATATTTCAAATATTCCTTATGTTCTATGCCCTTTTGCTTCTCCTTTCAAACCCAATGACATTTACAGGATACCTGTTGATATTTTCTTGATGGTAAAGCTCACAAAAAAAATATTTCCACCATATGGCGCAGCTCCAGGAGTTTCTCATTCTCCTGCTATTCCACATAGCTTACAGTAATTTGTCGAAATTGCAATTTAAATGTTCTTACTAGTTTATGGCTCCAGCAGCTTCTGCTCCAGGTAGGAGCCTGATTATGACTGTGGATTCACCTGTCTCTAGATTTTGGTGTAGTTGTCTAACCTGTGACTTCAAATCTCTGATGCGTCAAAGAAAAGTATTTGTTTTCTAGGAAGTCCAGCTCTTTCTTTTTGTATGAATGGGAGTATGGACTTCCAAATTTTTATAAGTCAGAGCTAAAACCGGAAGTCCCTGAGAATAGATTTCTGATATCTATTAGAAAATAAAATCAAAAGAAAAATGTTGCAATAGAGTTATGAGTTGGAAAATAATTGTGTAGAAAGAAAGGGCCCAGCCACTGGTTAATTCTAAAACATAAAATAAATATGGTACATCTTCCTCTATAAGTTTCAGTTTCTAAATGTAACTCAGAAATCAGACAGGCCATAGGAATTGCATGTTGTTTTTAAAAAATAGTTGGGGATTAATTGACTGAAAAAATTCAACTCAATTGACTTAGTCACCCTTAATTTCATGGACTACTGTTGCATTGCAAGACACGAAGCTGAGACATGCTTCTAGCTTGTAAGTGTGTCCTCATTGCACTATATCACTGGTTCTCAAGTGTGTGAGACTCCAATAGCACCAAGAAAATTATCTGGCAGCTTTTTAAAAATGCACATTTTGGATCTTATCCCAGACATATTGAATCAGAAATTCTGGGAATAAGGCCCAGAAATCTTTTTATTCAAAAAAGCCCTTCAGGTCATTCTAATGCAGACTAAAGTTTGATAACTGATTTCCTATATCATATTATAGAATGATTTCAACTGTAGTATTCCCCTAGAAGGTCAACACACCACATCCTGGGGATTGCTCTTTCCCCAGGTCCCTTGTTTACAGGAAAGCAGTAGAAGCAAGCTTGACTCTGCTGCAGGCCAAAACTATGTGGTCACTTAATATGACAGTATTATTCCATTAGAAAGGCACCTTGATGAAGATTAGCCAATTAAAATGCCTCATTTGAAAATTTGGCTTTGGAATTTACTTGAATAAAGAAAATAAGTCAGCACCTCTAGATGAGGGCTATTTTCTTTTTTTTTTTCTTCTTTTGTTGAGACAGAGTCTCACTCTGTTGCCCAGGCTGGAGTGCAGTGGTGCAATCTCGGTTCACTGCAAGCTCCACCTCCCAGGTTCAAGCGATTCTCCTGCCTCAGCCTCCCAAGCAGCTGGGACTACAGGTGTGCCACCACACCCGGCTAATTTTTTGCATTTTTAGTAGAGGCGGGGTTTCACCATGTTAGCCAGGATGGTCTCGATCTCCTGCCGCCATGATCCGCGATGAGGGACATTTTCAAATGTAGTCTGGAAAGTATAAAGGCTAGCTTTCCCAAAGAGAATAGAGCTGAAATGTAGAGATATTTCAAGGAACACTCAAGACAGATCCCTTTATTTTTTAGTTTCTACTGTGCTCTATCAGCAGTTCTCATCCAAACCAGAGGTAAAGCTGAACTCCTAACACTGTGTTCTTTGTTAAACTTATACATTCTGGTAAGTAGATACAAATTTTGCCTAAGCTAGGTTGATTGGGATTCTTTGTAAAAGAAAAAGAGTTATAAACATCTCAACAGGTAGAAGATTTTCTCCTGATTATTAGGAAGCATCTTTCTTGCCTATAATGCTTTCTGATATTTATTTAACAAAAGACAAAATAATTTATATCCAGCTTCAAATGAAGAGCTCAAACACTCTTAAGAGGAAGAGATTTTACATTACTATGTATTTGATCTGGTGAAAAGGCACATTCCAGAAAAGTTTTCATGGATGTGTATAGTCTATCAAGTACCATTGACAGGTCTAAGACTGGACTGGCAGCATATTCACAGTTGTCTTAGTCCATTTTATGTTGTTGTAACAGAGTACCTGATGCTGGGTAATTTATTTTTTAAAAAGAGGTTTATTTGGCTCATGATTCTGGTAGCTGG
Organism: Hylobates moloch; assembly: GCF_009828535.3. Classification (NCBI taxonomy): domain Eukaryota; kingdom Metazoa; phylum Chordata; class Mammalia; order Primates; family Hylobatidae; genus Hylobates; species Hylobates moloch. The sequence goes on from NW_026652279.1 coordinate 126,973,254, forward strand.
AAGGCTCAAGGATAGGCAGCTGCATCTGGTGAGGGCCTCGTGCTGTTTCAACTTACAGTGGAAGGTGGAAGGGAAGCTGGTATATACAGAGACTATTTTGCAAGAGAGGAAGCAAGAGTGAGAAATCCAAGAAGCCAGCTTTTTATCAACACATTCTAGAGGAAACTAATCCATTGCAGTAAGAGAAACAACTCACTAACTCTTGAGGGAGGTCATTAATTTATTTATGAGGGATCTACCCCCATGACCGAAATACTTCCCAGTAGGCCCCACTTTCCAACACTTCACATTGTGAATCAAATTTTAATGTGAATTCTGGTGGGGACAAACCATGTCTAAACCAGAGTAACAATTAAACATCGCTGGGCTGCAACAGCATCTGTGGACACAGTCACATAAACACTTGCATTCACTCACTCATTTCTGCTATTGCTCAAAATTCCAATGGGCAGTACATACACACACACATATACACCACTCCCACCTCCCAAAAAATAAACCTAATAACTGCTAGGATATCTGCCTTTGTCCAAGATGTCTCTCTATTTTCCAAACCAGACAACTGAAATGAAGATTTACAGAAAACACATATTTGACATGTGTGAGTACAAAATTTATGAGGTGGAAAAGGTTTAATTGTTTATTGCAGTATATTGCAATATATTTTCTTGAGTAATACCTAATGTCCTGGAAATAAAGAATGCCAAACCAAAATACAACTAAAGTTTTAAGAGTTATCTTACCATTGTGAGCAAGTCAAGTAGATCCATTAATTTATTTAGTCTTTCTTTAGATCTTTTTTCAGTAAGGCATTCCCAATAAAATAAGAAAATGAAGGCATTATGATTTGATATTTATCACTGCTTATTGAAATAAACAAAAATACCTCAACTATCTTTTATGGGACAGCCATTTTGAATGATCACTGCCCATCAGCAAGGAGCAGAAAAGTATATAAATACTTAATTATTAGCAAACTAATGATTTTATGGTTGTATTTTCTTAATTAATGGCCTAGCTAATTGTGAAAATAATTAAATGAACTCTTAATTTAAAGAAATTTGTTGTGGTAAAAACAAACAACATTAAATTTACCATCTTAATTATTTTTGAGTGTACAGTTCAGTAGTGTTAAATATATTCATTGTTGTAGCACAGATCTCTAGAATTTTTCATCTCGCAACATTAAATCTCTATGCCCATTAAACACCAATTTCCTCTCCCTTATCCCTCCAGGCTTTGTCAACCCTTATATACTTCACATAAGCAGAAGCATATAGTATTTGTCTTTCTGTGACTGGATTATTTTGATTAGCATCATGTCCTTGAGGTTCATCCATGTTACTGCATGTTACAGGATTTTTTTAAGGATGGATAATATTCTATTGTATATGTATATAGGACATTTTATTTATTCAGTCCTAGAAATTAGGGTGGCTTCTGCTTCTTGATTATTGTGAATAATGCCGCAATAAACAGGGATACACAAATACCCTTTTGTGATCCTGCTTCCAGTTATTTCGGACACATACCCAGAAGTGAGATTGCTGGGATCAAATGGTAATTCTATTTTTAATTTATTGGAGGGATCTACATACTGTTTTTAATAATGGCTACCATTTTACAATCATATCCACAGTGCACAAGAGTTCCAGTTTCTGTGCATCCTCAGAAACACTTGTTTTTTCTGTTCTTTTGATAGTTGCCATCCTAATGGGTATGAGGTAATATCTTACTATATATTTGATTTGCATTTCTCTTATGATGAGTGATTTGAACATCATTTTGTTACGGGTGAGTCTTTGATCTTAGAGGTCCCAAGATGTAGTGGGCCATTCCCAAGATGGTGGTGGCCACTCTCAAGATGGCAGCAAGCCTTTTGTTCTCTGACCTGGGGTTCTTGGCCTCATGGATTCCAAGGAATGGAAACGTGGGCCGTGCGGTGAGTGTTATAGCTCTATTAGAAGCCATGGGTCACGGAAGAGAACCGTGGAACCCAACAACTAGTGTTCAGCTCGATTAGGACAAACCCTGGGCCCTTAGCCATGCAGGAGCAATGGAAAGCCTCTATCTGGATTGGGAGCCGCAATGGGCGTCTCACTGGATCAGGAGCGCAGCGGACACCATGCCGGATCCAGAGGGATGGAAGTCAGCAGCGGGTCTGGACTGCGGCAAACAGCAGTGGTGGACGGCAAGCGAAAGTTCAGCTCGAGCCGTAACAAACACAGACCAGAAGAGTGTGCAGTTGCAAGATTTAACAGAGTGAAAAAAGAGCTCCCGTACAACAGGAGGGGACCCAAAGGGGGTTGCCCACTCCCTGCTCAGATGCCTGGGTTTATATCCCGACCATTGTCCCTCCCCCGTGCTCAGATGATATATGATTTAACTATTTCTTTACCTCCTGCTTTTGCCTAATTTGTATTTTAGTAAGCCCTCTTTACTACCTGATTGGTCGAGTGTGAGCTGAGTTACCAGCCCTGTGTTTAAAGGTGGGTGTGGTCACCTTCCCCAGCTAGGCTTAGGAATTCTCAGTTGGCCTAGGAAATCCAGCTAGTCCTATCTCTCAATTTCATGTTTGTTGGGCATTTGTACACCATCTTAGAAGAATTGTCTGTTCACACCCTTTGGCCATTTTTATAGGATTATTTGGTGTGTGTGTGTTGGGGGGTGTTGTTATTGTTGAGTTGAAACACTTTCTTATATATTGTAGATTCACATATATGATTTACAAATATTTACTCCCATTCTGTAGCCTGACTTTTTATTCTGTTGATAGTTTCCTTTAATGCACAGAAGGTTTTAAGTTTGATATAGTCCCATTTGTCTAGTTTGCTTTCTGTTGCTTGTGCTTTTAATGTCATATTTAAGAAATCCTTGGCAAATTAAATGTTCTGAAGCTTTTCTGCTTGTTTTCTCCCATGACTTTTACAGTTTTAGATTTTAACCTTTAGGTCATTGATCTATTTTGAGTTGATTTTTGTTTATGGTACAAAGTAAGGGTTCAAGTCTATTATTTTCATATGAACATCCAGTAGTCCCAATATCTCTTGTTGAAAAGGCTGTGTAGTCTTGCTTCTTCAAAGTTTGTTTACACATATATGCACAGGTTTATTTTCAGGCTCTCTATTATGTTCCATTGGTCTATTTTTCTTCTGCTATTGATTTCTAGTTTTATTCTCTTGTAGATGGAGAAGATACTTTTTATGATTTTAATCTTCTTAAATGTATTAAATATTTGTTTTGTTGCCTAACATGTGGTCTCTTTTGGAGATTAGTCCATGTACACTTAGAAGACTATGTATGCTACTGTTGCTGTATGGAACCTTCTATATATGTCTGTTAGGTCTCATTGCTCTACAGTGTTATCACAGTTCTCTATTCTGATTTTTCTTATTTCTTTATTATTTCTCTATTAAATCTTTTTTAAAAAATAATTTCAAATTTTATTTTAGATTCCGGGGGTGAATGTTCAGTTTTGTTACATGGGTAGATTGTGTGATGCTGAGCTTTGGGATGTGACTGAAGCCTTCACCCAGGAAGTGAGTATAATACCCAATAGGTAGTTTTTCAGCCCATGGCATGGCACCCTCCTTTCCAGCAGTCTCCAGTATCTATCCTCCCATCTTTATGTCTGTGGGTACTCAATGTTTAGCTGCCACTTTGAGAACGTGTGGTATTTGGTTTTATGTTCCTGAGATAATTTACTTAGGATAATGGCCTTCAGCTGCATCCATGTTGCTGCAAAGTACCTGCTTTTGTTTTTTTTATGTCTGCATGGAATTCCATTGTGTATCTGTACCATATTTTCCTCATTCAATCCACTTCTGATGGGCACCTAGGTTGATTCTATGTCTTTGCTATTGTGAAGAGTACTGCAATGAACATACAAATACACGTGCCTTTTTTGAGAACGGTTTAATTTCTTTGGGTATGCACCCTGTAATGAGATTGCTGGGTTGAACGGCAGTTGTGTTTTAAGTTCCTTTAGAAATATCCAAACGGCTTTCCACAGAGACTGAACTAATTTGCATTTCCACTAAAGTGTTCTCTTTTCTCTGTAGCCTCACCAGCTTCAGTTATTTTTTGACTTTTTAATAATAGCTATTCTGACTGGTGTGAGACGCTATTTCATTGTGGTTATGGTTTGCATTTCTATGATGATTAGCGATGTTGAGCATTTTTTCATATGTTTTTTGGCCACTTGTATGTCCTCTTTTTGAGAAGTGTTTATGCATTTTGCCAATTTTTAATGTGAGGTTTTTTTTTTTTTTGGCTTGCTGGTTTTCTTTAAATTTGTTATAAATGCTGGATATTAGACCCTTGTCAGATACATAGTTTACAAATATTTTCTCCCATTCAGTAGATTGTTCTCTATATTCTGTTGAGAGTTTATTTTGCTGTGCAGAAGCTCTTTCATTTAATTAGGTCCACTTGGAAAAACTTTCTTAGTTGCAATCAGCCATAAATTCTTTGCCAAGGCTGATGTTGAGTAGGCTATTTCTTAGTTTTCCTTCTAGGATTCTTATAGTTTGAAGTTCTGCATTTAAATCTTTAATCCATCTTGAGTTCATTTTTGTATATGATGAAAAGTAGGGGTCTGATTTTATTCTTCTGCATAAGACCAGTTATCCCAGAACCATTTGTTGAATAGGAAGTTCTTTTCTCATTGCTTGTTTCTGGGGACTTTGTCAAAGATCACATGGTTATAGGTGTGTGGCTGTATTTCAGGGTTTCTTTATTCCATTTCACTGGTCTATGGGTCTGTTTTTGTGCTGCTCTTTACTGATATTCTGTCTGATTGTTCTAATCATAACTGAAACTGTGCTATGGAAGACTACTATTGTTATTGTGTTGCTATCTATTTCTCTCTTCAATTCTGTCAGTGTTTGCTTCATGTATTTAAGGGCTCTAATGCTATACATATATACATTTATAATTGTCATATTTTTCTGGTGAATTGATAATTTTATTATATTATAATGTTCTTCTTTTTCTCTTGCGAGTGCCTTTGTCTCCATATATATTGGGTCTGATATATGTATGGGCATGCCTGCTGTCCTTAGGTTCTCATTTATGTAGCAAATCTTTTTTCATCCTTTTACGTTCAGCTTATGTGTGTCCGTAGATATAAAGTGAGTCTTTTGTAGACAGCACACAGTTGGATCCTGGGTTTTGTTTTTTAACTTAATTTTTATTTTTTTTTTATTCAGCCCCTCTGTGTCCTTTAATTGGTGACTTGAAATTCATATATATTTATAGTAATCACTAATAAGAAGATAATAATACCATTTTAGTCATTATTTTCTATATGTCTTGTAGCTGTATTATCTCTCCTTTCTCCTCTTGTTTGCTTCCTTTGTGTTCTATTGTTTCTTTTTGTGTGGTGACATGTTTTGATTCTCTTTTCATTTCATTTTGTGCACATTATGTAATTTCTTTGTGACTGACATTACATTGCATAACATATTTTTAAATTATAGCAATCTATTTCTAATTGATAGCAACTTAGTTTTAATCACATATAAAAATTTTACTCTTTTGCATCTCTGCTTTTCCACTTAATGTAATTGATGATACAAATTTCTCCTTTTATTATATATCTATTAACATAAATTTAGTTACATTTTACTCTTTTTTCTTTAAAATTATTTACTAAATTTAAAAGTAATGAGTATAACTGTATTACAATACTACAAGATCCTATATTGTCTGTAAACTTACTGTTGGCAAAGAGTTTTGTATTTTCAAACAGTTTTGTGATGCTGTATAGTGTCTTTTTTGTTTCAAATTAAAGGATTCTCTTTAGCATTTCTTGTAGGGCAGAAATGGATACATGAATTATCAAAGAATTCATCAAAAAGTGATGAATTCTTTGATAATTCATGTATCCATTTTTTTAGGGTCAGTTTCTGAAAGAAAGTATTTTTTTCTTTTAATTGGACCATGCTTTTGTTTCTTTATATGCCTGTTATATTTTGTTGCGACTTGGGAACTTGAAAGCAATACCATTACTCTTAGTATTTATGGTCTGGACTCATACGGGCAGGACATTCACCAATCAACCTGGCTAAAGATTCTGGAAGCCTTTTCTGCGGATATGTCTTCTTTGTGCTGTACATATAATTTCCTAGATAAGGAGCACTTATTTCTACTCAAGAGTTCTCCTTGGTGATTATTAGTGGTACTGCTGACTCTCTAGTGCTCGGCAAACTGAGGAGTTCTTCTTTGTTTTAAGAAGCCCTCATCTTAGTGCCTATTACTGTCAGCATTTATATTCCGACAAGACAGAAATCAATCCCTCAAAGAGCTGTCTAAAAATGTCAGAAGGTTGGACATACATGCCATTCTTCTCATTCTCCCTAGACAGAAGCTAGAAGTTGAAAATTTTCTCCTGATCAGGCCATGCTTCCTGGGAGGAGAAGCTATTGGAAGTACATTGCTGTGAATATTCCTATCAGCTTTCATGTGGTTCTTCTTGGGTTGCTTGCACTGCAAGAACCTCTTAACTGGTTCCTAGATTTTTCACAATGGTAATTTCTCTATGTATTGTTGTCATGGGAGAAGGAAAACCTAGAGCTCCACATTTAGCCGTCTTGCTAATGTCATCCTTCCTAGAAAGAAGTTTGATTTATGTGCTCAAATATAAACTGAATATTTTTTCTGCTATCCATTTGAAAACTAATAAAGTTCTATTAATGATAAAAAGGATATTCTGCTTGATAAAAGATGAAAGAATTTTGGTTATATTTTTCATAGAAATTGTATCATTTAAGGTAATATAATTTTTATTTAGTCTGCAGTCATTATTTTAAAAAAGTTTTGCTTTTATTAAAACTGTATTAATTTTATAAAGCAAAAGAATCCATTTGCTCTGGACAAATGTCAGTTCTTAGTGAGGGCAGGGATCAATAATTTCCAGAAAGTTGATAACATGACATTATCATTTGAATATATTTTTTTGAATCTGTTGTGGCTTTGATTAGAAGCAATACTAAGATAAGAATTTAGGCACACAACTTAATACAGATTGATAAATTTAGTCAATTCTCAGTAAAGATACTGCCACTTTACTTAGACATTGGGTGATTTGTTCATGTTATTTAATCTCTCTGAATGTCAGTTTTCTTATATCTAAAATATTGCAAGGATAATACCCATGTAAAAGGATTGTTCTGAAGATTAAATAGTACTAACAATAATAGTAGCAGAAGCAGTAGTAACAGTAATACTAGCAGTATTGGCTAACATATATTGACTGCCTATCATGTGTTGGGCAGAGTGTTAAGAGGTTTACATGCATTAACTCATAGCACATTTTCTGAAATATAATACTAGCACTCAATAAATGTTAACTCATTGTCATTATTACTGCCACTATTCATGAAAAACACCAAATTGAATTTGATTACAAAATTACATGACAGGTCACTAGAAAAAAAACTATGTTGAAAGAGGCAATAGAGAATTCTAATTTTAGTGAAAAAAATCATTTGTAACTGAAAAAATACCTGTGTATTTTATACCACCAGAAATGGTTTTAAAGAAATTTGAGACATGCAAAGTTGTTTTTACCTTTAAGCTTTTTATTGGATAATTGTACCCAATAAAAGGACGTACTGGTTCTTTCTTTCTATCATTGATATTCTTACTTTCCCATTTAAAGCTTCCTCTGGCCACCAAAGTCTCTCATTTTAGTGTGATTCCATGGATCTATTTCTTTTTCTTTATTCATACATAACAAGAATTTCAGGACTTATTATATTATAGTTTTTATCTCTTCTGATATCTGTGAAAATAGACTGATGATATTTTATGTACCTATACATCTGTACATTACTCATTTTCATTAAAAACTCATTAAGACACATACATATGTGTGTGTGTACATGTGTGTCTGTTTACTAAAATGATATCTCTATTTAAAAGCAAACACTAAATATAAATCTTAAATTTTATATTTTTCATGCTCATGCATTGATAAACAGATGAAATAATATGTTTTGGTCTGGATGACCTTTAGTGGGCTCTGGAATTGCCACGTAGGTTTTTTCTGCATTGATCTTATTATCTTTGGGGATGACTCTATTCAAGAACATCAGCGATCCAGATTTTTAGCAAATATTTTTTATGGTTTCCTTGTCCTAAAACATGACTTCATTCTTGTCATCCCATAACTTTTTAAAAATATACATATTTTATATAATATTGTACGCTTATATTATGATTTAACTATTCAGTCTGTGGTAGAACACATATATTCTTTTTGTGAAAAAAAATAAATAGCAGTTGATTGAGAAAAACTAACAGGTTTGAGCAACACAGGTTTAGGAATTAAGTGCAGAGATTAATTTTATTTCCATTCAGAATTCTTCACACTAACATTGGAATTCATATAAATGTAGTGTCTTTAGGGCATTAAAATATAAGCAAAAATAGTGCTAACCAATGTCAGGGAGAAAAGTATCTGTTATAACCACTCTTCCTCTTTTAAGATTCTACATCAGTGCTACTCAGATTTCAGTATTTCCAGGAATTACCTTACAATCTCATAAAAATTTGATTTCAATTTTCTAAGTCTGGAGTGAAATTTAACTGTGCATTTCTAACCAACTCTTAGCGGGTGGTTGCCAGATACCAGATGACATCTTGAGCTTTCCAAGGAAAAATAATCTAAACTCAAGTAAATTGTATAATGTTACTTTAAAAGTATTTAGGGGAACAAAGAAGCTCAAAATCCCTGTCTTTATAATAAAAAAATTATTCCTATGGAAACCAAATAATTCAAGCAACTAAAAATCAGTTAACACAGTTTGTTATTTAAGATGACAAAAAATATATATCCTTTTCAGAGAAGCGCTTCAAGATGGCTAACTAGAGATATCCAGCACTCACCTCCACAAAGAACAAAAATAGCAATAGATAATCACAGTTTGAATAGTGGATGATATGGTTTGGCTGTGTTCCCACCCAAATCCCATCCTGAATTTTAGCTCCCATAATTTCCATGTATTGTGGGAGGGACCCAGTGGGAGATAATTGAATCATGGGGGCTGTTTCTCCCATACTGTCCTCATAAGTCTCACAAGATCTGGTGGTTTTATAACAGTATTCTTCTTTCACTTGGCTCTCATTCTCTCTTGCCTACTGCTATGTGAGATGGGTCTTTTGCCTTCTGCCATGATTGTGAGGCCTCCCCAGCCATGTGGAACTGCGAGTCCATTAAACCTTTTTTTCCTTATAAATTACCAAGTCTCAGGTATGTTTTTATCAGCAGTGTGAGAACAGACTAATACAGTAAGTTGGTACCGGTAGCTGGAGACACTGCTGTAAAGATATCCAAAAATGTGGAAGCAACTTTGGAACTGGGTAACAAGCAGAGGCCAGAAAAATTTGGAGGGCTCAGAAGACAGAAAAATGTGTGAAAGTTTGGATTTCCCTAGAGACTTGTTGAATGGCTTTGACCAAAATGCTGATAATGATAGGGACAATGAAATACAGGCTAAGGTTGTCTCAGATGGAGATTAGGAACTTGCTGGGAAATGGCGTAAAGGTGACTCTTGCTATGTTTTAGCAAAGAGACTGGTGGCATTTTGCCCCTGCCCTAGAGATCTGTGCAACTTTAAATTTGAGGGAGATGATTTAGAATATTTGGCAGAAGAAATTTCTAAGGAGCAAAGTACTCAAGAGTTGACTTGGGTGCTGTTAAAAGCACTTAGTTTTAAAAGGGAAACAGCATGAAAGTCAGAAAATTTACAGCCTGACAATATGATAGAAAAAAAAATCCCATTTTCTGAGGAGAAATTCAAGCCAGCTGCAGAAATTTGCATGAGTAACAAGAAGCCAAATGTTAATCACAAAGACAACAGGGAAAATGTCTTCAGCATATGTCAGAGACCTTTGCAACTGGCCCTTCCATCACAGGCCCAGAGGCCTAGAAGGAAAAAATGGTTTCCTGGGCTGGGCCCAGGACCTCCTGCTGTATGCAGCCGAGCAACTTGGTGCCCTGCATCCCAGCCACGCTAGCCACAGCTAAAAAGGGCCAAGGTACAGCTCGAGCTGTGGCTTCAGAGAGTACAAGCCACAAGCCTTGGCAGTTTCCATGTGGTGTTGAACCTCGGGTGCACAGAAGTCAAGAATTGAGGTTTGGAAACCTCCGCCTAGATTTCAGAGCATGTATGGAAGTAACTAAATGTCCATGCAGAAGCTTGCTGCAGGGGAGGGGAGCTCATGGAGAACCTCTACTAGGACAGTGTGAAAGGGAAATAAGGGGTTGAAGCCCACATAGAGTCCCTACTGGGGCACCACCTAGTGGAGCTATGAGAAGAGGGCCACCATCCTCCCAAACCCAGAATGGCAGATCCACTGACAGCTTGCACCATGCTCCTGGAAAAGCTACAGGCACTCTACGATAGCAACTGAGAAGGAAGCTGTACTTTGCAAAGCCACAGAGACAGAGCTGCCCCAGGCCGTGGGAACCCACCTCTTGCATGACTGCATGTAAGACATGGAGTCAAAGGAGATCATTTGGGAGCTTTAAGATATGACTTCCCTGCTGGATTTTGGACTTGCACGGGCCTTTAGCCTATTCATTTTGGCCAATTTATCTCATTTGGAATAGGTGTATTTATCCAAAGCCTTATCCCCGTTGTATCCAGGAAGTAACAACTTGCTTTTGATTTTGCAGGCTCATAGGTGGAAGATACTTGCCTTTTATCAGATGAGACTTTGGACTGTGTACTTGTGAGTTAATGCTGAAATGAGTTAAGACTTTGGGGGACTGTTGGGAAAGCATGATTGCTTTTGAAATGTGAGGACATGAGATTTGGGAGGGGCCAGTGGTGGAATGATTTCATGGGAGGGAAAATGAAGAACATGATTCAGAGTATGTGGCATAAGAAATTTGGCTGGGTCTCCACCCCAATCCCATCTTGAATTGGAGCTCCCATAATTCCAAGTGTTGTAGGAGGGACCCAGTGGGAGACAATCGAATCATGGGGGTGGTTCCCCCATACTGTTCTAGTGATAGTGAATACGTCTCCTAAGATCTGATGATTTTATAAGGGGTTTCTCCTTTCACTTGGCTCTCATTTCTCTTGCCTGCTGCCATGTAAGAGGTACCTTTTGCCTTACACCATGATTGTGAGGTCTCCCTAGCCACGCAGAACTCTGAGTCCATTAAACCTCTTTTTCTTTATAAATTACCCAGTCTTAGGTATGTCTTTATCAGCAGCATGAAAACAGACTAATACAGAGCATCTAAGACAGAACACTGAAGTTTAACAGAGAAGCAAAAGGAAACAACTGAGGCACAAAAGGAGAAATGAGTGAGAAAGCCATCTCAGTTGGGATTGGCTGGGAACCTGAAGAAGCTCCCCAGTGTGGGGAAAAAGTGAATGAGAGATCCCTGCAGTTCATATTCCCACCATAGAATCTTACAACTCTAGCCATGGAAGAGCCCCTCCATCCATGCAGGATGCCTGGAGACCACACAGCAGCATTGTCCCAGAAAGGGAGCTCGTGCTGGGTCCCACAAACACCACAAGTCCTAAGCAGCTTATGCATGGCACCATTTTGAGGGCCTGGTCCCCACCAGACTTCATTTTGCCCTATGGCCCAACAACCCCTGCATCTCCACAGTCCCAGACACCACTAAAATCACCCTGCATTCATCCAGAGGCCGGCAGTCACATAATGCCTGTTAGATATAGAGTCCCTTGCAGTCTAAAAGACATACTGTCCTGCTCCCTGGAGAATGGGCAGTGCTATGCACCAGGGACACTGCCCTTGAGACAAAGGGGACCAGAGTGCACACTCTCTAGATACTGAAATCTGACTGCCTGTGGTCACTGCCACTGAGAACAACACGGCTTCCCCTATCAGCAGGGCCCTCACACGTTTGCGCAGGGCCCTCACACATTTGCACAGGGATTGGCTCTTCCTGTCCACTGTTGGTGTTATTATCACCATCCACATGTTACCGGGGCCATAGGAATCAAGCAAAAATGCCCACCATATCCCCTACCCATTTGCACTGCTAAGGGGCCTAAGTATCAGCTCACCTATCTTGGCATCACCTCCCAAGCCCTAGTACCAAAGCATACTGCCCAGGCACCTTTGTATCACCCTACCTCGTGTAGCTCATGCACCTCATGCTGATATCTATGTATTCCTACCAGGGACCTGAGGATGGGCCCATCTCTGCTTCTGCTACCACCACAGCCAGCACCTGCACAAGCCACCTGAGGACCTGAGACTGGCCTATCCAATAGCCACTAATAACACAAGCTCATGCCATATGGGAGCCTAGGGTTTTCCAACCACTGCTTTGGCCATTGCCTGCAACATGCTTGCTGCCCAAAGCTTAAGGCCTAGCGCCTTGCTACCTCAGCACTATCACTGCAAAACACCCAATAAAACCATTTAGAGGACTCAGAATTGGCCCACTTAGTCCCACCAACACTGGTCCACATGTATGCCACCTGGGGCCCAAGGACAGGAACGCTTGACCCACTGATGCCACTATTAGAGCCTGAGGACTGGCTCCCCTAGTGTCCCCATTCCCAGCAAAACTTCACCCAAAGCCTTCATTAACAACCACAGTCTAAGCCACTGTGGAAATCACATACATTATCAGCATTGCTTACAGCCAAAGAAATCATACAAAGAATACACACTACATGAACCCAGAATAAAGGATGAATTGTCATATTTAACAAACACAATAGATAAATATGCAGGAAAAAAAAATCCTCCCTTAAAAAAGCCAATACAAAAAAATGGAAGAAAGGACTGTTAAACCAGATATGCAGATATCAACATATGAACAAAAGAAAGATTAAAAAGCAAGGAAAGATAACATTTTCAAAAAAACACAATAATTCTCTAGCAATAGATTCCAATGAAAAAGGAATTTATAAAATGCTAAAAAAAATTCAAAATAATAATGTTAAATAAGCTCAGTGAGATACCAGAGAACAGAGATGAACAAGACAGAGAAATCAGAAAAAAAAAAATTAAGGATATAAATGAGAAATTCACCAAAGACATAGATATCATAAAAAGAACTAAACAGAAACTGTGAAACTGAAGAATTCAATGAATGACATAAAAATGTATTTGACAGATTCAACAATAAACTAAGATCAAGCAGAAGAAAAGATTTCAGAATTTGGGCAGGTCTTTTGAAAAAACCAATAAGACAAAAATAAAGAAAAAATAAAAGTAAATGTGGAAAAACGCTGCATAACATATGGGACACCATAAGGCAACCAAATATTTTGGCGTCTTAGAAGTCAAAGAGAAAACCAAATGAATAGGAAACCAATTCGATGAAATAATAATTGAAAGCTTCCAAATCTAGCAAGAGATTTAGACATTAAGATGCAGGAAGCTCAGATATCCCCAAACAGATAAAACCCAGAAAATCTTCTCCATGGCACATTAAAAGCATAGTGTCAAAAGTCAAGGATGAAGAATTCTAAAAACAGCAAGAGCAAAGCATTGAGTAACATATAAGGAAACCCCCATTAGACTAACAACAAATTGTTTGGCAGGAAACTTACTGACCAGTAGAGAATGGGATGATATTCAAAGTATTGAAGGAATATAATGATGACTCAAGAATATTATACCCAGTACAGTTATCCTTCATAAACGTAGGAGAAATAAAATATTTCCCAGGGAAGCAAAACCTAAGGAAATGTATCACCACTGTACTAGTCCTGCAAGAAATGCTTAAGGGCGTCTTACACCTGAAAGCAAAAGGAAGATATCTGTCATCAGGAAAGCATATGAAAGTATAAAACTACTGGTATTGCAAACACACACATGTAGAGAGAAAACTCAAATGTTCCCATTACAGGAAATCAACAAACTGCAATAATAATAAGAGAGAAAGGAAGGAACAAAAAATATACAAAATGACATGAAAACAATTAACAATTGAAAGGAGTAAGTTCTTGCATACCAGTAAATACCTTCAATAAAAATGGATTAAATTTTTCACTTAAAAAATACACACGAGTTGAAAGGATTTTAAAAAACGACCCAACTAAATGCTGCTTACAAAAACCTCATATCACCTGTAAAGACTCAAGTAGGGTTGAAACAAGATTTTCCAAAGAAACAGAAACCACCAGTGAACAAGAGTAGCTATGTCAAAACCGACGTTTTGTCAAAAACAGTAAAAGGAGACAAGTCCATAATAAAGGGACCAACTCAACAAGAGGACATAACAATTCTAACTATGTGTACACCCAGCCTTTAGAGTATCCAGATGTAGAAAGCAAGTATTTCTAGATCTAGAAGAGAGAGACAAACTTGAATACAATAATACTTGGGGACTTCCACACTATATTCTCAGCATTAGACAGATCATCTGGATAAAAAATAAAAATAAAAAGTAAAATTGAATTTAAACTGCAGTTCAGACTAAATGGGACTGATCGATACCTACAGAACAGTTTATGTAACAGCTATAGAATACACGCTCTTCTCATCAGCACATGGAATATTCTCCAAGATAGACCATATGTAAGACACAAATAAATACCAATATATTATTTAAAAATCAAGATTTTACCAAGATTCTTCACAAATGACAATGGAATAAAACCAGAAATAAAAATGTGAACATGGAAAGTGAGAAACATGCTCCTGAGCAACTACCAGAAGAAAATTAATAAATTTCTTAAAACAAACTTGAAAGCACAACATATCAAAACTTATGGGATACAGCAAAAGAAATGCTAAAAGTGAAATTTATAGCAATAAATACCTTCATCAAAAAGTAGAATGATTTCAAGTAAACAATCTAACCATGCACCTCAAACAACTAGAAAATCAAGAAAAAACCAAACTGAAAATTAGAAGGAAATAAATGAAAAAGAGCATAACTAAACAAAATAAAGAAAAAAATCAACAAAGTAAAAAGTATGTTTTTTGAAAAGATAAACAAAATTGATAAACTGCTGTCTAGACTAACCAAACCAAAAAAAAGAGACAATAATCAAATAAAATCAGAAACAAACAAGGAGACATTACAACTGACATACATAAATTCAAAAACTCATCAGACTAGTATAAACAACTGTAAATTAACAAGCTGCAAAATCTAGAGAAAATAGATAAATCTTGGATACACACAACCTATCAGGATTGAATCAGTAAGAAATAAAATACCTGAACAGACTAATAATGAGCAATGTGATTGAATCAGTAGTAAACACTCTCAGTAAAGAAAAGTTCAGGACTGGACGGACTCATTGTCAAATTTTAACAAACTCATAATGAAGAACTAAACTAATTCTCCATAATCTAGTCTAAAAAATTGAAGAAGAGCAAATTCTCCCTAATTTTTCTATGAGGCCAGCATTACTCTGATACCCAAAATCAGACAAAGATACAACAAAAAAGAGAAGGACAGGCCAAAATTCCTGATGATCACAGATAGAAAAATCCTCAACAAAATACTAACAAACCGAATCCAACAGCACATTAAAAATGATAATAATAAGGCTATTTTGTCTACGAAGAAAAGGCATTGCTTAGTGTAGCTACCATCATCAATTATTTTAGCTAGATCTTCTGGATAACTTGCTGCAGTTTCTCCATCAGCAGTTACTGCTTCACCTTGCACGTTTTTGTTAGATAGCTTCTTTTCTTAAACTTCATGAATTAACATTTGCTACTTTCAAATATATATATATATTTTGTTTTTCTGCAGCTTCCTCATCTCTGTCAGCCTTCTTAGAATTAAAGAGCACTAGCACCTTGGTCTGGATTAGGTTTTAGCATAAGAAAATGTTATGGTTGGTTTTATCTTCTATTCATACCACTACAACTTTTGCCTAATCAGCAATTAGGCTGTTTTGCTTCCTTATCATATGTGTGTTCACTAGAATAGCACTTTGAATTTTCTTCAGATTTTTCTCTTGCATTCAAAACTTCGCTATTTGGCACAGGAGGCCTAGCTTTTGGCCTTTCTTGGCTTTTCACACTCATTCTGAGGATGCTTAATCATTTACAGCTTTTGATTTAAAGTGAGAGATGTGCAATTCTTTAATCTGATCACTTTAGAGGCCATTGTATAGCTATTAAGGCTGAGCTATAGAGGCCTCTAATCTGATCCTCTATGCATGAGCTATAGAGGTCTTTAATCTGATCACTTTAGAGGCCATTGTATAGCTATTAAATGGCCTGATTTCAATATTATTGTGTTTCAGAGAATAGGGAGGCCCAAGAAGCAGAAGAGAGGTGGGAGAATAGCCAGTAGTTGGAGAACTCAGGACACAATATTTTTTAATTGTTTGCCATCTTATACAGGTGTGATCTATGACATCCCAAAACAACTACAATAGTAACATCAAAGATCATACATTATGATCACTATAAGAAATATAATAATAATTAAAAATGGAACTGTGGAGACAATTGCCAGAGGCACAAAGTGACCGCATGATATTAGAAAAAAAAAATGGTGCTGATATGTTACTAGGAAATGTAGGAATCCTCAGTTCTCAGTCTTCTTGTGAGAAAGAACTCAGACAAGAGACTAATCAGTAATGCAAACAAAGGTTTATGGGAGGAAAATAAACAGCAGGGAGTTTATTGAAGGAAGTCCTTGCTAAGAGAGTAACAGGCTGGTCTGTCTGGAAAACAGCAGTAGTAGCAGCAAAGGTTAAGTAATAGTGGAGAATGTATACTCTGAACGACAAAGCAGAGTGGGCTGTTCAAAAGAGAATGAGCTAGCAGCTGCGGAGTTCTGCATTGCAGTTTTATTATGCCGGATTCTGATCTTTAAGTTCTTGCCTCTGACTCAAGTCTCCACCCTTTTCTTTGTCTAGTGTATTAGGCCATTTTCACACTGCTATAAGGAACTGCTTGAGACTGAGTAATTTATAAAGGAAAGAAGTTTAGTTGACTCAGTTTCACATGGCTAGGGAGGCCTCAGAGGACTTACAATCATGATAGAAGGTGAAGGGGAAGCAAGCACCTTCTTCACGAGGCAGCAGGAGAGAGAGAGAGAATGAGAGAGAGAGAGACCTAGACCACAGGGGAAACTGCCACTTTTAAAACATCAGATTGCCTGGGCTCAGTGGCTCTTGCCTGTAATCCCAGCACTTTGGGAGGCCGAGGCAGGTGGATTACCTGAGGTCAGGAGTTTGAGGCCAGCCTGGCCAACCTGGTGAAATCCCATCTCTACTAAAAATACAAAAATTAGCCTGGTGCGGTGGTGCATGCCTGTAATCCCAGCTACTTGGGAGGCAGAGGCAGGAGAATCACTTGAACTGGGGAAGCAGAGGTTGCAATGAGCTGAGATTGTGCCATTGTACTCCAACCTGGATGACAGAGTGAGACTCTGTCTCAAAAAATAAACAAACAAAAATGAAAACCATCAGATCTTGTGAGAACTCCCTCACTATCATGAAAACAGCATGGAGGAAGCTGCCCTTATGATCCAATCACCTCCCACCAGGTCCTTTCCTTGACATGTGGGGATTGCAATTCCAGATGAGATTTGGTGGAGACACAGAGCCAAACCATATCACCTAGTTTCCCATTCTGCCTTAAGTCACACCTTTCTCTACCTAGTTCCTGCCCCAGGTTTGTGAGATTCTCCCTTACTGTCAGTTGACGTGCATGTGTGGGCCTGGTGTTGCGTACAAATTCTACTAATGGCGGCATTGCTCATTACCTCCCCCACAGGAATGCATGCATGTTTCGGATGGCCTCTGGGGTGTGAAATTTTCCAGACTTCCCATTTCTCAGGGGCTCCACCTCCTGCGCATGTCTAGCTATCTGCCTACTGTAACAGACTTGCTAGATGCAGGATTGCCACAGATCATTAATTTTTAAGAAATCGGTATCTGTGAAGTGCAATGAAGTGAAGTCCAATAAAATGAGGCATGCCTGTATATTAAACTCATGTAATCAACACAATTTGATTACATGACTAAACAAACTCTTTTATTATATTTATTTTTGTATAAAATTGCACTGAATTCAAGAAAACATTTGTGATGCCAATATAACTAAGCAATATTAAAGTATGGCAAATGCCAAAAATTAATTATGCTTAAAAACCATTCATTTCATTAAAATATACATGAGAAATACATTTTATTTTATTCTAGCATTATTTTTGTTTGTTTGTTTGTTTTCTGTAGAGATGAGGTCTCACCATGTTGTCCAGGTTGGTCCCAAACACCTGGGCTCATGCAATTCTCCCACCTCAGCCTGCCAAAGTGCTGGGCTGACAGGTGTCAGCCACTGTGCCCTGCCACTATTAGATGAAGGAAAAAAACAAAAAACAAACAAAAAAAAACTTTTAACAGCTTGCATACATAAGAAACTTTGTACCTAATATTTTTATACTTCTCTATTATCTGCATTTTAAACCATTGACAAGCACAGTGAGATTATCTTTTAAATCACTCGTTATACATGATATTCTATTATCTTACATCCATTATAACTTGTTAGAAACTTTTAATAATGCATGACTCCAGAAGGCAATTCTCCATAATAGATACAGATACTTAAATATTACTCCATCTATATTTTATTATCTTATGAAGCATACTGGCAACTGAGCCAGCAATTTTGTCAGAAATGAACATTTACTAAGCAGCTTCAAAATTATCTAAAATACTAAATATGACAGCATAAAATAGCAAATCAATTTCATTTTAAAGTATCTTATTTTCCTGCTGAAAAATGAGAAGAGATATTTGAAGTGTCCCTATAAAATTTACTTGAAATTAAAGTAAATTAAAAGGCAATATAATAATTTATATTGTATATATGTCCAATATGTATCATATTGTCTCAATCTGAGTAATGTAATTTAATTATTTTTGTATTAAAAACATTTAATTTTGTTGGAGCTATTATTTTCTCTGGTCATCACATAATAAAAATTAATCACATAACTATTAAATTATAGAACATATTAGATAAATAAAACCATAATTACTTGAATTTAGTTTTAGTTGAAAAAAAGAAAGTAGTTTAACTTTAATTTAGTTCACTGATATAAAATTATTCCAGCTTGGAGGTATTTGCAGAGGGATCTTCCAAATAGTAGTAACATGAACTTTATAGAAAAAACAAGTTTCAGGATCTGATTAAACAGTTTTGTGAGAAATTATAATCAACACTGCTAGTGCTGAATAATGTAGTAAGTAAAATTTATTTAACAAAGCTAATTGTAGAGTTTATTTGCTACCTATAAAATGATTTCATCCTTATTTGGTTTTAAAGCAGCACTATATAAGTGACAATTTTCAATGCTTACAGAATTGACAAACAAGTAACTATTACTTAAGTATTTTTTAATACTTATTCCAAAAACAGAAACAAAGTAAATTATTACTAGATTAAGACCCTGTGTTAAGACAGATGGTCAAATTTTCCTTAATAATTCATTAGTATGTCTAATCTTATGCTTAGGCAATAAATTTACTGTAAATTTTACATGTATTCTGGTATATTTTTACTTAGTCTTGCTAATATATAATCATTTAACTCAACCCTCCATGTGATTTCTTTGGGCCTCTATAGATAAACACAAAAGACGTTTCTAAAACCAGATAGACATCTTATAATTTATAGAGATAGAGATTAATACATTTTCACCTGAAATTTGGAATTATTTTGTAGCAATGTGCTCTAACGCTAGGGTTCTACAATGATTTCTAGCAATTGTATGAGAGTTGTTATTAGTACACAGTATTATTCTAACAAATGAATTATATTTATATATAATTCTTCTGTTGTTTCTTTTAACCATTTACTGAATTTTCTCTATATTTTTTAATCTGTTTAAAAAATGTTGCTGCTTCTCCCTGTGTAACGTTTGGCTTTACCTTTTTGAATATATACATATTTTTTATTTTTAAATATAAGTTTTCATGGCTTATGTTATGAGACCTCCTTTTGTTACTTTTGTGACATAACATTCCAGACAGGAAAACTGAAGTTTTGTTAATTGGGAATGTAAAGAAATCTCATGGCAAAAAAAAATATATTCGTAACTGAAATAGACAGTACCATATATCTTGACACCAACATCTGATTATAATATAATTATACATATAACTATATTATATAGTTTGTATGTTTAGTGTAAAACAGATGCACTATGTATGCTGAACCAGGGTTTCTAATAAAACTGAATATGGTGCCTAATGAAGCAATTTATTAGGTGGTTTGACTCTATATTTACATGAAATTATTATATGTTGCTTATCTCTGGTACAGAATGTAATCATTGATCCTACATAGTGATTAGTTCAGTCTACAGACTTGAACTTCCGATTCTGTACATGCAACTGAATAGTTTTGTCATGTCTCCTTTCCCAAGATTTGGATGAAATGTTTTTTAAAATTTCTCCTGTAAAAATATAGCATACATCTTCAAAAAGCCATAAAACAGTCAATATAGGATTTTTTATGCTTCTATATGGTTTTGGTTGCTTTTGTAATTCAATAAATTAATTGTCAGCAAATATATTAAGAGAAAAAAGGTATGCAATTTACGTAAATATTTACATCTCAAGCCATTACAACATTTGCCTAGTCTTAGAAAGAAATATTGTGGAAGAGTTGGTTAAATGTAGGTTTTCAAAGCTGTTTCATTTTTTTATCTTAAAAAGAGAACTAATTCAAGTTATAAATATTAATAAAGTCATACACGAAAAGTAGAGCTTAAAAAAACTCAGCCAGTGTTTTTCTTCAATTCTTTAAAGCACACAATCTAAATATATGAGAAAAATTCTTGGCTCTTTATTCCTTTCTTTGCTTTATCTTAAGATTAAAGTTGCAGATTTTCCTTATCTAAGCACCATTAGAAAAATGTGTGTAATGTTCAATAAAATTGTACTACATTAGTAATTGTGAACAGCATTCAATAAGTGGCTTTAATATTTCTAAGCATGTTTAGCAAATATGCATAAAATTATATTAAAACTAATTTATTCACAGAGGACTAGTTTTCTAAATTTGACTAAGATACATTAAGGCACCAATTTTGGTACATACCTTCATTTTCTCTTTCCCTTGCTCCACAATTGGCACATTCAGAAGCAAGAAAGAAGATTGTATGCGTTGCTCTATTAATTAGGGAAAAGTGAGCAATAAAAAATCTATTAAGAATATAAATTGGAAAACATTGCATATATATTAGTGATAGCATTGTGTAGGGTCATGATATAAATAGCCCATTAATTAGCAATGGCTTATTATCCACCAAAATTTTTTTTAAAAAAGCAAGCTATTTTTAATATTTTTAAATTAATTCACTCTAAGAATTATTTAAATAACAATCAATGAGCACTGAATGAGCTTGCTATATGTCCAGCATAATGTTTAGCTATGCTTGAAACAGAGTTTCTTACTTATTTGGTTTGAATTTATCCACCAAGTTTAATAAATCTTTTTGAAAGAGTATCTTTGTGCAAAAAACAACAACAACAAAAAATCTGTTTGCATAATCCTCTTAGGGATATAAGTGAAATAACATAAGTAAATTACTGAATTGTATTATGAACAAATATATGCGGCAGGGTGTGGCAAGGGTATTATCATCTGAATGTATTGTTGTTATTCCTAGCCACATTTCACCTCTTTTAAAAAGTTGATATTCTATCAGCCAACATTTAGAAAAGTAGTTTAAAAGTTTGAACACAGTATAACTTTCAAAGTTATGACATAACCATTCTTGGTCTTCAAAAAAAGAAATTTAAAAATACAAAAAACAGAACATTCTATGCTGTAATGAACATAATCTTTACTAAAAATATAGTACGATTTCTTAATACAAGTTCTTAGAGAGTTCCTCCACATGGGTTGATGGCATCTCATGAAAGCATACTTTGATCAAAGGCTATCTGCTATAAGAACAATATGATACACCACTCTGAAGGTGGGAAAACCTGGAGATACATTTCATAGAAACCAGAGGAATACATGATTTTTACATCCTTCAGGCAATCCTCCACACATATTGTTTCTTTGAACTAAGCTTTTGATAAACACTGAATGGTTGTACGCTTGAAATTATCCCCCCTGGCTAATGCCTGGAGTGCAGCTCTCTTCTGCTGTTTGTTGAAATCTGCCTCATGTTCCTGACTAGATATGCTGGTTCTATAAAGTTAAGGATGCTTTTATAAAAACTGAAAAAGCTAGAAAGAGCACAGGATAAAACACTGATACGGCTCCGATGACTGGAGGAACACCAGGGTCCTTAGTCTCGTACCAATTTAGGTAAAACGAAATGGACACACGTGGAGTGATTTTAAGGACCAGAGAGTTTAATAGGTAAGAAAGAAGGAAGTCGCTGCCCCGTACATGGACAGAAGGAGAGGGGCTCCAAGCGGAGAGAGGAAACCCTGGGGAAGGGGAAGACAGCCAGTTACTCGAGGAGGCTGGAGGAGGTGGTGTCTGATTTGCATAGGGCTCAGGGGATTGGTTTGACCAGGCATGTCATTCACGTAGCCCGTGAAAAAACTGGCCTTCCTTCCTTAGGGTTTAATATGCAAATGCAGGGTGCCCTGAAGTTCTACAAACCTAGGGATATGTGGGGACAGCCATGTTGTCGGGCACATGTGGGGGCAAGAAGAAGATGGTGAGAATTGCCAGGTTTTGGTGGACCCAGTCTCTAATGGCCTACACTTGCATAGCAAGGCTTGCCGGCCTGACTCTAAGAACCAGGCTTTCCTGCTAGACAAGAAACCTTCCTGGAGCTGCAATAAAAGAAATAAACTTCCTAAGGACCCCTTTTCCTATTAGCCTAAAATGATTACTTAATAACTCTTTTAACAATACCATGCATATTTCTCACATTATCTCCATTCTGAGTTGTCAAGGAATGTCTGCATATAATCATAAGATTTGCATTTTTAAAAAATTATTATCACCTGGTATTTCATGCCTGTATCCCAGTTGCCCAGGAGGCTGAGCTGGGAGGATTACTTGAGCCTGGGAGTTTGAGATTACAGTGCGTTATGATAACACCACCGAATGGGTAACAGAGGATGACCCTATGTCTCAAAATAATAATATTTTAATAATAATAATAATGACAAAATAATAATCAGTAGACACATTGATAAAGCCATGAAGAATGCATATTGCTTAACTATATGTAACATGAACAAAATATTTTTGTATAATTTTTTTCAGCCAATAGTAATAGTGCCAATCTTCAAATAAAGTCATATCAAAATAAAATAGTATAACTCATTTGGAAGAAAAACATAATAATAAACAAATAAGTGTGGAAGTAGCTGTCATGGAAAGCAGGAAAGCACTACCATGGAAAATGGATGATGCTATGTTCTAGTGGTTAAAAGTGCAGATTTTGGAATCATAATACCTATATTCAAATCCAAACTTAGGTAGTCAACATATTAAGCCTCAGTTCTTTCACCCAAATATCAGATTGATAATTAATTTGAGGCTTAAATAAGATAGTATCTGAAAAATATTTGACATGGTCTATGGAAAGAATTGTTGCAAAGTTAAGTTTACAGTCAGGAGATACAAAAGATGGACAGGAGGAAATGGCAATTATAAAACACCTGAGGCTAACATTTACGTCAAACCAAAGTTAGTAGAATGATCACTAAATAAATTGAAAATATATCCTGGGGAAAACAGACAAACTGTTAAACAAATAACTATCAGTGGAAAGTGGACTCCCTAAAGAAAAATGACTTCCTGATTCTGAACTTTGAGAGGCCTCTCTGTATACCTTGTAGGAAAAGCTTCTCTTAAAATCTAAATTAGAAACTTATCAGGTAACCAACAAGCCCCAGGCACATTTAGGCCTCCATCATTCTTCTCATTTTGTTAAAATGCTAATTGTACATAAGATCCACTTATACAGTAGAGAAATCAGACCAAATTTTTATCACATAAAACAGTAGACAACCCAGGATTAATATGCATATGAAGGAAATTCATGAAATAAAAAATAAATTTAATAACATAAAATAAATAATAAAATAAATCCCAAAGGAAAAATTTTGAGGTAATTCTGAAAATCAAGAGCAAATTTCTATCTATCAAATTAAGAAGAACAATAAGAAAATGCCCTTGAGAATTTGTTTTAATGTTTAGAAATAACAAAAATTCAATCTCTGTTGGAGATTAAATTTGATAATATTTCTCAAATCACAGAGCAAATCACAAATAGTTGCAATATATGAGACAAAATTAGAAATATAAAAACTATTCAGGTCATACAACACTCATCTAATATGAATGCAATTAGTGAGTGTATGCAATTAATGAGAAGAATAAACAAAGGTTTATTCTTCTACATTTTCAGAACCTCCTACATTTTTAGAAATAAAAGATCCATTGAAAATAAAACAGTGTAAATAAAAAGAAAACTAAAAGTAGTCTTAAAATTTTGCAGTGGAATGAGCAGTTAATAATACAAAATGAAAAATACAAAATGAAAGAGAAATAGGATTTAAATATGTAGACAATAGAATAAAAAGAAAAAGAGTCATGAATTCTGAGTTCTGAGACTAGATAGATAGATAGATAGATTAGATAGATAGATTGTATTAATTATTTCCAGAGCAACTGGGATACAGGCATGCAGTTATATTGATATATATGTTTATATATATTATATATATAATTTATATATATATTTTTATGTGTGTGTATATATATATATAGAGAGAGAGAGAGAGAGAGTAGTCCCACCTTATCCATGCAAGATATATTCCAAGACTCCCAGTGGATGCCTGAAACTGTAGATAATACCAAACCCTGTATATACGAGGTATTTTCCTATACATAAATAACTATGATAAAGTTCAATCTATAAATTACATAGAGTAAGAGATCAACAACTGTAAACCACAGATAAAATCCTAAGCTTCCCAGCTGACTGAATGGATCACCTCTTGGCCAACGGACTCTATAGAAACCTGAAAAACTATATTCCTGGCAATGATGGGAAGGGGTTCATACACCCCTTTTTATATTCCCTTCCAGCATTAAGGTTAAAATAAAAGATCAAAAGACTGACAAAGCAGACTCTTTGTAGCAATAAGATACCAAATTATAAACAAGATCTAAGGACATGAAAGGCAATGGTTAAGTCTGTTGTGGGAAGTCAGGGACCCTGAATGGAGGGACTGGCTGGAGCTGCAGCAGAGGAACATAAATTGTGAAGATTTCATGACATTTATCACTTCCCTAATAATACTCTTATAATTTCTTATGCCTGTCTTACTTTAATGTCTTGATCCTGTTATCTTCCTAAGCTGAGGATGTACGTCACCTCAGGACCACTATAATTGTGTTAACTGTACAAATTGATTGTGTGTTTGAACAATATGAAATCAGTGTACCTTGAAAAAGAACAGAATAACAGTGATTTTAGGGAACAAGGGAAGACAACCACAAGGTCTGACTGCCTGTGGGGTCAGGCAAAAAGAGCCATATTTTTCATCTTGCAGAGAGCCTATAAATGGACGTGCAAGTATGAGAGATATTGCTAAATTATTTTCCTGGCAAGGAATATTAATATTAAGACCCTGGGAAAGGAATTGCAATCATGGGGGGAAGTCTATAAATGGGTGCTCTGGGAGTGCCTGTCTTATGTGGTTGAGATAAGGACTGAAATACGACTTGGTCTTCTGCAGTGCCCTCAGGCTTACTAGGATTGGGAAATTCCAGCCTGGTAAACTTTTGGTCAGACTGGTTCTCTGCTCTTGAACCCTGTTTTCTGTTAAGATGTTTATCAAGACAATATGTGCACTGCTGAACATAGACCCTTATCAGGAGTTTCTGATTTTGCCCTGGTCCTGTTTCCTCAGAAGCATGTGATCTTTGTTCTCCTTTGTGCCCTTTGAAGCATGTAATCTTGTGACCTACTCCCTGTTCTTGCACCCGCTCCCCTTTAGAAATCCATAATAAAACTTGCTGGTTTTGCGGCTCAGGTGGGCAACATGGTCCTACCAGTATGTGATGTCACCCCAGGTGGCTGAGCTATAAAATTCCTCTCTTTGTACTCTTACTCTTTATTTCTCAGCCAGCCAACACTTATGGAAAATAGAAAGAACCTATGTTGAAATATTGGGGGTGGGTTCCCCCAATATAAGTTGTACCCTATAAACCATAAAATCTCGTTAAATAGGTGTTTTATTAATCTTGTATAATGTGTCTTACTTCAGTCTTGACCCTTGTATAGCATCACATGACATGACAGATAGCAGACCCTGAAGAAAAAGTGTTTTATCCCCAAATATGTCTCTTTGTCACCATTAAAATGATCCTGCATAGCTATGTTTTCTGGGAGAAATTTGCATCTGTGGAGAATCTCCAATAATGCAGCCAGGCCTTCCCTATTTAGGTCTTTCCTAAATCTAGGAGAGTGTGACACCTTAAGAAACCTGAAAAGAGATATTTACCATCTATTCTTTTTTTTTTTTTTTTTGAGACGGAGTCTCGCTGTCGCCCAGGCTGGAGTGCAGTGGCGCAGTCTCGGCTCACTGCAAGCTCCGCCTCCCAGGTTCATGCCATTCTCCTGCCTCAGCCTCTCTGAGTAGCTGGGACTACAGGCGCCCACCACCACACCTGGCTAATTTTTTGTATTTTTAGTAGAGACGGGGTTTCACTGTGATCTTGATCTCCTGACCTCGTGATCCGCCCGCCTCGGCCTCCCAAAGTGCTGGGATTACAAGCATGAGCCACCGCGCCTGGCCACCATCTATTCTTTCTAAGGGCTGTAAAAGTTACCTCTGAGGTTTCATCTACATATCATGGGCCTTGGCCTCTACAACCCCCTTATTTTAACTGGAGCATTCCTTTCTACTGACTTCACGTCTTTAGACAGTAGCTTAACTCTCTCAACCAATTGTCAGCTAAAGAATCCCTAAAATCGACCTATGACTTGTAAGTCCCAGCTTTCTACATCCCACCTTTTCAGGCCAAACCAATGTGTACTTTCCACATATTGTCTTTGACTGTAACTCTTGTCTCCCTAAAACATATGAAACCGAACTATAACCTGACTGCCTTGGAACCATTTATTCAAGGCTTCCTGAACTTGTGTTTTCTCTGGGCTGTGGTCACTCATATTGGCTCAGAATAAACCTCTAAAATATTTCACAAAGTTTGGTTTTTCCATTAACACAACAATAACTAATAATAAGCTAGGAAAAGCATAATAATAAGGGTTTTGTGAATGTAGTGTCTCTCTCTCAACATATTATGTGATGTAACTGAAGCCATAGAAAGCAAAACTGCAGACAAGGGAGGAATGTTGTATCTTTACAAGCTGAAATATCAACTGAAAATATAGAAAAATAAGTACATTTTTAGACACTTATTAAAACACAGATTTATCATATGTAAAAATATATTTACATGTATTTATATGTATATAAATTCTCAAGTAATTTCTTCAGAAAATATACATGTGTATATGTATGTGCATATATATTTATATTTAAATATCCTATATATACATATCAGGTAATTTCTTCAGAAAAAAATTGTATATAATATGTGTATATGTATGTATCAGGTAATTTCTTCAGAAAAAAATAAATAGTTATATATATATATACTATATATGTAAGAAATATATCCTTTATATTTTCATATATACATAAAGCAATTTCTTTAGAAAAGGTATAGATAGATAAAAAGATAGAGAGATAGATAGATCTTTTCTGAATAAAATACTTGATAATGTATCCCAGTAAAATAAGAGTGAAAATCTAGATGGACCTTCAGCTTAAAAAATAGTTGATTTGGCTCAAAGTCAAAATAAATCCAAGAGAAATATCTATCTCTAATTAGGAAGTGACCAGTCATAGGGGGTCAAAATTTCCACTAACAGCCATTTGAAAAATGAGATACATGTGTAAAAATCATAATTTTAAAGGCATCGTGTTTCTGTGGACGTAACAACAACAAAAACATACAGAATAAGTATTCCAGAAAGAGCAAAAAGAAGTAAGGTGAGCTAATAGCAGGTATCTCCACCTTGCCCCCTTTTTCACCTTTGAGATCGTTTGTTTGAGGTAAAGATGGAGAATGAGATCCCTAGATATTAATGGCAACTTGTAACATCTGTCCAATAATCCCCAAAATATTTAGATGGTTCCCTTTCCCCAGTACACATTTTCTGAGTAAATGGTCTGGTAGAGTCTTTTGGTGGAAGGATTGGATAAATCACTATCACACACACTTACTATTGTGATGCAGGGACCTTAGTGCCTAGAGATTGAGGATCCAACCTCTCTTTAAATTGCTCTATTTTTTTTTTATAAAAGCTGGTTCAAGTCGATGATTTGGCTTGAGCAATTACTTCTCAACCTATCAATTATTTTATTTATTTATTTGCTATACTGCTATGATCTGAGTGTGGCACCCCAAAATTTATATGTTGAAGCTTAATCACCAGAGTGTTATTATTAAGAGGTAGGGTCTTTAGGAGGCAATTAAATAATGAGGGCAGAGCCCTTATGAATGGGATTAGTTACTTATAAAGAGGTGCAAGGGAGCTATTTGTCTTTTCTGCCATGTCAGAACACAGCAACAAGGTACCATCTATGCAGTAGAGGGTGAGGCTTCACCAAACATCAAATATGCTGGCACCTTGATCTTGGGGTTCCCATCCTCCAGAACTGTGAGAAATGAATTTCTATTATTTATAAATTACCTAGTCTAAGGTATTTTTTTACAGCTGCAGGAATGGACTAAGACACACACCATCGTTGGGTAGCCATCTGTATTCCCAATTATGTTGCAATAACCATTCCCTTAAAATTCTTCAGGTCAAGTGTTTCTGGCCACAATTACAATGCCATTATTCATTATGGTAATGGATTTCTTCTGACAGTTGAGCTCTGCTGTGTAGACCTCTATTATTTTGTAATTCTCTATTTCTTTTGCTAGTGGTGAGCCTAATACTACATCATCCTACCATCCCTGGAATCACCTACATAGAAAGCAGGCACCACTGTAGGTCTCAGTGATGCTTATAACCCTGTCACCAGAGCATTTCTCATCACTCTTATGAATAGACTAATTTTAATGTCCTCAAATGGAATGCAGTTATCTGGTGAGCTCTCTAATTTCACTAACCTAGCATGTCAACTTCCCTGAGTTTTCTTAATCCCTTCTACCACCATATACCATGGCTGTTCTATTTCTGCTTCACCTAATGTGGAACGTTGCTTTCTCCAAGATTCCAAGAGCCATTCTCACAGTATGGTAGCACTAAATCCACAAGTCCTTGTCAAGAAATTTGTGCTATAACATGGGAAAATTATTTACTAGTGATAAACATTCACTTATTACCCTATGTTCTAAGCATTTGATCAAGCACCTTCAGACCCAGTGCTTTGTATAGTCCCTGGGCTCCTGCTGTTACATGGTGGTTAGGTCTTGAAAGTCCTCCAGGATACACCTTACTTTCACTTTTCTTTTTTTATAGATGTGAAGAGATACTATGTGTTCCTGCTTGAGTAATTATGTGATATAATTATAATGGTGGACAGGAAAGGAGATAGGTTTTACCTTGAAGAAAACACATGTTGTCTTGTAAGCCAGATTTTTACATCATCTTCAAGCTCATAGGGGAGTACAAGCTATTAGGAAAATGAACCTCTTCTGTAGGCATCACATTTACAATAAATCTGAGGATTCAATATTTTTATATGCATACATGCAATTGCCCACATCTCAGGGTCTCAATCCTTCTTAATGCCTACAAACTCAGGGTCTTGGCCCTTCCTGATCAGACCTGAGTGCGTGGTGTTTGTCAGGATTGAGAATTCACATTTCTTCAGATCTCTTAAGTCACATACAGATGGTACTTGACTCACATTGGGGTTACGCACCAATAAACCCATCGTAAGTTGAAAATATAAGTTGAAATGCATTTAACACATTTAACTTATCAAACATCATGGCTTAGCCTAGACTACCTAAAATGTGCTCAGAACATTTATGTTAGCCTACAGTTGGGCAAAATCACCTAACATAAAGCCTATTTTATGAAAAAGTATTGATTTGCTCATGTAATTTATTGAATACTGTACTGAAAGTGAAAAAAAAGAAGGTTGTAAGGGTGCTTAAAATATTGTTTTTACTGAATGCTTATCACTTCCATACCATTGTAAAGTTGAAAACACTTAAATTGAACTATTATAAATTGGGGACTGTTTGTAATTAAATCCTAGGCTTGAATATCAGCTATTTTTTGCCCTCTAGCTGTAGGAAATGATAATCTCTTTATGCTATCAAGAAGCTCTTCTCATTTTCACTCTTAGACTTTAATTGGTGACTAGTCATCCTTAACATTTTATTGTCTTTCTTCAATAAATCACTTTTCTCTGGAAACTATTATCTCATCCCATGATTTTTATAATTAGAGTTTTAATCTAAAAACTCTACATTTCTTTTATCCATTAGTGCATTTTTTTCAACTGGTATTCCATTCCAGTGTTCCACAGAATAACATTTTAGAAATTACTGCCACAAGCCAAGGATTATTATTGTTCCACCTACTACCAGTGCTTTGCTCTCATCGCCAGCCCACCACTGAGTGATCTAGCTCCAAATTCTGGCTTTGCAGTTGTTTCTTCAGCTTATTTTTATTTTTGACTTTTTAAGATTTTGTTCCTTAAGAAATGAACACAGAGACAGACTCTGATACAAGAAGTTTTGGGAGGAGTTCTTCAAGGGTCAACAAATGTGAGTGAATGATTATAAGAAATACAACACAACTGGGCACAGGAAGACAGTGAACTTCCACAGAGTTGATCAACAGCCTCAGCCAATTCCACAGGCATCTTTGTACCTGCGAAGGCTCTTCAGAGATATACCAAATGGAGGCAAGCCAAGACCTTTATATTTTTACAACAAATAGTCATTAGAGGTAGGCTGCATCCAAGAAGGGCACACTACTTTAGAAGAGGTGACTCTGTTCAGCAGCAGATGATTACTGGAGACAGATCCTGCTGAGAGCTGTTAGTCAATTGGGAATATGAAGGCCGTAGTCCTACAGGCAGATTCTGGGTGGGCCACCATCACATGAACGACATATGTGTTTACACATATATATTTATATTTGTATATAAAAGCCTAGAAACTTAAAAGCCTTAATGATAACCACATGTTTACTTTCAGAGAGGAAACCCAAAACTGTGGCAATCAGGAATCACAGGTACGTTTTTGCCTTATCTGTTTTATTACTTTTTTATAATGAGAATGTATTAGTATGTCCCTATTATGTTAAAAAAATCCATAAATTAAACAACTTTTTATTTGCAACATGTACATATTTTAAGAGAAATGTTCTAAATGAAGTAGGTTATAAATTAAAATTAGTAAAATAAGTGAGTAAAAACCTGGAAGATTTTATATATATTGTTAAAATAAAGTATATCTTTTTTTTCGGATTGAATAAACCACATAATGACAAAGAAATAACAAAAAACATAACAGCAACTATTTTCATACCAAAAATTGTCACCTAAATTTGGCACAAGTGATTTTGGAAAACTGATAATGTGTTTTTATAAAACTGCCTTCCGTTAAGAGATATTTCTCTGTTAAATAACATGGAATTATTTTCATTGAATCCATGGAGGAATGGAGGTATGACTTTTGCATCTTCATTGTCTTTTGCTGTAATTGTATTTAAATAATGTTCAAGTAATGTATTGATTTTTAATTAGACATTTAGAATGCAGTAAAGGCAAAGTCAGAAGAGGGTAATAAAAATATATACTTTATTGTTATTATTATTATATTATTACCATACCATTACAGTATTGTTATTATTACATTACTGTAATTTTATTACATTATTAATATTTTTATTTGGCCATCCAAAAGTACACATAATGCCATTAACAAATCGTTAGTGGTAACAAAGTGAATTTGGATTCAGCTTTTATTGTGTGGACATGCTATAACAATCTGACAGAATAAGAGACAGAGTTATAAGTATGTTAATGAATCTTCAAAAATTACTTGAAGGATTAAAAAATAAAATTATGTGAAAAATCAGTAATTTGAATGTGTAATTGAGTTCAGTACTCATCTTGCATGGTATGTTACACAGCAGAATATTCAGGTTGATGGATCAAAAGATAGTGACTTAAACATGTTATTTAAAATGCTAAGAAATCACAAGAGAAAACCCCTCTCAACATTCTCCAAAAAGGTTAAAACCGATTATTGGGGAATGGGGCTGAGGATAGTTAGGGCAAATTAGGGCGAATTATTCTTGATTCTTATTGAAAAATCCTTCTATCTATTTAATATTATTTACACAAGGCATACATTACTTCTAATAAAACAAATAGATGGCAAAAATTGAGGGGTATACCACAAATAATAAATTGTATCCGTATAGTGAGGATTAAATTCAGTGGTGCTCTTAGAAAAAGTTTCCACTATCTCTGAAACTTTGGGAAGCATCGCAAGATTTTGAGGCGTTCGTTAAATACATTCGTTTCATCCCTGATTTCACTTAAAATTCCCACCCATCCTTGACCCTCTTCCTTCATTGTAAAACTTAGTTCTTTTTCAAGTTATCTTATCATATTGTATCAATTCTGTATGATGACTTAACTACTTTCTGAATCAGGGTGGTGTAAACTTACATTTTTAACTGTGTTTGCCTGGTTTTCCCCTTTGATATCATAGTACACATTTTAGCGGGTAACCTATCTGCACAATCTGATAGGTAATCTTTTCTTTCTACATTAATAGTCATTAAAGAAGATGTGAAGAATCACAATTTCTTGAGTAAATTGGAAAATACAGTCATTCTTAATATTTTTCTTTTTTTTTTTTAACCTTAAGTTCTAGGGTACATGTGCAGAACGTGCAGGTTTGTTACATAGGTATACATGTGCCGTGGTGGTTTGCTGCACCCATCAAAATTTCATCTACATTATGTATTTCTTCTAATGCTAGCTCCCCCCTAGTCCTCCACCCCCAGACAAGCCCCTGTGTGTGATGTTCCCCTCCCTGTGTCCATGTGTCCTCATTGTTCAACTCCCACTTATGAGTGAGAAGATGAGGTGTTTGTTTTTTTGTTCCTGTTAGTTTGATGAGAATGATGGTTTCCAGTTTCATCCATGTCCCTGCAAAGGACATGAACTCATCATTTTTATGGCTGTATAGTATTCCATGGTGTATATGTGCCAAATATTCTAAACATACTAAAAATATCCATGGGGTCCTATTACCATTTAACATTTACATAATATACTTTAAGAACATTGCACTATAATTTCAGATTTTTTAAAAATAGACAATTTATTTTGAAAGGGATTTAAGTTTTGTATATAGTTGAAACACTGCATTCAAAATGACATTTTATGGATGAAGACGGTCAATAACTAGTACTCCACCATTAAACCACCAGAGTCTTTTCAAAAACTCAATTCTTTGTTACAGAAAGAAAGTAACTACACTTAAATATGCATGTTCAACTGAGGTTAACACACAGCACTTCTTATTCTGGCTTTTGCAAGTATCCAAGACATCCTGGGTGGCAGAGAGAGGGCTGTCACACCAAAGGACCTGGTAATAAGAAATTACTGAAAAGAGTATAATGACATATTTTGAACAGATTTTTTTGGATTGTAGTTGTTCTACAATATTTTAATCATAATTTTATAAAATTTTAAAATATTTTTCTTCATATGAAAGTATACATCATCTTTTCATTTTTATGCAAGTTGTTTTACTATTATTTCTATACAAAGGCTTGGATTAATATACTTATCTGCTAAACTAAGTAGATAACTAAATCCTTTTGATTGCACAGAATTATAATAATACCAATATTGTTTCTTTAATATTGTTTTACCAATCACATATATCTACTTGTCTGAAGAAAGGCTGCTGAACCATTTTAGACAATGGTTACGCTAAACCTGATTCTCCTTCACTAATTGTGCTTTAATGATAGTTTTCTATTTTGAGGATAACAGTGTTTCAATATTCAGAGAACAGATTATTAAATTTTTTTGCTGAATGACGCATACAGAAACACTAATTAGAACAAGAAAGACAGAGTTGCAATTTTCCAAAATAGTAACTGTGCCAGGTGAACTCAAGACATGTTTCTGCTAACTGAAAACTTTTATATAGAAACTGGCAAATAACACATGTAATAATGATTAATGGTTTTCTTCTGAATATTTAAAAATGAATTGCTTACTACAAGTCAGGACTGCTGGTTCTCATTCTAAGTTCTGCCACTCATGATTTTACTGAAATATTTCAGTATTTTCACTTACTTTTATCTTAATTCTTTTCTCAAAGTATAACCTGGGACTTATAATTGAAAATATACAAATAAATAAACTGGGTAAAGTAACAAAATGAAAAATATACCCTCTATTAAGATGTTCTGATGGAAACATTGTTTGTGGAAGATCCATATTTAATATTAATTTGATCCAATAACACCAACCACTGTAAATAGCATGTCATACCATCAAGGAATTTAAACTAAATAGGAAACAATCTTAGGTCATGCTTTCTTTAGTTATTTTCCCCTTTTAAGAGAATAACTAATTAAAATATGTCATGAGTTCCAAAATTTCAATTCTGAATTCTTAATAACAGAAACATAGAGAACTATAGCTGCTTACTAAAGTGTACAGAGGAAAAAATCCACATTTTAAAACTCTGAAACAGAAAATTAAGATACTAATACTTTTCTGATTATTTCAAATGATATATTTTACTTAAAATCTAATCTGTTCTCTTTTACAACAGCAATTGCTATCATGTCAATTCAAATGACAGCGTACCCCTCACTGGAGCTCAATAGATTTCTGTTAATAATTAAGGAACACTCTCGCCATCCTGTCTTCTCAGTTTGCTCAGTTGCATTTTTTGAGCCTTCACTAATGTACAGTGCCACTATGCCTGGTTATTGTGTCTGTGCTCATGACATTTCCAAGCAAAGACTTTCAAAGATCATTTCTCCCAACACAAACATCTTTAGAAAGATGGGAGGTTTACTTAAGATCACACTGCCCCTTGTTCAATCTTTGCTAATGCTGCAGCATTTGGAAGTCTTCCTGAAAATAAATTGTCTGATGTTTTTCTATAGTATGCAGAAAGTACCGTACCTGAAAGATTGTACTAGTCAACTCAGCACATAAAATTCCTTTTCTGGCACCAAACTAAGCTCCAAGGAAATAAAATGATCTGCCCTCTTTACAGTGCTTTGAACATATCGATGTTCACTAACTATTTGGAGCTAGAGGAATTTTTATTTCCTATCTATATTACAGTAGTAATGCCCCTGCCATTGAATATTGGTTTCATCCAATTTTTCACTGTAATTCTCAAGGCCATTAAAAATACCACCTACCAAGTCACAATGTAGCTGTAGATTTGTAATAAATTCCGTATCTCCACTTCATTTGTCAGATGCTGAACTATTCTGGCACGAACGTATTCTTTGTGGCATCTTATAGCAATTAAATTTGTAGTAGTTTTTTTGAAGGGTTGAAAGATCTAATTTTTCATTCATCTAATTGTTCTAGTTTCAGAGTTGTTCAACATCAAATAGTACACAAATAATTTGAGGCAATAAAAGAACAGTAAGCAGCTTAGCAACTATGTAGCTGAAAAAAAGCAGTTATAACTATTTATAGTCAATCCCAAATTTAAATTAAATTTGCAAAAACGCAAATGACAAGGATTTTCTGAGTTTAATTTAACCTTACTAACAGCTTAGGTTTTCACATATCATTTACATGAAGAAAAACAAGGACCAGTGAAAAGAAAGCTGGGTATCTGAATCACAAAAATGAAACACAATATCTTTTTATGTCAAAACGAATAGTCCTCTTTTAAATTATGATTTTTTTTCTGTTTAGTTTTTGTTATTACCTACCCTGTCCCTTTCTTTTTTATTTATCATTACACTATATTTCTGGGATTTTTGTATCCTCATAGCCAGGAACACTACTTATCCAAACCAATAGCCTCATGATTTTCTCATCCTTTGGGGACAGTGAGAATATAAAACACTCACATGAATCTATACTAAATATACTTCCGTAGCATGGACATACTCATTTCCTTAGAATGGACAAACAGTCTTCAAAGGAGCATATAGTAATTTATAGGAAAAGATATTTGAGAGGTCACAGGAAGTCCTTTTTCTCACTAGTTTTCTGTTCTTTCACTCCTAATATCAATGTTGGCAGAAATTTTAAAAATTATTTTTTTCAAGGCAGAGTGTTCTGGGTTTAATAAAAATATGCATAGAAGCCATATGAAAATACTTTTGGTCAAGACTGCCATATGCAAGTGACATTAGTTTAGAATTGTTCCTAACTCCCTGGCAGGTACCCCAAATCAGATTAATTTAATAATTAAAAGCTTGAGAGTTTTGTTGATAAGAGTTTGGTTTATATTGTTCGAGTAGGGTGTGTCCAGATGGAAAGGAAAAAATTAAGTAAGTTATTATCATTGAACAGGTAGGAAAGCTGGTAAGAGGAGAGCATATTACAGGGCCCCCCATAACTGCTGACTTCGATGTTTTGCCAAGTCAACATTTCAAGTCAAGATGTTTCTCTATGTATTCATTTAGCAAAGTTAGGGGTACCCCTATTATGTGTTGCTGTATACAACTCTAAACAAAAAAATTTACATTTTATTATAGAAACACTTAAGAATATACAAAGTAGAATATTAAATATATACAAAGTAGAACTCTCATGTGCACATCACTTAATTTAAGCATTGTCAATTCTTGCCCATCTTCTTTCCTCTGTATCCAAACTTGCTTCCCACACTCAACACCCCTATCTTATTTTGAATCATATCACAGCCATCAGGCTTTTTCATCTAAAATTATTTAAATCTATACCTTCAAATGCAATAAATCGTACATACATATATACTAACTAGAAAACCATTATTACATTTAAATACCAATTATCCAAAGTTTTCTAGATTGCCTTGTTTTGAGAATTCCTTTATTTGAATTTCTATCCAAATGAAGTCTCTACATTTAGATCAGTTGCTATGTCTATTAAGTCTTTTAATATGTAAGTTACCAGCATCCCTTTATTTTTTTCTTTCTTGCACTTAATTTTTTGAAAAACATTATGCTGTTTGTCCTGTAGGATTCCCCAGAGTCTAGATAACGCTGATTTTCTCCTCATGGCATTGTTTAACATCCTCTTCTCTCCTCTGCATTTCCTGAAGTTGGTTTTTAGAGATGGGAATAGGGATAGTCAAACTACAGCCTGTGGCCACATCCAGCCTAAAGCTGTCATGGGATCCTTGGGGTGTTGCTTCACTACCTGGAAACATCTTTAGCCAGTGGCATCTTCTGTGTGAGTATTGCTTGCACCTTCTGGGTTCGTCTGTCCACTTGGCCTAGCAGGTCATGCTCAGTTACCATTATCAGCCCGGATCCCACACCTGCCAAGGGCAAGCCAGGCACGAAGCAGCGAGGGTTGTGTGAGCAAGTGAGCACAGGGTCCAGCCAGTGTGTACAATCAGGCACGCCAGCTGCTGCTTTGGGGCAGGCAGCGCCAGGCGCCAGCCCAGGTGCCAGGACTGTGTGAGGGTGAGGCTAGACCAGGTGTACTTCATGCGTTTTCTGCTGTGGGCACCCGGGTCTCGACAAGGGGAACATGGTGGTGCCCGGAAGCTTGAAGACACCAGGCACTGCAGAGTCCCAAAAGGGTGTCACAGCCCTGGCTTGGGGATCCCCTATGTCTGGGCTCCCAGAAGGGCTGTAGCTCTTCTGTCCTTTTTGTTGCCCGTAACATGGAGAGCAGGGGGCTGTGTTTCAGCCCTATTTGTGTTACAGCAGGTCGTTCCTACAAGTGTCCAGCTTTCAGCAGAGAGGAGACCCGCAGTGGATAGCTCTTTTTCACAGGCAGGTTGAGCTCCTTTTCAAAGGTAGGTCGTACTGACATCAGTAAAGTCTGGCTGAGTCTGGTTTTTTTTTATGGGCTCAGAAGGGAGGAAGTGCGTGCTGACTGCTTCGTGGGTGGCCTTGGTTGGCCCCCCAAAAGCACCATCTAATTGGCCAAACAGTCATTGATGAAGTCCTCACTCCAGGCCCTGGACTTCAACCAGAACTGGCAGCCCGACCCTTAGTCTTCAGGCTGTTTCTGACCTGAAGGTGCGGTTTCATCGGAGACCCACCCCGTTCCACCCAAGAACCTGCCTCCCGCCATCAACATGTTGACTATGGCACCCAGGCTGTTCGTGCCTCAGCACCTCAGCCCCATCCCGGCCTCCCTCCTGTGCTCCTTAGTGCCCAAGTCTGGAGGGGGCCGAGGCAGCAAGGGGCTGGGGTGTCAGCATCACCATGAAGGTATACACCTGGCTGGGTTGTAACAGCACCAGGGCTCAGCCAAAACATTCCTCCCCTCTAGAGAAGGCACTGGGCATGGAGAGAGGCCAGGGAGTGGGAGCAGGCACTTCGGATCTTGTGGAGGAAGGAGGATTCCAGGCCCCTGAGAGTGCAGGGATGCTCAGGTCCAGAGCCATGGCTGGGCTGCTTCAGCTGTGCCCAGAAGTGCAGGACTCCCCACCCTAACTCAGTAGGGGGTGGGGCTCTGGCCTGTTTCCAGCCCCAGCTAGCTCCATAGAGTGTGCAGTCCCTGCCGTGCCTCCCCTGCTGCAGCTGGCCTCTTCTCAGTGACTGCTCCAGATGGGCCATCGCTGCCATCAAAGCTTATTTTGTTTAGTACAATTTTTTTAGAACCCAGTCAAAATTATTCATTTATGTATTTTTTATGGTTATGTTTACCTAAAAAGGTAGAATTGAGTAGTTGTGGTAGACATCATGCAGTCTATAAAACCTAAAATATTTATTCTCTGGCTCTTACAGAAAATGTTTATTGACACTGAATATCAAGGATTGATTTTCATTTGATTGTTTTTGTTCTGTGTACTTCATATTTTTGTGTTGTGTACTTTCTAGCAAATAAGTAATGTCCAGTTGTCTTTTTGTGAGGTTAAAAATCATTTGATGCTCATTTCCTGAATCTATTGATTTTATCAAGGAGTTGAAAATGCTAACAAACTAGTTATTTTAGTACCATTGAGGTAAGAGATCAACAGGACCTGTTTTCACGACCTTGCTAGCAAAACAGGAGCAAAAAACTGACCAAAACCGGGTACGACTAGGAATTATAATACATTTGCTTCGTATAAGACACTCCAGCAGAATGACAGTTCACAATTGCCACAGCAACACCTGAATATTACCTGATACGGTTCCAGGAGCTCCCCACCCCTTTTCTGGAAAATTAGTGAATAACCTCCTCCTTATTTAGCATATAATAAGGAGGAGGTATAAATACAGCTAGCCGCAATCCTCAAGTGCTACTCCACTTATGGGGTAGCCCTGCTGAGTCAATGGAGTAGCAATTTGGCTGTACACTGTTGCTCTGATAACTTGCTTTCTTTCACCATTGGCTTGCTCTTGAATTCTTTCCTGAACAAAACCAAGAACTCTTCCAGGCTACTTGGAGGTTTCCCTGCATCACCATGACCTAAAACGATTTCTCAAGATCCGACTTTTACATGGGACCTGGAAATATTGTACTAGAATATCTCATTGCATTATTTTATAGGGAGACCATTTGTAAAACTTTTGAGAAAAGAGTGGACTAATAAAAAAAATTGAATTGGGATTAAAACCTGGATTTAGAAACATACATTTTTAGTATTACTGACTATCAACTTCTGAATATGTAGAATAGAAATATCAGAAACTACTCGATATAACTATGGTAAATATTAGAAATTATGTAATATATAATTACATATTTTATACATAATTTCAGATACATAATGAATAATCAATGTTAACCATTGGCTGTACCTTATTTCACAAAAATGCACTTTTTCCCATGTCAACATCTCTGAAATTGGACTATATTATGAAATTGGACTGTATTATAAAATTGATAAATCTGAGGTTTAATGAAATATGGAAGTAGCAGTGTTAATATGATAGCTATGTGTTGTGTAAGTGTGTTGATTCTGTGCCATTAATGTTGCCACCAAAAGCTTGAATAACATTATTTTCACAGAATTTTCTTAAGTCCCCAAATTCTGTTGTTCATTTATATTGACCAAACTTTCAGGGAAGCTCTTTATTCTGGTGTTTTAGGTATTTATACCAAGTGCCCTGCTCAGATTAACAAAGATGAATTTTGAAACTCTAATGCTATCACCAGGCATCTAAGTGTGTTGTGTTCATGTATTTCCCTGACCCCCAACCCATGTGATTTGTTCTGTAAGAGAGCTAGAGTTAGAGGTAAACCAGTTTGACATAGTCAGGCAGGGGATGCTTAAATAATCAGTTGTAGTTTTAATTCTTCTAGGTCATTCCTGAAATTCAAATATGAGGGTACAAGAAGATCTCTATTTGCTGTCCACACCCTCCTGTCTCCAGACACAGTTTCTCGCTGGGCGTATGATCCACTAGTCTAATCAACCTGAAACAAAATTGTAAAATATCACTATTAGTAGTAATAACAAAACATACTTAATAAGCTTACAATTTTCCAAGTACTATTAAAAGTACTTTACATATGTTACCACATTTAATCCTTACAAAAATTAGACATGGCAAATGCTATTATTATCTTCATTTTCTGGATGAGAAAGATTAAGTAATATGCTGAAAATCTCACAGATATAAATAGTAGGGTCAAAAATATTATGTATATAAAGTATCTCCTCATTGTTGGGATAATAGATGTGAGAATTCTTTTCATTGTTGTTTGTTTCGTTTTGTTTTGTTTTGTTTTGTTTTGTTTTGGATAAAGCAGAGGTTTTGCTGTAAGACACACGGCTGTCTGGGAATAGGAGTAGCTGTTAGTATCTATATTCCCCAGGCCTTCAAGAGAGCAGGGATACCAGATTTTCAACCTGTAAACTCAGTGAGACAACCAAACTGAAAAGAAAACCAAATTAACCTTAGCTGCGTCCTTGTGGATTGGTGCCAGTTCTCCTCTCATTATAAGTACTTAGGAAGATTGCGCTGCCTCAGTTTCCTCAACTTTAATCATGGTCATATGATTTACTTTGGCCAGTAAAAAGTGAGCAAAAATGGTATGTGTTGCTTCCAGTTAAAGCATTCCTGAAACAGAATAAATGCCCCATGTATTCTTATTCTTGCCACAACATCTTGCGTGAATTTTCCAGGCTCATGAATGAATGCAACATGAAGCAGAGACTACTGACGATCTGCAGTGGACATATTTAGTGAGTAAAGCAAATCTTTAATCTTTGACGTCAATGTGGCTTGAGAGTTGTTACCATAGAATAACCTAGCTTATTCATACTTTATAGTCAGAGTTGGTTTCTGTCAACACTCACAGAACCTGGATAAGCCTTTGGAATTTGGTCTAGCTCAATTAGCTATATATGATGCCCAACACTGAAGACCCCACTGTAAAGTTTGTCCTTCAATGTTCATTTAATTAAGCTTATAAAAAATATGTCAGCTGAAGACATTTTCTAAAAATCAAAAAAAACATAAGGCATACAATTGACATTACACGTAATTCCTCCAAGTCTTAATATATTAATGTATTTATTTTTATTTTATATCCTGAGTATATGAGTAAATATGAGCATATAAAAAACAACCAATTACACAGAATTTGTTTTTAAAATCTTTCTCTATCTCATCTTTTATTTACTATGCAACAGAAACAGGCACTTTCACATATTTTAGAAATTATTTTAGAAAAGATTTAAATCTTTAAATAAGCTGGTATTTCTGTGTAACTTACTATGTATCTTTCCTCAGTGAGGAATAAATATTTAATTTGTTTCTGTTTTTCTGTAACTACAATACACACTCAGCACTTTCCGCCCACAACCCCATTCTCTAATTATGGTTTACCATAATTTGAGTTAGATCAAAATTTGTATTTCTTTCATGATTACTATATACATACTGTTGAGAGCTAAGTAATATGCTTTAGTTTTTTGAATCCTCACACATCTATAAAAATGTCTATATTATACTGACAGTTGAGTGACATTTTGACTGATTATGGATTTATGATGAATTTCTATTTTCTTCAGAATTTTTAAGGCATTTCCATTTTATTTTAGCTTCTAGTGTTTTTCACAAAAATCCTGAACCATACTAATGACCGAATCTCAGCACGTAGGCATTTTTTCTCATATGTAATATTGTAGGATTTTTTTTTTCCAATATTCTGGAATATTATAATGATGTGCTTCGGTGTTGCTCTAATTTTTCCCTTGCTTTGGGCACATAACGGATTCTTAAAATATGAAAAAGCATGTCCTTAATTTATGTAAAAATTTTCAAAATTTTTATTTAATACTTTAATCTTTTTAACTTTTTATGCGATTTATTTCATACGTTCCTATTACTTGGATGTTTGAATTAATGGGATATGTCTTTTATTGTCTTACACGTCTCTATTCTTCCCTCCATGTTTGTCTTTTTGTTGTTTGTTTTCTCTTCTTTCTGTGAAATTTTCTCAGCTTTATCTTTCAAACATACTATTAAGCTTTACATTTCTAATTGTGAAACAACGTTCATTTGTTCTATGATACATACTTATATACGTATGTATATGCATGCATGTGTGTATATATCTATATAATCATTATTCTGTTTGTTTCGTGAATGAAATACCTTGCTTTATTTCTCTTAAGGATTTGTTTTATAGTTTTGTCACTGTGGCTCTGAGAATTGCTTAGTAATGGTGAACTGTACTCAGCATTGCCAATCAACTGGTCAGTCAGTCATCATCTTTTATATAGCAACGGAAGATAAGACATCTAAAGAAAAACTGTTCGCGAACAATTAAAAAAGAAAAAAATATGTTTGACAGAGCGAAGGTAATCAAAAAGAACTTAGAAAAAATTAAGAGAGGCAAAATAAGACTATTTTTATCCTCTTCAGAGAATCATTCTCAGTATTATTTTTCAAAGACAGCAATTATGTGCTTTTCCAAACAATTATAGAGCACGAGGTCATGGAACATATTCACTACAAACTACTAATTAATTCCCTTTATTTTAGGCTCAATTATTTTCTTCTTCTCCATTTCCAGTGACACCTTATGTTGCTACATCCTGAGCATTTTGGAAAAATTTTGACATGCAAACCTGATCATTTATCAGCTTTATTTACTGCTGGCCAGGTTTGATTGGGGTAGGTTTTCTAAAAAGTATTATGACAAGTTCGATTAATTTCCAGCATCAATAGTTTGTTTATGATGGATCAATTACCATTCTACTTCTTCCTGTGTGTTTATTCCAAAATAAATTAATTAATTAAGAAGGTTTACAGTCACTATAGTGAGTTTTCAGGATAGAGCAATGTAAATATATTAATTCAAATTATCTTCATTGGGCGGTATCCTTTTTTCCCCCTTTACATTATATTGTATGAATCTTTCTAAAACTTTAATTCTTTATTTATTATTTATTTATTTATTATTTATTTATTTATTTGTTTGTTTTGACACTGGGTGTTTCTCTGTTGCCCAGACTGGAGTGCAGTGATGTGATCATGGCTCACCGTAGCCTGGACCTCCTGGGATCAAGCTGTCCTCCCACCTCAGCCTCCCAAGCAGCTGGGACTACAGATATGTACCACCATGACCAATTAATGTATTAATTTTTTTATAGAGATGATGTGTTCCTGTGTTGCCCAGACTGATCTTGAACTCCTGGGTTCAAGCATTCCTCCTGCCTCAGACTCCCAAAGTGCTGCGATTATAGGCATGAGCCACTGCACCTAGCCCAAAACTTTAATTCCTTTACAAATACTTGATATTAAGGTTATCCTGAAAGTATGCCATTATGAAATAACTTGCAATTAATTTCACAATTTTCTTTTGTGAAATAACCAGACTGTTTCTCACATTTATGTATGTGCATATACATGTATATATGAGTACATTTAATCAAGAAAGTGAAAGGTTTGCAAATAAATGTAAAGACATCTTTGTTCATGGATAGGAACACATGATATTGTCCTACCCAAAGCAATATACAGATTCAATACAATCCGTATTAAAATTCCAAGGATTTTTTTCTTTCAAATGGACAGGTCAATTTTCAAATTTATACGGAATTTTAAAAGATTCAAATAGGCCAGGCGCGGTGGCCCACGCCTGTAACCCCAGCATTTTTGGAGGCCGAGGCGGGCAGATCACAAGGTCAGGAGATCGAGACCATCCTGGCTAACATGATGAAACCCCATTACTACTAAAAATACAAAAACAAAATTAGCCGGGCGTGGTGGTGGGCACCTGTAGTCCCAGCTGCTCAGGAGGCTGAGGCAGGAGAATGGTGTGAACCCGGAGGCAGAGCTTGCCGTGAGCCAAGGTCGCACCACTGCACTCTAGCCTGGGTGACAGAGTGAGACTCTGTCTCAAAAAAAAAAAAAAAAAAAAAAAACACCTCAAAGTTTCTGTAAATTAGGAGTCTGAGTATGGCTTAGCTGAGTCCTCTCTTCAGAATCTCACAAGACCGCATGCTCATCTGGAGTCTTAACTCGGGAGTAATTTACTTCCAAGATTCTTCAGGTTGCTGGAAAAATT
Organism: Hylobates moloch; assembly: GCF_009828535.3. NCBI lineage: Eukaryota > Metazoa > Chordata > Mammalia > Primates > Hylobatidae > Hylobates > Hylobates moloch. Next base: position 127,017,869 of record NW_026652279.1, read on the forward strand.
CACTCCCTTGCAGTTGTAGAACTCAGAGCCCCATCATCTTGCTGATTGTCAGCTGGGGATTGCCTTCAGCTCTTAGAGGCCACACTCAGCTGCTAGCCATGTAGACCTGTTAACATGACTATTTAGTTCTTCAAGGCCAGTTAGAGACAAGGTCTCTATAGTATGTCTATATCAAGATAGAGTCTTGATATATTAAAAAAAAGAGATTCAAATAGCAAAAATATTTTTTAAAAAATAAGAACAAAATGGGAAGACACATTTCCCAATTTCAAAACTTACTACAAAGCTAGAGTAATTAAAACTGTTGCACTGGCATAAGAATAGACATATATACTATCAGAATATAATTGAGAGTCTAAAAACAAACTCATATATTTATGACCAGTGGATTTTGGCAAACCATTCAATAGAGAATAAAAGTTTATTCGACAAATGATGCTAGAACAGCTGGACTTCCACATGCAAAATAATTACGCTGGATTCTTACCTTATATCATGTAAAAAATTACTCAAAACGGATGATCAACCTATATATAAGAGTTAAAATTGTGAAACTCTAAGAAGACAACACAGGATTAAATGTTCATCAACTTGAGTTTGGCAATGGATACTTATATATATAACCAAAAGTAGCATCAAAAGATGCTACAAAAGGAAAAAATCACAGCAACAAAAGAAAAAATATACTAATTTTACTTCATCAAAACAAAAACTCATATGCATCAAAGAAGTGAAAAGACAACTACACAATGGTCGAAAATATTTGCAGATTATATATCTAATAAATGTTTTATATCCAGAATATAAAGTGCTTCTATAACTCAACAACAAAAAAGAAACAGCTCATTTCAAAAATAGGCAAATATTTGAATACAAATTTCACCAAAGAATAACCAATAAGCACATGTAAAGATGCTCAACATCGCTAATCATTAGGAAAGTGCAAATCGAAACCACAGCGAAATACCACTTCATACTTACTAGTAAGGTTATAAAAACAAAAGGAAAATAAGAAGCATTGGCCAGGATGTGGAAATTGGAACACATATATTGCTGATGGGAATGTAAAATATTGCATGATACAGATGTGGAAAACAGTTTGGTGTTATTCAAAAAGCAAAACATAAAATTGCTATGTATCCCACAAATTCTATTCCTAGGTATACACCCCAAGAATTGAAAACAGGAACTCAGTGAGATTCCTGTAGGCCAATATTTGTTGCAGCATTATTCACAATACCAAAAGTAAAAATAATCAAAGTGTCTATCAAAAAAGGAATGGATTAAAAAATGTAGTATATATATACAGTGGAATATCATTCAGTCATAAAAAGGAATGAAGCTATGAAACATGCTACAACATGAGTGAACTCTGAAAATATTATGCTTAGTGAAATAAGACAGACATAAAAGAATAAATATTATGTGATTCTACTTACATAAAATATCTAGAATAGGCAAATTCATAGGGACAGAAAGTAGATTAGAGGTAATCAAGGGCTGAGAGTAGTGGTTAACTGTGAGTTATTGCTTGATTGCAACAGTTTCTAATTCCAGTGACGAAAACTTTTGGAAATTGATAGTGGTGATGGTTAGCACAATTATTTAAACATTAAAATAATTAATGCTACTCAATTTTCTATTTATAACTGATTAAATAAAAGATTATATGTGTGTATAGATATTATTTTTATCATAGTAATTTTTTGTCCAAATAATTATTTCTTCAGAAGAATTTATAGAATCAGATTTTGTCATGAAATACATTTTTTGCGTGTACTTATGTGGTATTTTCTACAAGGTATAATAGCAGAGAAAAAAAGAGCTTGTTGTATAAATTTGTAAGCTCAGGAGTCAGACTGCTCCTGTCAAGTAAAATCTTGGAACTATCCCTTACTACGTGGAAATTCTTGTTAGAATCTTGGAACTATCCCTTACTACGTGGAAATTCTTGTTAGAATCTTGGAACTATCCCTTACTACGTGGAAATTCTTGTTAGAATCTTGGAACTATCCCTTACTACGTGGAAATTCTTGTTAGAATCTTGGAACTATCCCTTACTACGTGGAAATTCTTGTTAGAATCTTGGAACTATCCCTTACTACGTGGAAATTCTTGTTAGAATCTTAGAACTATCCCTTACTACGTGGAAATTCTTGTTAGAATCTTAGAACTATCCCTTACTACGTGGAAATTCTTGTTAGAATCTTAGAACTATCCCTTACTACGTGGAAATTCTTGTTAGAATCTCAGAACTATCCCTTACTACGTGGAAATTCTTGTTAGAATCTCAGAACTATCCCTTACTATGTAGAAATTCTTAGGCAAGTTATTTATGTTTTTTCTCAATTATCTGTAAAATAAAAACATAAAATTTTTCTTATAAGAATTTTTGTGGATGTAATGGCAAAACATATGCATAACACTTAGGAAAGTACACAGTAAACTCAAGTATGTTAGTGATTAATACATTTCCATCATTTACACTAGAGAATGTCCTTAAAATGGTTAAAATATTTAGAATAACAAACCTACATTGGCTTTCAAATGAAAAAATTTATATTAATATGCATATACAAAGCTAGTTAATAAAATTAAAAACAAATTTAACTCTCTGAAGAATTTCTGCCCCACTAAATTTTTAACTAATAATGTAAAATCACACTGGGGCAAAAGAGCTATCTCCTCCCATTTGGAATTATCTCAATAATCTCATAAACCTTTAATTAATTTTACAAGTAGAAACACTTTTCCAACTATATGAAGAATATGGAGCAAAATAAAATAAGATGTAAAACATAATCAATGAATTTATAGTGTCCTTTGAGAAATACCTAGCAAATTTTATGAAGACCTCTATATTTTGAAATAAATACCTATTAATAAGGATTACATCTTCAAGATAGCAGAAGTTTGGAAAACCAATATTAGTAGGCTCTTTTTCATGCAGATTCATGTAGTTTCTAGCAAGCTACCTCATCTGAACAAATGGTAGATACTGTCTATGATAGCTGAGCAATTTAACAACCTGCTGTATCTTACATGCACAAATCCTAATACAAGGAGAATGTAATCTTGCCAAGCACAGAGATTCATTGTTAATTACATTTTCCTTATATAACTTATAACATAATATTTAGCAGGTTCTTACATAATTTAAGGTTTATTCACAAGCTATTATCTCAACTTATTTTTCATATTTTTCTTATCTGTTTAATACAAACTCAAAAATATTATAAAAAATGAGTCGTTTCAGATTTTTTAAAAGTTAATATTTTTCATGGAAAAATCAGTATTTGCTGGGTAACGTGTAATGTGGATAACATATTTTGGTTATTTTTGCAGCTTCTAAAAAAGATAGGTTCAATGTGACTATGACCATAAAATTAGTCGTAATTTTGATGTATTGAGAATGAAAATGTTAATACAATCAAGTGGTATAGCTGTTTAGTGTTTACCAATCATTTTACACATTTGCAAATTAAAATCACACTATCAGCAGCACAAAAATGACATTTTATGAGACTTCCTGAAGAACCTGTGGGAAATCACCACTATGTAAAACATAAAAAGAACTTTAAAAAAAAAACTATTTTAAAGTTCACTTAAAACTTTCACAGCAATTTTATAGTAGAATAATTTTTAAAAAATGTGATTATGATTTTATCTTGAAAATGCATCTAACATATTAAAAATATTTACATATTACATGTACATATTTACATATTACAGTTTACATATTTACATTTTATATAATGTTGACCATATTTACATTTTAATATAACATTGACTTTATTTTCAATAGAATTAAATCATTATTTTAAATATGCGTTAATTCTCTGACAACTTTAAGCATCCATTAATCTAACTTAAGTTTGTGTTTTTGTATGCATTTGTATTTTTTGCTAAAACTTGATAATTGCACATAACATTGTGATTTTTTAAAAGAACAATCAGAAAAAAAGGTCATTTTTGCCAAAATATTGTAGGGCTTCATTAATTTTCCCAAGAACCTTTTCCAATTCTTTGATATCCAAATCATTCTCTTTTGAAGCACGTAATGTATCAACATCTTTGCCAATATGTTTCTTTAATTTTTAGCCAGTTTATGATGCTCTCAATTGTAAAAGGCTTTTAGTGATAAACTCTAGTAATTCTACTTAACTTTATTGGCTTCATGAAATCATGTAGTTTTTGCAAGATTGCAATTTGTCTTTGCATATATTTCATGGTTTTGTTAGATGTATAGAACATCCTAAAACCAAAAGGAAAATAACTGAAAAAGATGTTTCTCAATTTACAGGGATGGATATTGTTGGTCATAAAAGAAAATTTGAGGTAGTGATCAGTTAAATCAGTGGTATTAATAAATAATATCTTGTTTTGATGACTTGTTTCTAGAAAAATTATAAATAATAACTACTTGGATACAAGGAAAAATTCCTATACATCTAGAAATTGGAGATTTGAGTAGAACTTTCGCATAAAGACTTGATTTATTATATAATTTGTTTGCTCTTCCAAATATAATAAAATTGTAAATTAGATTTAAAACATTTTCACATATGTTTTATAATGACTAGTGAATAAGGTGCCTTTGATTATCATGGACATTTTGAAGACATCTTAAGTCATATAGTTAAAATACTAATTTAAAACATGTTTTTAGCTATAATATTTCTGGAAAGTGGTCAACTCTCATGTATTTCAACACCCAATTATCAAAAGCTATTTATTATTTCACCAAGTTATTACCATCATTTTATTTTTTAGTGTCTTATGTTTCATAGCTGTTTCCTTAAACACATTCCCTTGCTGATTCTAGTTAAGAATTCTGCACTTAGGCAGACCAAGATAAGTTTCCATTTCAATGAACTTTTATATATATGCAGTTCACAGTTTGATATACCTTAGTGTTCTCTCTTCCAGGCTAACATTTTCTAGTTTTTTTGTCTCATTTCTTATGACATCTTTATGCTCTGTTGTTACAACCCCTGGATTCAATTTGGTTATGGATGCTCGTCTTAAAATGAGGTATCCAGAACTAATCATATTCGTTAAGAGTCATCACTCAAATGTACGATTGGCTTCGAGTATTTTTGTGATGGTATTCTCAAAGAATAAAACATTCTTATTTTCTTAAGTTCCTGTTTGTGCTGAAACTGACAGGTGGTGATCTATTACAACCCTCTCTTAAGGTGACTTATGCCTCATGTCATTTTTCTTACCTTAAATCCTACTTGGGAAAAGGAGGGTTTTTTTTTTTTTTGAAAATGACTATATCTTATCTTCACTGCCACACTGTGTCTTTTTATAATCAGTTTGTGTCTATAAAATACTTAGGCATATTAATCCTATTATGCATGCTTTCCTACAAAATTTTCTCAAGTAACATTTAGTCATAAAATAATGTTCTCTATAATGTTTTACATATTGTTAAGTGCTGTTCTTTTTTTCTAAGAGTGGATCACAATTTTATCATATTTTCTATTCTGTAGTTATAGACAAATTCAACCCAAATTCTTAAATATTTGCTGGAAAAAAAGCAGGAATAATAATGCATATATATACATTCTCTTAATTGACAAGTAATTAATTTGCTGACATTTGATCTGAAAATGTACACAGACCACATGATCCCAAGGAATGAAAACACAGAAGATGATAGTAATTACAAAAAAAAGTAACAATTGCACATAACACTTGATCTAATCAAATCTACATTCTAGAGAAAAATAAAATAGGTAAATAAAAATTGTTTTAAGCTGTAATAGCTATTATACAAGAAATAAAACATAAACAGAAATTGAAGTAATCAAGTAAGAGACCTACTTTTGACAGGATGGTCAACAAATTTCTGACTAGGAAACAAATTAGCTGAAATTTAAACGGAGAAGTCGTCTAATAAAGAAGCAGGCAGCATATTCTGGAAATCAGAAATAACGTTTGTTAAAACATCTATTTTTTGCTTATGTGAATGAAGTCTGCCTTTACAAGACTGGTATCTTTAAATTACTGTGAAGAAGAAATCCAACAAAATGGAATTCTAGACTCAGAAAAATTGTTACTCAAGACTGAGGACACATAAAATACATACTTAAATGAAATAAATGAGAGAGATTACCACTCAAAGATTTTGGGAAAATAATTACAATATCCTTAGCTTCAAGGTGGAAGACTGATTATACAAATGGACAATGGTCAGACCATATATGACAACAGGACTCTGACACACAAACTTTGCACAAGTAGTCCAGGGAACAGTCCCAACTTCTGCAGCGGTTCGCCCAGAATGGTAAATTAATCAACAGTTACCATCTTTTCCTATATTTTGTTCTGACTTCTAACTCAGTCAGTAACAGAGAAAGCAAAACATGCTTCCCAAAACTATCATGTAAGATGCCTCACTGCTACTTAACCTTCTTCCATTTTCCTCATGCCAAAAGCTTCCAAACAGAGCACACCTAATGTTTTGCGCTCTCTCTCTCTTTTTTTTTCCCATTATAAAGCTTCCCTGCCTGCCTTTGAGTCTCTGCCTAATACAAATGGTGGTACCCAACTCACTTGCAATAGCAAGCTCTGAATAAATGGTTTCTGCTTCTCATTTCCATGATTCTAGTGTATTCACAAAGGAAATAGAAAATTTAAAACAGAATGGAGATAGGGATAAAAGAATAAATGGTTAACAGAGACTAGTAAAAATGTGAGGAAATTGAATGGGTATTTTTTTAGAAGAAAAATTCAAATAACTATATTAACTAATAGAGTGTTAGGAAAAGACAATTAAAATAAAAAGAAGGTAATAATAGTGATGACATGATGAGGTCACCCAAATGTCCTCATGTTACACTAGTAGAGGAATGATATTCACACTTTGTTAAATCAAGTGTTCACTTGAACAATTTAAGGATCAATAGTATATACCATTTTGAAACACTTGAGAAAAAAGAGAGGAAAAGTCAAGAAAACTTAATTTGATGGCAAAAAATTATATAGCTATAGATACAATGTAATTCTAGAAAATGCTAGAGAATGCAAAAAGCTGAAGTTATTGTCAGGGTCTTTTGTATTTTTCCGTTTTGCTTTCTCTGCTGTAGAATTTGTTATGTCCATCTTAATAACTTTCACCACTGCTGTGGATCTATTACTCTTCTTTTTCACTATATGACCTGTGGTCAGTTTTTTTAGAGCATATGCATCCTACGTTTACAATGAATCTCATTTGAGCTAGCCAGGTATATGTGAGTGAGAACAATAGTTAATACACCCATTACATGAATGAGCATGCTGAAGAATATATCGTTTAAGTAAATCATGTAAGCAATTTAACTAACACAAATAATAGAGTAGTCACTAGTCCTCAGGTAGAACTTAATACAGTACGTTAATATTTTTTTTTAGAATTCTATCTCAATGTCAATGAGCCACATACATTATTTTCCCATCAAGTGAAGCTGAGAGCAAGAAATCTTCAATATATTAGACACTCAAAGAACAGTTTCTGTGTGGCCAGAAAGTATCATTTTAACACTTTTATTTAATTAGAAAAGCTTTCTATTAGCATTATAAAGGTCGTTCAAGACACTGTTGTCAGTGACATCCACCAGCAAGTCGATCAGACTTGATCTGATTGTCCCGAGTACTTCTTTGCCCCTATTGAACTTGACCCTTTGCCCAGGTGGAATTTAAAGAAAGAGATGCTGGAATAAGCACTGCAAACCTTCTAAACTGCAAAGTGGATAATTCAATCTTGAGACAACCTCTCAAAGTAATTTTGTCTTTAACAGACAGGAGGTGACTAGAATATTTCCATATTTGAAGCATGCTTTAAAATGTTTTTTCCCAACATTTTATTTTCTAAAGCTTAAAACTACTCTTTTTTTTTTTTTTTTACCACAAATGTAAGTCATTTGTCCTGTTTAAAAGACATGAAAATTATATGAATTTTCTGGTATGTAATATGTTTCTACCTGTACAAATTTTATTGAAAGGTTTGTGATACTTATAATATTGTGTCTGCAATAACTCCAAGTTAACTTCAAATTAGTATTTAGTTTTTTGCCTTGAAAAATATTTTAAAATTTAAACTTCTAAATCCAGTAGTCCAGCTACCACTTTCATTATTATTTCTTAGCTTCTGGGCAAAATTAAATATCAAATCTTCAATCACGAAGATCCTTTTAGAATCATGAAATTAAGTAAAAACCACATTATGACTTTCAGCTTATATTTATGTAAGCTCAAAATAACACATCACACTACTGTTCTGATATTTAATGTATTTCCCACAGATTAACTTTAAAAGTGAGGCTCTTGAACATAAAAGACAATGTCCATATTTTAAGAGTCTGGTCTAAAGTACAGACACCTTGAATTCATTTATTTGACAAGGAAACCTAAAGAATCCAAAGATGTAAATATATAATTGCCTGTTTTTGTAAGATATGAAAACATATTTATGGTCCATTTTATTTCAGATAATTAATACGCACCTTGTCCAACTAAAATTAAAATTAAATGAATAAAAGTGTTATGGTTAGCATGTGCATTGTGAAAAAGTAATTGTGTAATGACTACAGTATGCTTACATTTGAAACTGCTGAGTTATCATGCTAAAGCGTAAAACTGTTTTTTAGCTTTTGAATTTGAGTTATCTTTATTTTGGAATCTCAAGCTTTTATTCATTTATTTATTCACCCAGTATATATTTATTGATTAGCCATTACATGCCAGGGACATATTAAACAGTAATGAACAAGACAAAGTTAGACTGTGGCTTTATGAACGTATGGTATGAGTTTACAACTATCTAAAGCATCTTAAGTTCAAACTACTTTAAAAAGATTAATCTATTAAATAAATTTCACCTGTTTCATTCAGTAAACATGACAGAGATATATATATCTACTCTTGTGAGCAGTTATTAAATATTACAAACTTTTTTCCAAAGTGAATGAATACAAAGTACATTTTTGCTTCCTATTTTAGAAATTCTATATAATACCATATTGATATGTACCTGTCCAACATAATTAGTCCCTCTACCTAAATTTCTAATGTTATTTTCTTTTATAAATAAATAATGGATGGGAAAATATATGCAGTTATTAGCTACACAATACTCTTCAATTACTTAATTTATTACAAATTAGTTTTATCCCTGAATTTGCAAAGTTTGTCACTCCACAGATTGAGAAATCTGAAGTATATCTATCATTATCTGCCCTCATTTTTTAATTGATAATATCATTGATAATATTACAATTCTGTGAACAATGGATAATGTATATGTGAAAATTTTATACATGCCAGTTTTTACTGGTTATTAATCCTTCATATTTTTTCAGTTTTATTGTATAATATGATTTAAAAAAACTTTTAAAGCTCAGAAAGTTATAATTAAAAATTTCTCTACAAATTCCAACTTTGTATTGGTCTAAGTTTTTTCATCAAATGGGAGCCAAGTTAAAAGAAGCACCAGGCTCACAAATTACCCCTACTATGGTGTAGGTGTGGTGAATATATATGGATGTAATGGAGATCATTATTCAGAGACAGAGTCACGATTGTGGCCCACACTGCAAATACAAAGCAAAGAAAAATCTCAGTTTCATTTTCATTATACAACTTATCTTTATATTTTAAGAATAAATAAAATAGCTCTAGTCACACCGATCAGTGAATTTAAACTCACAATAAACAGGACCTTTAGAAAATGACATGCTCTCCTATAGAGTCATCTAAAATATTCCACATTCCTCGATACTGATTCTGTTAAGAAAGTTGTCCCTCTAGTCAGTTACTTCAACACACACAATGTGGTTTTAAGTCCACAGTCTAGTCATACATTCTGAACAGTGTCTGTAAGAAGCCTCTTCGTTTAAAATTTTTTAAGGTTTACAAATGATTGGACCTGTGTGGAGATAAATTAGAGACTAGTGGTAGGGGCTATGACAGTTATGTTCCTGGTACTTATATTCAGCAATAATGAAAAATGTTTCATGTCTCTGTGTTATGGGCTCAACTAAAGTGCTACCTTAAACTGATTACACATCAATTTTGAAATAACCTTTATTTAGTTTAATATATTAAGAAATGTTCACACTACCACACTCAGAATCGATAACTTTATATGTTAGTCATGGAACACATTGAAGAACATGCTTAGTTTCATTATGTATTGCTTAAATTAGAATCTTAGAACTACTGAAGCAGTCTGCCTTTCACTGTATAAATTTCATAAGCAGAATTTCTATTGCTCAAGTTTTGTTTTCCTAATCGATTTCTCATGATTCAGAAACTTCATTAGATATGGAGTCTCCTTCACCACTCACCACACTCATGTACTCTGCTCATGCCGACAGCCAAAATGCTGCTAAAAAATGAGTGGGTGGAAGAAGTATTATAAATGTTATAAAATGTATCAAATGGTTGGTAAAGGAAAGAATACATACATGCTTTCTTTTCACTTGGATGTAACCTGGAATATTTTTTCCTGTGTTACTCAAAAGGTCTTTTTTTCTATAAGCTGTTTTTTGTTTCCCCCAAAATAGTGTTTCTAAGATTTCAAGCTATGTATGAATTAAGTAGGACCTTACTGAAAAGGGAGATTTTGATATTGTAGGTCTGAAGTGAGGTCTGATATTCTGCATTTGTAAAAAGCTCTCAGGGATGATAAAGCTGCTAGTCCACAGGCCACACTGAAGGCTCTAAGAGTCTCTCTCCTAACATTTCAGTTAAAACAACTATGACTAAAATATTTTTTTCTGGAGAACCCAGTGGGGAATAGAGTGGAAAAATATGCTGTTGTCATTCCTTGTGGGATAAACAAACAGATGCTCAGGATGAAGTGTGACGCGGTAAGAAAAGCACTATGATTTTGAATTGGACAATTTAAACTTGACTGTTAAGTTCCAACATTAAAGTCATACAACATGGAAAAAATAAGATATCTCACTTTACATTTTCTCTCTTATAAAATCTGCTTACATCAAAGCATGTTTCTGATATTAAGGTGGGATGATCTATATGAAAGTGCTTCCTGTATGATGAAGCTCTATATAGGCACATTACATTGTTATTTTATGCAGTTAGATGTCTTTCTGCCCTCCTCCCCACCATCAGTGCCATAGTCTGTGCCCTTTCTGTTTTTAGCTGCTATGAAAACTACTCAGGAAACTGTCACTCAGCAGCTGCAGTGACTGCCAGTGCTAAACCAGTTGATAGAAGGATCCAAGAGGGGAGAGGACAGACAATTTTCTTTCCTCTGCAGTTCTAGTTATAAAGCTTGGATATAAAAGGAGAAAATCATTGTGGTATGGAATGTGAATTTTAAGATGCTTTCTTGGTTTCGTTCACATTCTAGAGTAGTGTCCTCAAGCGTGTTCACCACTTTAGAAAGTTTTTTTTTAAGTCTTTCTTTAAAAAAATATTAAAAGGAATATGTCATCTTCACAAAGATGGTTATTATAGTCATTGATCATGTAACTACATAGATAAGATTCTGGACTTATTTGCAGCTAGCTGAAAACCAACCGGCAACTTCATATTTGATATATAGATGAAGTGAAATTGCTTTAAAACTAATGTAGAATTTATTTGTAGTGCACAATTTATTAGTATGCATGAAGATGAATTAGAACCTGCAAGCTATATTAAATTTAATGCATGAGAAAGGGAAGTAATGAATTACTTGAAAATCATTTTAGAGCATCATTGCTAATGCGCTGTTAAACCACACTAGTACTAACTGCAGAGACAAATATTATTAAATCTGCCAAAGTCCCCAAACTGTGTTTCACACAACTCCTTCAAGAAAATAAGGAAAGGCATTCTACTCCCATCTTTATGAATACGGTATAAAAGCATATACACCAAATATTCAAAGAAAGGCTTTAACAATTTGAATATCTCATAAAATATTTTTTATTCTAAGGCTAAAACAAAAGTTGTTTTAATTTTCAGACAGACATAACATGGAATTTATTAACTTCATATTTCTAATGGATAAAAGAAAATGTAATAAATGAAGAGATGAGCCCAAACTGCACTCACTCAGCTTTATTTAGCGTTGGTGCTCAGTTAGCTGACTTCTCTATCTGCAGCTGTAATATTGTACTGGCTAAGCCTTTTAGTGTGCACTAAATCCTAGCTGCATAACAGTGAAGCTAAATGGTATTTACAGGTCCTTTTCCTACAAAGTGCAAACTAGCGTTCCATTTATAATCCTATAATAACCCTTTGTAATCTGCATACCAATGCAGTGCAAATAACACGTTTACTTTAGAAATGAGCATAATTAGATTATATAGATCATAGTTGAATTGGACTGAGTGACCTTTTGCTAGCATTCTCTGATAACACAAGAAAATTTTACTACTTGGCTGACTTTTCTCATTTAATCTAAATGATCAGTTTCTGACATAGGCCTTGAAAATCTTCAGACTGTTTCACAGTTTGGAGTTTATGTGAAGATTTTTTTTTCCTCAATAGAAGGAGTCTTAGTGTTGAACACTGAGAGCTGGAGTTAATATTCTCTATACACACTAGAAGTAAGGAGGAGGAACACATAAAATGTAAAATGAGTGGGCCAGGCACAGTGGCTCATGCTTGTAATCCCAGCACTTTAGGAGGCCCAGGCGGGCGGATCACCTGAAGTCGAGAGTTCGCGACCAACCTGACCAACATGGAGAAACCCTGTCTCTACCAAAAAATACAAAATTAGCTGGGTGTTCGGGCACATGCCTGTAATCCTAGCTACTCAGGAGGCTGAAGCATGAGAATTGCTTAAACCCAGGAGGCACAGGTTGAGGTGAGCTGAGATCGCGCCAGTCTGGGCAACAAGAGCAAAACTCAAAAAAAAAAAAAAAAAAGTAAAATGAGTGATGGTATAAAATTATTTATGGCCGGGCGCGGTGGCTCACGCTTGTAATCCCAGCACTTTGGGAGGCTGAGGCGGGCGGATCACGAGGTCAGGAGATCGAGACCACTGTGAAACCCCGTCTCTACTAAAAATACAAAAAAATTAGCCGGGCGTGGTGGCGGGCGCCTGTAGTCCCAGCTACTCGGAGAGGCTGAGGCAGGAGAATGGCGTGAACCCGGGAGGTGGAGTTTGCAGTGAGCCGAGATTGTACCACTGCACTCCAGCCTGGGAGACAGAGCGAGACTCCGTCTCAAAAAAAAAAAAAAAAAAAAATTATTTATAATTGGGTTTATTATGGTTTTTGTACTTATGTTTTTGAACTAATATTTTTGAGAGTATGCTTTTCCTATTTGTGTATAATTCAAACTTTATGTTATATATTACATAGTTTAAGCCTAGTTTTTCCACTTAGCAATACATGAGATATTTTGCATCTGAATGGTTAATTTTTTTAAGTTATTTATTCACTAAATAGTTATTGTGTACTCGCTATGAGTCTCCTATATTGGGGTAAGTGGTGAAAGCTGAACGTTTGTTTCTGAAAATTCCCTTTTGAAACTCAAAACTATAATCAAAGATGAGGGAGATACGGTGACAATAACAGCAGCAACATAAACCAGTTATTCACAGAGTAAATCACATCTCCTTCCTATTAAGAAAAGTGAAGGGATTTAAGAGTCATTTGTAACCTTAACACAGTTATTTCTACTCTTTCACTCCTAGGACCTCCCATTAAGCAAAAATTCATGTAAAGTACGAACGTGTTCCTGAATATTTGCCACTGACAAAGACTCTAGTCCCCTCAAGGTCACAGAGAGATACATCTGCGTCGTGCATCCACTATCCCTCCAGTCTTCCAATCTTGTGTAGGAGTTCAAAAACATAGCTAAAACAACACAAAGATACATTGAGAGGCGATCCTCAAGAATATTTGTTTTCACTACCTCTTTTATAAATTCCATGTGGGAAAACTTGTTTCAAGATGTTCCGTGCTCAGAAAATAATCATAAAAGAGTGAAAGAACTTTCTTTGCTTAGGTTAGTCAGGCCATATTTATAGGATGGTAAGAAATATCACAAGTCTGAAATAAATATGAATGTTCGCTTAATAACAGAAAAAGCTGAAACCTGAGCTTCTTATGGTTCTAAATCACAAAATAAAATAATAGATGTGTGCGAATCTGTGTGTCTAAATGTCAATAGATACATGCATAAAATATATGCTTACAAACTCCCTCTTCCATAATTTCTGTTATGTCCAATAAACAAAATAATTAACACTATCATGGTTTGTTTCCTTCCTTTTTCCTCACCCCTCTTGTGATTCCAAATATCCATTCAGCCTTAAGGATACATTGTGAATTTCCATTGACACCATTTCAGCCAAGCTGCTCTAAGAGCTCCTGCAAGCTGCTTCTGACTGATTTCCCTGCTTCCATTCTTGTCCTGTCCAATTAATTTCCTACACTGCAGCCAGTGTCATGTTTTTCAAAAATAATGTCATCTTTTAATTTGACCTATCCAATGTATCCCCATTTCTCTCATATGAAAATGCAGTGTCTAATCACAGTTATATAGCTGAAAATGTTACTTTCCTGTGAAGGCTATTCTTTATCTCCTTATTTAAACTGACATAGGCTGGGCAAGGGGGCTCACGCCTGTAATCCCAGCAGTTTGGGAGGTGGAGGCAGGTGGATCACCTGAGGTCAGGAGTTCGAGACCAGCCTGGCCAAGATGAAGAAAACCCCATCTCTACTAAAAATACAAAAATTAGCTGGGCATGATGGCATGTGCCTGTAGTCCCAGCTACTCAGGAGGCTGAGGTGGGATAATCGCTTGAACCCAGGAGGCGGAAGTTTCAGTGAGCTGAGATCATGCCACTGCACTCCAGCCTGGAGCGAGATTCCATCTCAAAAAATAATAGTAATAATAAAAAATAAGCTGGCCTTTATTAGTTCAGTTTTTATTGCAAAATGTGGAATGTAGTCATTCCTTTATAACACTTATCATGGTCTTTAATAATTGTATTTATCCACTTCTCTGCTTCTTGTCCATTTCTACCACTAGTATAGGCAGAGAAGTAACACCCTTGCTTTCCTAGTTCACCTTTCTATTTCTGCACAGTACCTGATATCTAGCACTCATGCAGCTGAATGCTGAATGAATGTGTTGCATACACTAGTGGCAAGGGGTGAGGTGTATGATCCAATTGTGGGATGCTTAAGGATAGATTTGGCTTCTGCTTAATTACATCGTAATTAAAATATAGTTTTCTTCTTAGTTATATTATACTTAGGTATACAATGATACAATGTTATTTACACAGTGTAGTTGTTTTATATCTCTTGACCATAATGAAGTTGCGGAAAAAAATGCGTGTACCTCAATATTTTGATATATTAAGATTTTTAAATTATTGCATGAGGGATATTTCCCTAGCATCTACATCCCTTCACAATTTCAATTCTTTAGCTATCTTCTGAAATTTTCCACTTTTTTCAGTTGGATTTATTGATTGTAACTTATCTCCTAGTCCTATATCCTTCATTCTTATCTTTCTTATCATCACTTTGCTAAACTCAGTGAATTTACCTATGCTTACGTCTCCAGCTATTGCATGTATACTGAAAACCACTTCTAATTTTGATCTTTTACTTGCATGTGCATAATCCTAAGATCTTGAAGTACAGCATGATAGTAGACTTTCATCTCAGTCTTGCCAGATTGAAAAAAAAAAAATCAACTTCCTTAACTTTCTTTCTCCCTTCAGATTTTCTGTTTCTTTTATTGACATGTCCAGGGCTGGAAATCTTGGAGTCTTCTTTAAATCAGTATTCTTTAGTTCTGTCTCCTTTCGCTTTGTTTGTTCTTAGTATTTTCTCCACAAACTCTCTTAGAATTTTCCTTTCTATTTCTTTTCCCATGGCCCTCACTCTAATCCTTTAACTCACTCTTAAATAACTATAAATATTTTCTTTCCAGCTCACTGCCACCAGATTCTTTCTAGCATCCACCACTACAAGATTATATTTTTAAAAGCCATTTTTCATCATTTTTGCTCCTACACAAGAACTCAGATGGTTTACAGTAAACTATGTTAAATAACACACACACACACACACACAGAGACACACATGCACGTGTGCATATACACATTCCCCAAACTAAACCTCTAAAAAAATTGATAAATTTGGATCCTTTTAAAAATTAACTTTTTTTTTTACCAACAGCAAAACATATTTATTTTCTCCTCTATATCATTCAGCGTGTTAGTACTCCAACTACAAAATTCTTCTATTTTTCTTCCCTTCCATTAAACCTATATGAGATACATTATTTAGAAATAAACTCTAATATTTCCATTACTTCTCCTTCTACTTCATGTTGTATTGCATCTTCTTTAGATTTCATAGTCCCTTATATCTTGTATCACGCATACTGTTGCTTGACTATGTATGCCTTGTTTATGTATACTTTTTATATTCTTTATCTAGCTCATTAAGAACATAAAATTTAAAACAGCTTCAAAGATTAAGGTTGGAAAGTGATATATACTTCTAAATGTAGGTAGTAAAATAAACTTAGTTAGTTAGAAATTGATATGTTTAATCAGCATGTATACCTCATTTGCAATGATCTTTGCCTGCATTAATATAAGCATTACTCTAACTCAAAAGTGATATAGATCTTTTCCAAAGCACCTGAAGACAATATTTATTCCTCCTTTGACATCAGTAAATGTTTAAAATTTCCTGATGAGTTCAAAAAAAGATATGATAAACACATTTTAAAATATACTTTTTAGAATATCTTATTTTACATATATTTAAAGCACCAATGTTTTATAATTTTTCTCCGGGGTGTAGTAAAATATTTTTAACAAAGTTATGTTGGTAAAATTAAAAAGTTTAATACATGATATAATTCTGCACTAAATTCATTTCATAACTAAGATTGTTAAAAACTCTTTGACTCTGCAGTGGATTTTTGAAATATTTCATTTCTGTAAAGCTGTTTAAGACAGTGGAGACAAATAGCTTATAAGATGTTCATAGTTAGGAATGCTGCTTTCTTTTCATTTTGACACATCTAGGGCATACAATTATTCACAAAGGTCACTTTCTAAAGAAGAAAAAGAACAACGACCAATGGCAGCATTTAGGTTTCAAATAGACTATGACAATTTAATCAATGACAAAACTCAATGTCAAGAACCATCTTATTTCTAGGTAGACAGAGAATGACATTTCATCAGAACTGAGTACAATTGTCTACATTAAAAACTCACCAAAAATGGCTACAGAAAAAGATTTAGAGAAAACAAGAGAGAAATCATATTAAGTTTAAATGTGAATAAAAGCTTCCTTTTCTGACTGATACTTTCAAAAGTCTCATTGTGAATTAAGCAATGTTGATAATCTTAAGGAATAATAAAATTAAAAGCTTCATGAAGAATATTATGTACCACTTGACCCCCATAAAACTCATATTTTTCAAATATGTACCACGATTAATTGGTTGAGAAATTTAAAAGAGCAAGACTGCCCTTTCAAATGATGCTTTAAACAGTGTATAGAATAAATACAGTCTATACATATTCAGGCATGCTGGTTTATATGTATGTTTTTAAAATAAAATTGTTTAATATTCTTGATCAGCTACTGTAACCACTTCAACCTATGTATATTTAATCTGTAACAGACATTAATATTTACCTGGAAAATAGCTATTTTTTAAGTTATTGCAAGTCTATAAGACTCAATTTCTATTCCTTAAAATAATTATAATAATACTTTAATACGTGTGGGAATTTGACCTAATTCAGTATCACAATATACATTGTGTAAGCCCTAGCAATGTTTTAGGTATAAAGTTTGCAATAAATATTTTAATGAGTTATTCATCATTTTGTGCTACTTCCTATGCTGCAAAATGTGTATCTTCATTTCTTTTAGGCATGCCTTACTCTTTCAGAAAAATATATTAAAATAGGAAGGCGTTGTAACAAGATACTCATATCACTTTTTTCACATACTTGCAAAACTATATTTTAGGAGATCAAAAGCATAAGACAATGAACCAGGGCTCCAGTGGAAATAGCTAATCCAACCAATATGTGATAGCAAATGCATATAAGTGATAAAATTATGAGATTTCTGATACAGGTAGGATAGTATTAGAAAAATGGAAAGTCATAGAATAAAAAGAGTCATATTTTAGTATCTTTCTGCAATCTGAAATGCTTGGATAAATTAGACTAAACCCTAAAAGTTTTTATTTTTTATTAAGAAAAATGGATGTGATCGATTATCATAGCTGTAACTGGAAGACAGACATGATCTCTGTCTCCAAAATACAACTAATAGATATTCATGCATACCGAAGACAATATAATTAAGAGATACAGTTAAAGGGAACTGTGAAATTTGCAGTTTATATACCTGAGCTACTTTTACTGAAAAATGAAAACATTTTCATGAATATTCAAGAGACAGAAAAATAGTAGTCAAAGAAAATTCTAGATTTTCCATAAATAGAAATATTGTTTGTTAACTGGAGAAGAAAAAGAGAAAGAGAATAAAAACTTTTGAAGAATAGGTTAAACACAGTAAAAAACTTGAAACAGTATTTTCAGAAGTTCATTATTCTTTCAATTTTGCTATTTTACTTTATGTTCATCACACTCTTCAACAATTAAATGGCCAAAACCTTTCCATTTTGCCAGTCACCCATCAGACCACCTCAAATCTCTTCCTGTTGCTCACCTTTTTTCTACACTCTATCTTCCTTTACTTGAAAGTATTCTGAGATTGGAGTATGAAATAGCTATTGACTATTTTGCAATTTATAAAAGTCTATCAATAAGCTAAATTTAATTTTCCTCCCCCCCAAAAGCTTTAAAACCTACATTAGTTACAAATGTTTATTTTTTGCACCTACATTCAGCAAGGCAGATATTTGCTTATCAGGATTAGTATAGGAATCAAATCTGAATAATTGAAAAACAAAAACCAATACGTGTTTATGTTTGTAATTTATGGAATATATCAATGGTACTCTTTGGAGCACAAATTTTTAAACATCAATTATATTCACTAATTTAAGTTAAATTATAACTGTATTTCACTTTCCTTTGTGTTGGGTACATAGAGTTGTGTGTATGGGAGTAATCGAGTTAAACTAAGGAATTCTTTCTACTGCTCCTTACAAATGTAGACATAGCTATGTTTCTAAATTCTCAATTATAAAGTGACTATGCCTAAATAAGCCTTCAAGTTATCTTTTTTTAAATGTAATAACATGACTTGGAAGATCGTTTACAAAATTTTAAAATTTATATCATTGGAATCTTTAAGAAGTTTTATAGGATTTTAAACAATTCTAAATGTTTGTATAAATATTGAAGTAACAGTTTTACATATGGCAGGAGAATGTAGGCAGAAGTGAAGATGATTGGATGAATTAATACAGGAATAGTAGATTAAGTGGCTAGAAACAGCAATGTGTATCTTGCAAGCTGAAAACTATCATTAAGAATTTTTTTTAAATTTTATTTTGGCTTGAGGGGATACATGCTGAAGTTTGTTACCTAGATACAGTCCATGATGCTGAGGTTTGGGGAACAAGTGATCTCAATACTAAGTAGTACCCAACAGTAAGTTTTTCAGCCCTATCCCTATCCTTCCTTCTCCACTCCAGTGGTCCCCAGTTTCTATTTTTGCCATCTTTACGTCCATGTGTACTCAATGTTAAGCTCCAACCTATAAGTGAGAATATGTGGTATTGATTTTCTGTTTTTGCATGAATTCACTTAGAAACTATAAGGCTGTTAGAAGAAAACCTAGGAAACACCATTCTGAACATTGACCTTGTGAAAGAAGTTATAACTGAGTCCTCAAAAGCAATTGCAATAAAAGCAAAAATTGACAAGTGAGACTTGATTAAAGAGCTGCTGCCTCCAGTTGCATTCATGTTGCTGAAATGACATAATTTTCTTTTTGATGGCTTTGTAACATTCTATGGCATATATGCACACCACATTTTCTTTATTCAATATACCATTGATGGGCACCTGGGTTAATTCTATGTCTTTGCTATTGTGCATAGTGCTCCAATGAACACGCAAGTGCATGTGACTTTTTTTGGTAGAAAGACTTGTTTTCTCTGGGATATATACCCATGATGGGATTGCTGGGTTGAATGGCAGTCCTGAGTTATCTGAGACATCTCAAAACTGCTTTTCACAGTGGCTGAACTAATTTGCATTCTACCAACAGTGATAAGCATTCTCTTTTCTCAACATCTTTGCCAGCATTCGTTGCTTTTGACTTTTTAATAATAGCCATTCTGACTGGTATGAGATGATATCTCATTGTGGTTTTGATTTGCATTTCTCTGATGATTAGTGATGTGGAGCCTTTTTGTATATATTTGTTGGCTGCTTGTGTGTCTTCTTTTGAGAAGTATCTGTTCATGTTTTTTGCCCAGTTTTTGATAGGGTTATTTGTTTTTGCTTGTTCAATTATTTAATTTCCTTATAGATTCTGGATATGAGACCCTTATCAGATGCATAGTTTGCACATATATATTTTCTCCTGTGAGAAACAGTTTGTCTGTTTACTCCGTTGATAGTTTCTTTTGCTGTGCAGAAGCTCTTTAATCAAGTCTCACTTGTCAATTTTTGTTTTTATTGCAATTGCTTTTGAGGACTCAGTTATAACTTCTTTCACAAGGTCAATGTTCAGAGTGGTGTTTCCTAGGTTTTCTTCTAACAGCCTTATAGTTTCAGGTTTTACATTTAAATCTTTAACCCATCCTGAGTTAATTTTCATATATGGTCAAAAGTAGAGATCCAGTTTCATTCTTCTGCATATGGCTAACCAGCTATTCCAGCACCATTTATTGAAAAGGGAGTCTTTTCTCCATTGCTTATTTTTGTTGACTTTGTTGAAGATCAGATGGTTGTAGGTGTGCAACTTTATTTTTGGATTCCCTATTCTGTTCCTTTGTCTGTGTGTCTGTTTTTGTACCAGTCCCATGCTGTTTTGGTTACTGTAGCTTGGAATCTTAAGTGAATGTTCTAATCTACTTAAAGTAACTCCGCCATAGGTTTTACAAAGCATAACCAACATCAATGACATATATTTTTTCATTTTTCTAATTCATCATGTAGACATAAAATCTAATCTACATTTAGATAACATATAAAGGATTGAAAAAGTCTATTTGCACATGCATTATTTGTAGAAACTCCAAAATAAACCTGGAGTTTCTCAGTGACACATACATAAAAGACAAAACCTATTATGTTTTATAAAACTAATTCATACTAATAAAATAACATACTGATAGCAGCAGGAGCAGCCAAATGCCAAGGCAGGTAGGGGCAGGTGCCTAGTGAAACCCCACTTCCAAGCTGAAGACAGTTTAAAGCCTGAAAGCCAAGCTACAGGTTAAATCCTCAGACCGGATTGAGAACTTTTCTTCTTATTTGGCATGCTTTCCTCTGATTGATCCCACCCTTCACCTATTTTACATATACCTACTCTTTCCAAATTGGTTTTCTACATTGTCATGCCCACCTTGGAGTGGTGTCTTTGCTTTAACCTATTTTGCATACTCACAAACCAATCAGCACTCAGTCCCCATCTTGTGCCTACAAAGACCCCAGACTCAGTTGGTAGAGGGGAGTTGGCTGGACTCCAAGGAGACAACCAGACTTCGAAGAAGAAATGGCCAGACTTTGAAGAAGAGACAGCAGCACTATGGAAGAGAGGCCTGACTTTAGAGGAAGATGGCCAGCACTTCCTGTCAGTTCTCCAGCTCTGCTCTATGCTGAGAGCTGTTTTCCTTGCTTAACAAACTTCTCCGCCTTCACCATCCTTCAACTGTTCACACAACCTCATTCTTCTTGGACGATGGACAAAGACTGGGGACCAACCCCTTTGCCTATGCTGGTGGAGGGCAACCACCTTACATAATTAGGCAAGGGGCCAGCTGAGTTGGTAACATACCACTGACCAGGAACAGTGAAACTAGGAGAGCATCATTAACATCCCTTCTGGGGTTTCAGGGTCCCAGGCACCCTGACCTGGGTGCCACCACAGGTCTTGTATGGAGCTTGCTCCTGCTGGTGCCCAGAGCAACTGACTGGATCCTGCACTTGCTTGCTCATGTGCTCCCTCCCACTAGGAGTTGAGCGTGGCAAACCAAATAAACAGGCCACCTCTGTTGTGAGTTCAGCGAAGGGGCCGAGAAAAATCTTGCATCAATATTGTTCCAATTTTTTTTAATGCCAATATAACAAACTGAGAATATCATTAAAATTTAATATCCTGAGTCAGTTTATGCACAGGCAGAGTAGTTATATATTTAGTGTTAATTCAGATAGATCCAAAAGAGGTTCATGAGATTAATCATTTTATCTCTAGACTCTAAAATTTTGAGGTTTTTTTTTTTTATTGCTAGTTTCTGATCTCTCTTAAAATTCAAATACTCTTGGAAGAAGGGTTACCTTTCTGACTATAGCTAGTAATTGAGATTAAAAGGCCTGAAATCTAAAAAGAAATGGACATAAGAAAAATAAGATATTGGTAAAAAAAATTTTAATAGGGAACCATGAGAAAAAATGTCAGGAAAAATAAAATCTTGGTAAAAAAATTAATAGGGAAGTATGAGAAAGTGTCACCTTTTTTTTCCTTGGGTGTTTGGAAAAAGTAAAGCTATGAGTATGCTGACCTTTTATAAAGAAATAAATATACTGGTCTTCAGAATTTTTGTCATTGTGGTGAACTATTTATAACTGACCTATTCAATAGTCCTAAGTATATTAATGGTGGATACTGCAATCTCTGAATGCTTCTTTCCTGATTTTCTGAGGTTTCTCTTTCCACATTTGCCAATATTAGACCAGATGATTGAATATAGAGATAATGAAGACAGAAAATGAGTGGTATTTCTATATATGCATGTGTGGAATATATAATATGACTTAGAAGATCCAGTCTAGAACATTACTTTAAGCAATGACTACAGGATAATTTCACTTGTTGGCTCCTGGGATGGAGATTGAATTCTAGTTCCAGTTCTTAGGATGCTAATGTGAATATAAACACCAAAGGCTAACATATCCACTGTAGACTGAAATAAGTTATTTATTCATCCCTTATTCATGTTAATTCTACTGGTAGACAGAAATACATATTTTCACTAATTATTAGGTGCTCAACCTCAAGACATATGCCCTGAATTTCAATATTCTAATAAAATATTATTATACAAGGATAATAACAAATTGAAGATAAAGATAAATTGAGTCTTTTCAGAATGTCTAATAAATTCACATTCTTTAAGGATAACACATTTTTTTCCTGTGCCCAAGATTTCAAAAGTTCAATTACATCCAGGAATTGAGTTCTTACATTTAATTAAGTGAAACCTTGAAGAAAGACATATGTATAATATCCTAAAAAAATTTATGGGTGTGTTAACCAATATTTGAAACAAACGAAATCTATAACATGTCTGATATTTTCATTGTTACTTATAGGGAAATATTGGGATTTAAGTCATTGAGATACCTTTACTGTTAATCAAAACTACATAACTCAATTGAAATACTGAGTTCATCTAGTGATACTAAGGTCCAATTTTCACTCTGTCGCCCAAGCTGGAGTGCATTGGCACGATCTCGGCTCACTGTAAGCTCTGGCTCCCGGGTTCACGCCATTCTCCTGCCTCAGCCTCCTGAGTAGCTGGGACTATAGACGTCCGCCACCACGCCCAGCTAATTTTTTGTGATTTTTAGTAGAGACAGATTTTCACTGTGTTAGCCAGGATGGTCTTGATCAACTGAACTCGTGATCTGCCCGCCTCAGCCTCCCAAAGTGCTGGGATTAAAGGAGTAAGCCACCGCGCCCGGCAAAAATATTTTGAAGTTTTTGAAGAAACTTTCCTAAACATAGTTGCCTTATTTTATTCTTACAACAAATAGGAGGTGGCATATAACCAACTGGTTATTTCTCCCTTTTAGAAGTGATTAAAGTTTGATTATAAATAATACCCGGCTGAAGTGAGAACAAGAATCCAGAATTTATTTCCCTATACCACTCCTTACTAATCATTTTAATATTTATAATCTGTATCATCTCTATCCATTGTATATGTTCTCAAAATCTTTATTGGGGAGATGAAATAGAGAAGCCATAGAAGTCTATGCTGTTATATCAGAAGTTTTATAACATGAAAATTGCAAAAATGGTTAAATAACTGCAAAATACTTGGATATGATACAGTTGCTTCTTGAAATCTGGCAACATTGGATAAAGACTGCAAGATGTGAAACAGAGGAGATTCACCTGTGCTAACACGGGTCAAGCTAAATATTGTAAAAAGAAAACAGGTTAAAATAGTGCACATAGGATACCTTTCAGTGGGTTTACAAGAGACAAAACACAATCCAAATCTGGTGACCACACTTCCACCTTCTCCAAGGAAACTAAGGGATTTCTAGAAGAAGCATAACATTTTGATTAGGCACAAAATGGATTTTGTCCTTTTTATAGATGCTTTGTTTATGGAAAGGCATCCTAAAATGCCTAAATCAGGAGTTGTTTGTAGACAAACTTCATGTGGCACGATCCACATAAGCTTCTAACATTAATATATCTACGTAAGCTTCTAATGCTTAATGTGTTTGCATGATACCCATTAGTCCACATTTTACTTCCAGTTGCTCTGTTTTCAACATGAGTATTTTTTTAAAAGCACAATTCAATACTGTTATTTTTATTCAGCATCCATTTTTAACTTTTTTTTAGAATATTCCATCCCTTTATATTTAAGGCAATTATTAATATTATTGGGTAACAGTCTACTATTTTTATCATGACCTATTGATCTATGATTCTCCATTCGTCAGTTTTAGCCTTCTTTTGAGTAAATCCAGCATGTATTTTTTTTTTTTTTAGTGTTTTACTTTATCTTATGTATTGACTTCTTAGGTATATTTGCCTGTTTTTTTCTAGACAATAGAGCAAGTTTCTTTGCCATTAATGTATTCCTCAAATAATATTATTCTGTATCCTGAACAATGTAAAACTCTTATAGTAGTTTAATTCCATTTACCCCTTTCCTACTCGTTCTGTTTTTGTTCTCATATATTTCACATCTACATGTGCAATTATCCCATAACAATCAATGATTGTTAAAAATGTAAAAATGCATATTTGCAAATACGATTTTATGAAAAGCAATTTTTTACATATTTACCTTTTTCCTTGTCTTCTTTTAATTTTTCTTTATATAAACTTCTCATAAAAATGATTTCAAGGCTACAACACCATAAAACTCCAGGAGAACAAAATCTTATTGTGATCTTTGCGAATGGCATTCCTTTGAGATGTGCTTTGCACATCTTGTATGTCATTACATTGTATAACAGTAATCTTCAAAGATAATCTAATATGATTGTTCTGATTTATTTCCAATTTCTAAACTTATTAACTAATTTTTTGCTTCAATATTATTCTTATTTTATATTAGCCATTGTCAGTACACCTGTGACTTCAGAATACATCTATAGCATGCAGTAAAGTAACAAACCTTAACTGATTTCTGAATACGTTATTTTTCAAGTCACTGAAAAGTTAATGTTTGTAATTAAAAACAAATGATAAAAGATATATTGAGCCAAGGGTTTTACATCATAAAAGAATAGTGTATCATGCAAATAAAATAAAGAAGTGAATAAACTGGTAGTTTTACAATTTTACCAGGATAGGATTCATTTAAGTTAGAAAGAATTTCAGTAAAGAGGGCAAAGCTGAAGATGCTTCAAAGTTATAGTAATCAAAGGTGCGTATCAGGGTGAAAACTTATTTCACACAATGGTAGATAAAAATATTAATAGCCTTGTATGGCAAATAAAATATTTTGGAAGAATCCATATATGCACAGCTTTTCTTACTGTTGGGCCTATGCAAATTGAAATTTATCAGTATGTATTCTTCAGGTGTGTATTATCTTACAGGAATTCCATCTGCATTGGTAAACAAATAAACAAAAAGATATCCTATAGTATACATACATAACGTTGAAGCCTTAGGTCAATCTGAAGGCCAAGTCTTATGTTGAAGGCAAGTAATTCAGTAGCTATAGCAACAGCTGCAATCACATAAGAAATGGAGAAATTTTGCTATTCGTTTCTTTACTAGCTTTGTAGTTATCTTTATCTTTATTTTTTCAATAAATTTAAATACAAGGTCAAGTAAATTCATGAGAATATTGATATGTACAGAAAAATCATATTAATATGTTCCTTCAGAGACATAAGTAAATTTATTCTAATGAGTTACTGGTAAAACTGTTTAAGACAAAGTGAAAATTTCAGAAAGAATAAGGACTATTAAATAAATGGAGAAAAATATAATGTAATATAATGTAATATATGAGCCCTAGATCTCATTAGTGAAAACATAATTTTACTTCAAAAAATTTCCTTCAGAAAAGAACTAAAAATTATGTATAGCCATATTTAAAATATTAATCATCCTTCCTTTGAACCATTCAATGTGTACAAGTAGCTTGAAAATAGGTACAAGTTCCCTGAAAATAGAGATAACGTACAAGTATTCAGTTGTATTTGAAGTCTTTTTTAATCCCAAATAATAATTACTGAGATCATTTTGACACCATATCATCAAAAAAAAAAAACTAATGGTATTCGATGTTTATATAGATTGCTATATTGAATGTATTCATTGAATTATTTAATGTATTAATATCCACTTGAATTTTATTTTTTTAAATTTACTTTTACCTATCCTCCTTGTATCTGAGTTTTGACAAATTTACCTGCATGTTAGATGTAAGCACTTCTCTTCAGAGGAGGAGGCAGAGCAAGGTGGCTAAAGGGAAGCCTCCACTGATCACCCTCCCCACAAGAACATCAAATGTAACAACTATGTATACACACACACACACACACACACACACACACACACACACAAAGCACCTTCATAAGAACCAAAAATCAGCTTAGGTATCAGCTTGCCCACAGTGGGGTAGAGCACCAAGCTGCCCCGTTACAGCAGAAAACAAAATTGGAATGAACTCAGCTGACACCTACCCATGGAGGGAGCATTTAAACCAGCCCTAGACAGAGGGGAATTGCCCGGCCCAGTGGTTGGAAATTGAGTTCCCACAAGCCTTGCCACTGTAGAGTAAAGTGCTATCGGGCCTTAAATAAACTTGAAAAGCAATCTTGGCCACAAGGACTGCAAATCCTAGGCAAGTTCTAGTACTGAACTGGGCTCAGAACCAGTGGACTGAGGGGGAACACAACCTACTGAGACACCAGCTGGTGCAGGTAAAGGAGCGCTGACACTGCAGCTCCCTTAGCTGCAGACTACATAGTTTACGGCTCCAAAACAGATTCTTCTCTTCCACTTGAAGAGAAGAGAGGGAAGAGTGGGGAGGACTTTTTCTTGCATCTTGGTTACCAGCTCAGCCACAGCAGGACAGGGCATCAGACAGAGTTGTAAGTTCTCCTTTCCAGGACCTAGCTCCTGGATGACATTTCTAGATACATCCAGGGCCAGAAGGAAACCAGCTGCCCTGAAGGGAAAGACCCAGTCCTGAAAGAATTCATCAGCTGCTAACTGAAGAACCCTTATGCCCTGAATAACCAGCAGCAATACACAGGTACTACATTGAGGGATTTGAGTGAGTCTCTGAGACTCTCTGCTTTAAGGTGAGACTCAGCACATCCCCACCTTTGGTGGCTACAGGGAGAGGCTCTTTTTTCTTGAGAAAAATGGAGGGAAAGGTAAAGAGGACTTTGTATTGCACTTTGGATACAAGCTTGACAACAAGAGGGTAGAGCACCAAACAGGCTCTTGCAGTCCCCAGCTCTAGGCCTTGTCTCTTGGATGATATTTGTGGACCTGCCTGGGGCCAGAGGGAAGCCTACTGCCCTGGGAAGTGAGTCCCACACCAGGCGCCACTCACCACAATCTGACTGAAGAGATCTGAGGCTCTCTTTGGTAGCAGCCTGGTAGTACTCCCCATGGGCCTGTGGTGGTGGTGGCCACGGGTGAGGCTCGTCTTTCTTTGGAAAGGGGAGGGAAGAGTAGGACATTCTGCTTCTTGTGGTTTTGATGCCAGCTCAGGTGCAGTACAACAGAACACTGGATAGACTTCTAAGGTATTTGACTCTAGTCCCTGGCTCCCAGATGGCACCTCTGGACTTGCTTGGGGCCTGGGAGAACCTACCACCCTGAAGGGAAGAAACAAGCCTGGCTTACTTTGCTACCTGCTGATGTGGCAACCTACAACCTTTAATGAACATAGGTGGTAGCCAGCTAGTGGTTATAGTAGGCTAGTAGGCTTTAGGCAGACAGAGTGCAGTGCTGGCTTCAGATCAGACACAGCACAGTCCAAGTGGTGGTGGCCTCGTGTACCTCTTCTCCAACTCCAGGCAGCTCAGCACAGATAGAGAGATTTCATTTGTTTGGGATAAAGCAAGGGAAGAGAACAAGTGTCTCTGCCTAGTAATCCAGAGAATTCTTCTGTATCTTATTCAGGACCATCAAGGTACTACCTCCACAAGTCTGCATGAGCTACAGTGTTACTTGGATTGGAGTGCCTCCTAATTAAGATACGACTGTAGTGATTAAAAGGCTAAATCATAAGACCCAAGTCCTTTTGAATACCTGGAAAGCCTTCCCAGGAAGGACAGGTACAAACAAAGCTGGATTGTTAAGACTACAATAAATACTTAACTCTTCAAAGCCCAGACACCAACTAATAAGGTTTGACTGTATCCCCACCCAAATCTCATCTTTAATTATAGTTCCCATAATCCCCTGTGTTGTGGGTGATACCTGGTGGGAGGTAATTGAATCATGGGAGCAGTTTCCCCCATGCTATTCTCGTGATAGTAAGCTCTCACAAGATCTGAGGGTTTTATAAGGTTCTTCCCCCTTCACTTGGCTCTTATTCTTCTTCTACCTGACACCATGTGAGGAAAGACATGTTTGCTTTCCCTTCTGCCATGAGCGTAAGTTTCCTGAGGCTTCCCCACCCATGCTGAACTGTAAATCAATTAAACTTCTTTTTTTTATTTTTTTTTAATAAATCAACCAGTCTTGTGGGTGTCTTTATTAGCAGTGTAAGAAATGACTAATACACCAACAAACATCTACAAGTAACAAAACCATCTAGGAAAACATGACCTCACAAAAAAAAAAAAAAAAAAAACTAAATAAGGCACCAGAGTCCGATCTCAGAGTGACAGAAACTTGTGACTTTTCAGACAGGGAATTCAAAATAGCTGTATTGAGGAAAGTCAACAAAATTCAAGATAACATAGAGAAGGAATTCAGAATTCTGTCAGATAAATTTAACAAAGACATTAAAATAATTAAAATAATCAAGCGGAAATTCTGGAGTTGAAAAATGCAACTGACATATTGAATAATGCATCACAGTCTCATAATAGCAGAATTGATCAAGCAGAAGAAAGAATTAGTGAGCTTGAAGACAGGCTATTTAAAAGTGCACTGTCAGAGAAAACAAAAGAAAAAAGAAAAAAAAATGAAGCACACCTACAGGACCTAGAAAATAGCCTCAAAAGGGTAAATCTAAAAGTTCTTGGCCTTAAACAGAAAGTAGAGAGAGAGGGGTAGAAAGTTTATTCAAATAAATAAAAACACAGAACTTCCCAAACCTAGAGAGAGGTATCAATACTTAAAGTATACAATAATAGCTGAAATCTTCAGCACCCCACTTTCAGCAGCGACAGTTCATCCAGAAATAAAATCAACAAAGAAACGTTGAACTTAATCTGCACTAAATACCAAATGGGCCTAATTAGTACTTACAGAACATTTTATCCAAGGGCTGCAGAACACACATTACTCTCCTCAGCCCATTTATTATTCTTGAGGATAGACCATTTGTTATGTCAAAAACAAATCTTTTAAAAATTCAAAAAAACACTGAAATCACAGTAATTATCTCCTTTGACCACAAAGAACTAAAACTAGAAATCAATAAAAGAGGAATTTTGAAAACTGTACAAACACATGGAAGTTAAACAATAAGCTCCTGAATGACCAGTGGGTCAATAAGTAAATTAGGAGGAATATGGGGGCTGGGTGAGGTGGTGCACATCTGTAATCCTAACACTTTGGGAGTCTGAGGCAGGTAGATTGCTTGAGCTCAAGAGTTTGAGACCAGCCTAGGCAACATAGGGAGATCCTGTTTATATAAAAAAAATTTAAAAATAGCGAGGCACGGTGTCATATGTCTGTAGTCCCAGCTACTTGAGAGGCTGGGATAGGAGGATTGCTTGAGCCTGGGAGGTCAAGGCTGCAGGGAGCTATGATTGTGCCACTGCACACTCCACCCTGGATGACACAGAGAGCCCGTCTCAAAAACTAAAAGAAAGGAAAACTTAAAAATTTATTGAAACAAATGATAATGGAAACAACACATACCGAAACCTATGGGATACCATGAAATTGATAATCAGAATGAAGTTTAAAACTGTAAGTGCCAACATCAAAAAAAGCAGAAAAACTTCAAATAAATAACCTAGTGTATCCAAGACCTTAACTGAGAATCTGACATTTAATAGAACTAGCATTTTAGATCAGTATGCAATCTATTTTTTAATAAATACATTTTAAATTCTATCTACAGCATTTATCAAAACAATTGCTGTTGTTTGAAGAGCTTACATGTAAAATTCAACATTTAAAGAATTTTAAAACTTTTAGCAGAAAATATGGGAAAATATTTTTATTAACTTTCAGCAGAGAAGAATTCTCTAAGTAGGACAAAAGCCAAAATATGCATTATAACGGTAATAACTTCAAACATATTAGAATTAAAATTATATCCACTAAAATTTACTACAAAAAGAGATAATATAAGCCTTAAAAATGTTACCAGGATACATGGGCATTAATATATATCTTCATTGTTTATTATAACAACAATTTAGAAACAGGCCACATTCTCAAAAGCAGCGGTGGAACAGATAAACACCTTAGGGCATTTTCTTTTATTTCTTTCTGTGTGTGTGTGTGTGTGTGTGTGTGTGTGTGTGTGTGTGTGTGTGTGTGTGTGTGTGTGTGTGTGTGTGTGTGTGTGTGTGTGTGTGTGTGTGAGAGAGAGACGGAGTTTCGCTCTTGTTGCCCAGGCTGGAGTGCAACGGTGTGATCTAGACTCGCTGCAACCTCTACTTCCCAGGTTCAAGCGATTCTCCTGCCTCAGCCTCCTGAGTAGCTGGGATTATAGGCATCTGCCACCAGGCCTGGCTAATTTTTTGTATTTTGGAAGAGACGGGGTTTCACAATGTCGGTCAGACTGGTCTCGAACTCCTGACCTCAGGTGATCTATCTGCCTCGGCCTCCCAAAGTGCTGAGATTACAGGTATGAGCCACTGCACCTTAGGGCATTTTCATAAAATGAATATTATACAATTGTGAAAAGAAATAAAGCAACACATATCAATAGGGAAAGATCTCAAAGTAACAATTTGAAAAAAATCAAATCATGTAACAATGCACATTATAAAAAATAATTTATGTAAAATACAACAGGTATATATATGTGTGTGTGTGTGTGTGTGTGTATATATATATGGTAAAATCCATAAAAAGCATATAAAGTACAAGATGGTTTTTATTTCTTGGGAAATATAAAATAATGTGATGTTGTAGTACCATACAGGACGCTCCATATTTCTTGGTGATTTTCCATACCCTAAGCTAGGTAAATTGTCAATGTGTGTTAATTTTTTATAGACTTTTTGCTATATATTAAGCATTTATAGCAAAAATGTTAAAGTATAAATAGAAATGTAATACCACTAAAGCACTGAGTATAGACTTACGGAGGTGAACGTTTTAACTTGATTGACTATAAAAGAAGAGTCTTGGTCACATACAGCTGTTGGGCAAACAGGAAAAGGAGAGTAGGATTTCAAAATAAAGTAGGATTTCAAAATAAAGTAGGATTTCTCAAAAAAAGAAGAAAGGCAATTATAGGAAGTTGAAGACATTGGTAAAATTTGAAATTACTGTAGGAAAAAATTGGAGAAGGAACAGATAATGGAAACAGGATAATGTACTGGCATTATTGAGGATAAAGATAAGGTATGTTATATTATCACCAGTCTACACAGCCAATTGATTTTCTTCATTAATGCATAGAAGCTCAGTTGTAGAATCAGAAATTTATTGACAGTTGAAGGACTGGTGGAGTTATACAGAAAACAGGGCAGAGAGTTTCAAGTTTCTAAGAAGAAAATGATGAAAGTGAGGGAATTCTGACTTCCAGATTGAAGAGGTAAGGATATAAACATAGGAGACACAGAAAAACTGGATGGAAATTCCAGGGTCAAAATACAGTGAGACCTAAACCTAGTTATACTTGCAGCAAGGGAAGGAGAAGCTTTATTTGAGCCTGGGATATTAACAAAAGTTATTTCAAGGTTTAAAATAGAGAGAATGGCAAAGTCCAGGGCAAGGCTTTGAGTCCAAGTGAAAGTAACACTTGATAGTAGTTGAAAAATAAAAATAATTTATTATGTTAAATTGTGTTGCTTCAATCTTACTGACTAGTTTAGGAAAATAAACTCCAGGAAAAATACTTTCAAGATGTGCCAAAAATCCCCGAGATGCTTATACACGTAAAGTTACATTTAAGCATCAAATGTCAATTTATCATATCCGTTGGCAGTTATATAAAAAGACTAGGGCATGTGGTAACTCTATTTCCTCCTACACATACCTCATGTTTCATTTTGAACTTTTATTCTGAATTGTTACCAATCTTTTATTTTGTAGGATTAGGATTATCAGTAGTCTATTTTAACGAGATTTTTTTTTAATCTTGATTTCTTGTAAGAAGTGCCAAGGGGAAGAAATCCACAATCAGATCGGCTACAGGCTTGGGGAAAATTGTTTATGCATTCAGCTATGCAATATCATTGCTGTATGACATGCAGCAAGCCACTTAATCTCTCTTGCACAACATTTATTAATTAATTAGTGTAGCAGTACCTTATCTGTCTCCTTCACAAATTTATAAAGAACCAATGAGATTATGCATGTCAAAGTAAAATGGAAATGCAAAGTATTACAGTCTGTGATTCTACAAGTAAGCATTAAATACTGAGAAACTTAACAAGCAAGATTAGAGAACAAAACACGAAATAAGATTTTCTACAGAAATGAATTTGAAGTCACAAATTAACTTTGGTCTATGTAGGAATTTTGTTCATTTTTTATTTATCATTTTTAATTTTTAAATAGATTTAGGGGGTACAAATGAAATTTTGTAACATTGATATGTTGTGTAGTGAAGTCTGGGCTTTTAGTATACCTGTCACTCAAATAGTAAACATTGTACCCAATAAGTAATTTTTCAACGGTGTCCCACCTCCCACCCTGCCACCTGTAGTCTACAGTGTGTATTTTCCCCTTGTCCCCTCAAATCCCCTACATCCATGTGTACTGTTTGTTTAGATCCCAGTTGTAAGTGAAACCATGTGGTATTTCACTCTGATACTGAGTTATTTCAATTAAGATAATAGCCTTCAGTTCCATTGTGAAATACATGATTTTATTCTTTGTTATAGTTGAGTAGTATTCCATGTTGTGAAGAAATAAATAAATAAATAAACAAATATATATTGCAAATATATATATATACAGAGACATAGATAGATGATAGATAAACACACACAACATGCACACACAAACGCGCACACACACACACACACCACACTTTCTTTATCTAATTATCTGTTGATCACTTAGGCTGATTACATAACTTTGCTATGGTGAATCATGCTGCAATAAATACATGCCTGCAGGTTTTTCTTCTATAATGATTTATTTCCCTTTGAATATATACACAGCAGTGAGATTGCTAGTAGTTCTATTTTTAGTTCTTTGAGAAATCTCCATACTGTTTTTTATAAAGGATGTACTAAGTTACATTCCTATCAACAGTGTATAAACTTTCCCTTCTCTCTGCATTCTCACCAACATCTGCTGTTTTTCTGACTTTTTCATAATAGCCATTTTGGCTGGTGTAAGATTGTATCTCATTGTAGTTTTAATTTGCATTTTTCCATGTTTGTTGGCTTCTAAGTCTTCTTTAAAATAAAAAAAGTCTGCTCATATCCTTTGCCCACTTTTTAATGGGGCTATTTGTTTTCTTCTTCATGAGTTGTTTGAGTTCCTTGTAGATTCTGGGTATTAGCTCTTGATTGGATAATTAGTTTGCAAATATTTTCTCACATTCTATAGGTTGTCTGTTTTCTCTGTTGATTATTTCTTTTGCTGTGCAGAAGCTTTTTAAATTTTTACAGGACAATTGCAGTGTTAGTGTATTAAATCTTTGATATAAATAATTTGATTAATTTTTCATTTTACACTGTAATGTTTATGTCTTTTTGTTGTATTTGATAAAATGCTAAAATATTTTTGGCATTAACTATTTTCTCACAAAGTATTGCTTCCTGTTTTATATTGTATGCAGTTTTCTATGAAATAAAAATTAGTTTCAAATAAAACAAAACAGATTTGATCAGGCTTTTTGTAAGAGGAATTTTTATATAATAAAATAAAGTACAGATTATAATTAAAATGTTTTAATATACCATGCACCATTTGATCTTTAAAAAAACAAAATAAATATAAATTTAATATTAAAAATAAATTATTTACAGATTAAAGCTTATAGGCCTTCAATAATTAGAGATTGAAAGACAGCATTCTGGACATTAATATATTTCTTACGAGATGACAAATATTCAGTAAGAGGCACTACATGCCCAATGTAGTTTTATTTAAATTATAATAAGTATATTTTAAATTTACATCATTTAGTATATGTAAGAGCTGTGTTTTTATTTAAAGATTTTGCTTTAAAAGAAATATCTGGTTTTTGTCTTTGAAATTCACAAGTTCTTATGAGTTTACATACAATAGCACACTTTGTTACATCTTAATAAAGGCAATTGGCTTCTTAGATATTCAGTACTTTTGTCTAAAAGTTTAAATATCATGTAAGTAGCATTGTCTAGCTCATTTTCCTTTAAAAATAAGAACTTCAGTTTATAAAATTTGGCACTTATAAAGTAGTTTTGTTACTCAGGTATTTAAAATACATATAAATTGCAAAGTATATGTGGTATATAAACACTATATAGTACATATAATGTAGCTTATATATATTTATATATTATTTTAATAACATTTATGTAGTATATAAATATGTATAGTCACATTTTTTCAAAGTATAATTTGCAAAGATTCTGTCATGTTTATAAGCCAACATTTTATTCTTGTTGACAATAATCCCTATAATAAGACTGCAAGTATCACATTTTTTAGAGTATATTATAGAAGTCCAAATGATTTTAAGATATACATAAAATCTTACCTTCTAAAATGTCTGTACTATCGTCTTTCTCAGGAAGATCAAGTATAAGACTTGCACATTCTAGTCCTGATTCTATTTCCTCAAAGAATAATGAGTGCTTCCATTCGGTTTTCTCACATCTTAAAATCATTTATCTGTCACCTGCTGCAGTGGGCACATGGTCTCATGCAAGAAAATAATTACGGCTTTGGAAACATTCTTTGGACAATGTGAAAGATCTTTTGCTATTCATCTGCATTGTTCCAAAACTGTAGCAGAACAAATTTAAATAAGTTAGAGCTGCAATTATTTATTGTTATCTTTTGGATTATTTTTTACCTGGGTAACACAGAAGATTAAACATAATCAGTTCCAGCTGGAAACACTTCTACAGTATGTCAAGGACAATAAGTTCACAAATTGACTTTACCTGCTATTCATGTGGTATATGAAAAGAATTGGGCAAAGGGGAATTTAATTAGTGTGTCTCATAGTAGAAATAAATAATAAAAAAGGATAGACTGCTGATTGCTTTGAAAATGAGTAGCATGCTTAGCTGTCAGCAATGAAGCAGAAGTGGTTTGTTAGTATTTCTTTGGTCACAGAAATTTTGATTTCTTTAGATTATCTCATGTGAAGTCTAACGTGTATTATTTTAAGTATGAACTATAAAATGCAATTTTATTATACATATGGAGAGTTGTTACTTAAGATGATACAGTGAGAAGTATTTACACTAAAAAACTAAAGGATTATGATAGCTACTGAAAGCTTTTATAGATTGAAAGAAGCCAAAGAAATAATACCAAAGATAAGTTATTTTCATATCTAAGCTTTTCCTCTTAAAAACTTGAATAGCAAAGAATATATTTCTGTTTCAATGAAGCACATTATCAAAGTTATTTTATCACATATGTGTAATTATTATTTACTGCTTATTATTGTAAAAAGGAAGGAATTCTTAAAAGTAAAAATCAGAAAGTTTCTGAATTACCAATTTTTTGCTAGTAAGTATAAGAGTTAAATTATGTAAATGATAAGTATTACAGTAATTTTTATTTTGTTAAACTTGTGCATTTCATAAGCATCCATATAAGGAAGAACAAACGTTAACAATTCTTAAAAAAATACTAAGGAAATAATTTGCATCATTTGTCATTACATTCTACTCCTGATATGTAGGATCTAATCTAACATTGCCTTTTACTTATGTCTTATCTATTGCCTTTGAAATAGAAAATAGCCTAATTCATGAATCACAAAATAATAGCTTAGTTTTCACTTTGCTTTGTCCTGTATAAGGAATCCAAATTTAAAAGATACATGCCTTTATACATTTATTTTCCAAAAATTATATTGAGTTCCCAGAATACGCAATCCTATTAAAATGGTAAGACAGTACATTTTCCTAAAAAAATAAAAATTTATGGGAAATAACTATGAAAATAACCATAAATCCAGAGAAAATAAAATATGAGTTACCATGAGAAAAATCCACGGGACTGGAGAAAGAGAGATTCATTCTGTGCTGTGGTGAAAGGGTGGAGTTGGGAAAAAAATGTCTAAGTAACATGAAATAGCCTTAGGGCTGTGTAAAAGATCAGTAGATTTGTGAGAGCCAGGTATTTTAAGTTTAAGGAATAACATGAAAAAGTGTATTAAAAAGAAAAAAAACTACTTTTTTTTAGTTCTTTTTGTATACCAATGCCATTCAAGGTGCCTTCAAATATCCTTTCTGTTAATTCTTAAAACCCACTATGGGTTTGACAGTGATGAGGAGCTGGCAGGCAGTGATCATAGGCTGCTGGAGCATAGACTTTATGGTCAAGTTGTGAAGGTGTAGAATTGCTGGCTTAAAAGTTTAGGCTTTATCACTGAAGCATAAACAGTTAAGGATTTTAGAAGATCTGTTTTCCAAATAGATAATTCTGCCAGCCTTATAAAGAGAGAGTGGAGACACTTAAGAGACTATTACTGACAGCACCACCCATGAAGTATTTCTACACAAGCACACATGCACACAACATGCTCACCCACCCCAGGCACACATGCATATTGAACTTGACTGTTATCGACCCTACACTGAGCTATCATTCAACAGGAAGTCAATAGAAAGTGCGGGGGAAGGAGGGATAAACTGATCAACACCAACAAGAAACAATCAGCCATATCCAAAATGAGGTATAGTCTTCAAGCTATCTAACCTGTTTTCTTTAGCAAAGTTTTTATTTTCATGAAGAAAAAAGTAAAAAAAAAAGTATTCTAACATTACTTCATCAGAATTAAAAGATAATCCATTAACATTATTACAATAATTGGACCTCATTTGAACTCTATTTCAAGCAAACTATTTTTTTAAATAATCAGGACTTTTATTATGGAGAAGGTATTAGAAGATATTAAATAATTATTCTTAATTCTTGAGATGCAATAATAGCATTATAGTTATTTAAGAAAAATGTCCTCTTTTTGAAAGACCTAGAAACAAATACCCTAACTTAAAAAGAAAAAAAAGAAGGAAAAAGAAGGAAGGGAATGCTGGAGAAGGGAATAGATGAAGCTAGTAGAACTGTCCATTTTTGTTGATCCAAGCTGAGGCACACATATGATGGTAGTGGTGGCCCATCTGGAGTGGCCGCTGTGAAGATGCCAGCTGCAGCGGGGTGGGCATGGCTAGGGTTGTGTGCTCCATGCTTCTGGGTGCAGCTGCAGCTGCCCAATTGTGGCTCCGATTCCTGGCATCCCTGTGCTCTCGGGGGCCTGGTAATCCTGCCGCCTAGGCTCGGAAGTGCCTGCTCCCAGTGTCTGGCTTCTTCCCACTCCCGGTACCCAGTCTGGTGTGAAGAAAAATTGTTGCCAAGCACGGTTGCTATGTCGACCTGGCTGGGTGTGCACGTGCTCTGGGTGGCACTGACATGCCAGATCCCTGCCACCTCGGCCCCCTCTAGACTTTGGGCACTGATGAGCATGGGAGGAAGTTAATGGAGGGATAAGGGTGGCTCAGCCTGAGCCTGCAGGTGCCCCACAGCACAAACATCCTGGGCAACGTGGACAGCATGTTGATGGCAGGAGGCAGATATGTTCCTGGGCAGATAGGGGCTGGTCCTTGATAAAACCCCACTTTCAAGCCAACGACATCCTGAAGCCTGGGGGCGGAGCTGCCAGTTCCAGGTGGAGTCCGCATTGCCCAGAGTGAGAACTTACAGTGCTTTTTCCAAGCCTGCCCATGGCTGCCCATGGACCAGTCAGCACATACTTCCCCCCTTCTGAGCTCATACCAACCTCAGTTTCAGCCAGACGCACACAGACGTCAGGAGGACTTGTGTGTAAAAAGAAACTACCCACTACAGGTCTGCTCTCCACTAAGAGCTGGACAGATGTCGGGACATCTGCCTGCAGCAAGGAGCTACCCACTGCGGGTCTCCTGAGAGCTGTTCTGTGGCTCAGTGAAGTTCCTCTCTGCCTTGTTCTCCCTTCAGTTGTCCATGTACCTCATTCTTCCTAGAGGTGGGGCAAGAACTCAGGACACACTAAATGGTGAGACTGAAAGAGCTGTAATACAAACAGAGCTGAAACACATCTCCCTGCTCACCATGTTGCAGAAGATGAGAAGGACAGAAGAGCTGCAGTTCCTCAGGGAACCCAGACCTAGGGGGTCCCCGAGCCAGGGCTGTGACACCCTCCTTGGGGCTTTGCAGTAACTGGCTTCTGCAAGCTTCCAGATGCCAGTGCATTTTCCTTTTCCAGACATGGTGCCCACAGCAGAAACCACATGTGATGCATTTGGTCTAGCCACAGCTTTGCACAGAGCCGGCACCTGTGCCAGTGCCTTGAGCAGCCTGCCCCACCACAACAAGCACCATGCCTGGCTGTGGACAGTGGCCAGTCCCCACCCCTGCTTGCCTATACACCTTGCACTGCTCTGTGCCTTGCTTGCCCTTGTGATGTACGAAATCTGAGACGCTAGCACGAGCCAAGTGCAGCCTGCAGGGCTGAGTATGTGGAACAAGCCCAGTGGCCACAAGCAGTACTCAGGCAGAAGACACCCCCAGCCATAGAGATTTCTGGCTGGCAAAGAAACACCCCAAAGATCCCATGACACATACGTAGTGGTTAATTTTGTATGTTGGAAATCGTCATAGAAAAAGACTTGCTATAGAATAATATGACTTGTCTGAGCACTAACAGTAACAGTAGGCAATTACAGTAGGGATGTAAAAAAGAAACATTAAATAGGATTAGCAGAGGTTGATGAGACAAATAAATCAAGATAGGGAACGAAAGAAACAGCAGGATGACAAGAGATACATTTCATTTGGACATTTATAATTATAGTGCCCACACTCCTGCTTCCCTCATCACATCCTTTCTTCCTATAGTCATCATCTCCATCTCAGTTAATGTCAACTGCATCCTTCAGTACTCCCAGCCCAAAAACCATGAAATAATCTGTGTATTCTCTTTTTTACTGGTGCTGTGATAGAAATACTTCAGAATCCAGCCACTTCCCACTATTGTATCACTGCTACCACCTTGGTCTAACTCACTCTAATTCAATTTCTGGGTGTTTGTATATTTTTAAAAATTAATAAAGGCATTGGAGAGATTGTCTCAAGACATGAAGAAGATGATTGCATCACTTTTCTCAGAACCTTCTAATGGTACCATCATTTTTATTTCACAGTAAAGCTAATTTTTTTACAATACCTTCTAAAGATTTATACATTGTGATCTTCTTCTATGTATCTCCTCTTCTACCACTCCCCTGAACTTTTTTGCTGTTATTTAATTATGCCAGGAATACTTATGCAACAGGTTCTTTGCACTGGCTGTTACCTATGCCTGGAACATTCTCTCTGCAGATATATGCACAGGCTGCCTTTTTTTGTTTTTGATCATATGTCACATTCTCAGTAAGGCTCACCACAATGCTCTGAAGCTCCCTACCTCTCTTATCCACCTTGATTTTTTAAAAAAATGATAATTTTCATTTTGTATTATATAATATAAATTACTTGCTAAATATATTTATTTTAAGTTACTCCTTCATTGGAATATTATCTTCAAAGAGACAAGATTATTTTCAACTAAATTTCAACGTATCTCCCATGCCCCAAACGTCACCTGTTGAATTCTACATTCTCAAAAAATATTTTTCAGATTGATATTGAATAAGGCACTTATGTAAAATTGTAGTAGACAATTGAAAACTAAAGAGTATCACTCAGGAAATTAGCCAAAGTTGGAGATGGATATTTAAGACCAATTGGTGAGCAATGTGGATTGTAGACAAAGGAATTAAAAGCAAGATAAAACCTCCAAAATGCTTAGAATTAACGGAGTACAAGGAGTTTAAGTGGAAATAAAAATAAGAATTCAGTGAATAAGACTGTTATCACTAAAATTCAATTTCAAACAGTTTAACAGTTATTTCTCATTTAAAGAAGAATTACTAAAAGTTTGTGGTAAACTATTTTGGTAGGTTGTATTTCCTTCGATTTTTTTTATTCCTTCACTCCCGTCCCTCATGCCCCCACCCCTCCATCTCCAGTTTTCTTTTTTTCTTTTTTTGTTTTCTTTTTGTTTTTTTTTTTTTTTTTTTGAGATGAAATCTCACTCTTTTGCTCAGGCTGGAGTGTAGTGGCACAGTCTTGGCTCACTGCAATCTCTGTCTCCTGGGCTCAAGCCATTCTCCTGCCTCAGCCTCCTG
This sequence comes from Hylobates moloch, assembly GCF_009828535.3. NCBI lineage: Eukaryota > Metazoa > Chordata > Mammalia > Primates > Hylobatidae > Hylobates > Hylobates moloch. The sequence continues at coordinate 127,058,946 of NW_026652279.1, forward strand.
AGTAGCTGGGACTATAGGCGTGTGCCACCATGCCTGGCTAATTTTTTTGTATTTTTAGTTGATAGAGGGTTTCACCATGTTAGCCAGGTTGGTCTCAACTTCCTGATCTTGGGATCTGCCTGCCTTGGCCTCCCGAAGTGTTGGAATTACAGGAGTGAGCCACTACGCCTGGCCTCCAGTTTTCTTATAGCTGTTAGTAAATGCTGAAATGATTTATGGGTAGAATAATTGACAATTTCCATTATAAAGAACACCAAAGGAATTTCTTAACATGGATGCAGACCTAAAATACCTGGCTGTTATTAAAATGTTTACCTTTTATTTTATTAATAGAAAAAAATTAAAAGTCACATATTAACTCTGTTAAAAAGACTGAGAATAGACTGGGCATAGTGGCTCACGCCTGCAATCCCAGCACTTTGGGAGGCTGAGGCAGATGGATCACTTGAGGTCAGGAGTTCAAGACCAGTATGGCCTACATGGTGAAACTCCGTCTCTACCAAAAATACAAAAAAGTTTAGCCCGGTCTAGTGGGGCATGCCTGTAGTCTCAGCTACTCGGGAGGCTGAGGCAGGAGAATCCTTGAACCCGGGAGGCAGAGGTTGCAGTGAGCTGAGATTGTGCCACTGCACTCCAGCCTGGACGACAAGAGTGAAACTCTGTCTCAAAAACAAACAAACAAACAAAAAAACAAAACAAAAGACTAGAATGTCTTGACACATATTAAACAAAATTATTTTAATATTTATATCCTAGAAAATAGACTAATATAATTTGGTTATCAAATGTGTATAATCTGTACTTTTCCGCAGCATTCCAAAATAACTGTGAATATTGTTTTCTACCAAACCTGTTTAATCATCTTGCCTAAGTCACTGTCAGGGTGCGCTGGCATCCTAAATTGCTTAGAAAAAGTAATAAGAACCTGTTTTCTAGACTCTTTAAATCTGAGAGGTAGTTATTATTTATATTAAAATATAATGCCTAAATATTATATAGTACTGAAATATGAAAGATGATAATTAAATATCCAGAAAAATGTTTCATTTCCATGGATACAGTAAATTTTACAGGATATAAAGATTGATAAATGAAGTGCAACCCTAAGAAATCTATGAAGGTGTGAAAATCTGTTTTCTGTATGTAGTTTGGAATTCAAATTTTACGTTATGTTTCTACATGGCTCTGTGCTTTTTAAATGTTTCTTTCCTTCACTGTAAAGTAGTAAAGACCTATAGGATGATTTTTGCAATAATCACTAAGCTCTCTGAAAGACATACCTCCTGTGAAATTTGAATCATTATAAGTCATTGCAAAGTTGAATTCAGTAAAATAGAAACCAATTAAAAGATAGTTAAAAATACATAAAGCTAAGATTTTTCATTTTTAAAAATCAGAAAATCAACTCAGAAACAAAATATGATTAGTTAATTAAGGTTCCTGGTGATATTATAAGAATCTGGTAAAATTTAGGAGAAATATTAACGTTAGATGTTAACGTTAAACTAGACATGCTAGACTTATGTTGAAGAAAGTTATATTTGTTTTAGATATTTGCCAAACTTTTTGACAGTAAGGTCAATCAAACTGTAGAAAAAAATTTATTAATCAGGTAGATACGGCAAAGTCACTTAATGTCTTTAAATAAAGTTTAGCAATATTAGTGGAAAGGATAGGAGAGCCTTTATTTGGACTAGACATTTCTTCCAATCATTACATTTGCTTTCAACCTTATTACCTAAAAATTTTCTATGGGCTACTAGTCTCCAGATAACTGGCATTTTCAATAACAGTCCTTGGACTTGATCTTTCTGTCTACCCAAAGGCATCTGGAGGCCCTTGTAAGAAAAGTGGAAATCATGTAGTCAAAGATTGAAAGTCTTCATTTGCAATGAGCACACATAATTTAGCATGATAAATTAGAAGACACAGAACAAACCTAAAAAAAATTTAAAGTGAATTATTTAATCTCCATGATCAAATTTCTCATAGTTTCTAAACATCAGATGGAAGGTGTGTTATACAACATGAGGTACAACTCAAAATATAGCTCTGTAAAAAGTTACTGTCTAGCAGGGAGAGATCATTATTCTAATCATATACTTGAATCAGGTTTTAAATTTCAGTGGTATTTATGTAAAAATTATGAAAATTTATAAATAGCAGCTAAGGGACCATAGACATTGTTACATTAATGTTAAAAATTAAAAATTATATATTATATAATGTCTAAAAATAAATATGAATATAGTAATTAGATATTTTAATAATACAAATACAAAGAAATAAAAATGGAAATAATTTGATCAGATCAAAGATGGATCTTTCAAGGACATAAAGAAAATTGCTGAAAGAGTTAAAAGATAACAAAATACTATAGTTGTATTCCACCCAAAGTAAAGAAAAAAGTGGGAATAATTTGATTATTTTAAATAGTACTGTGCTTCAGATATATAATTTAAAAATAAAGCTAAGTTTTCTTTAATTATCCGGGGCCAAAAAAGGTTGTTCATCTCATTATAACAACACATCTTTCAATATTTGAAGGCAAGAAGACATCATTTCCTACTAAAGATTTATTAAAAATAAACAATGTATATTAGCAACTAAATCAAGGCTCTGGAGTTGATTTAAGTGCACACTCCATTCATGCATTCTACAACCACTTAGCTATTGAGTCGTTCTCTCAGGCACTATGATAGTAAACCGACAGATAAAAATGGAAAACACCCTTTGTCAGATGAGTAGGTTGCAAAAATTTTCTCCCATTCTGTAGGTTGCCTGTTCACTCTGATGGTAGTTTCTTTTGCTGTGCAGAAGCTCTTTAGTTTAATGAGATCCCATTTGTCAATTTTGGCTTTTGTTGCCATTGCTTTTGGTGTTTTAGACATGAAGTCCTTGCCCACGCCTATGGCCTGAATGGTATTGCCTAGGTTTTCTTGTAGGATTTTAATGGTTTTAGGTCTAACATTTAAGTCTTTAATCCATCTTGAATTAATTTTTGTATAAGGTGTAAGGAAGGGATCCAGTTTCAGCTTTCTACATATGGCTAGCCAGTGTTCCCAGCACCATTTATTAAATAGGGAATCCTTTCCCCATTTCTTGTTTTTGTCAGGTTTGTCAAAGATCAAATAGTTGTAGATATGCGGCATCATTTCTGAGGGCTCTGTTCTGTTCCATTTATCTATATCTCTGTTGTGGTACCAGTACCATAAAAACAAACAACCCCATCAAAAAGTGGGCAAAGGACATGAACAGACACTTCTCAAAAGAAGACATTTATGCAGCCAGAAAACACATGAAGAAATGCTCATCATCACTGGCCATCAGAGAAATGCAAATCAAAACCACAGTGAGATACCATCTCACACCAGTTAGAATGGCCATCATTAAAAAATCAGGAAACAACAGGTTCTGGAGAGGATGTGGAGAAATAGGAACACTTTTACACTGTTGGTGGGACTGTAAACTAGTTCAACCATTGTGGAAGTCAGTGTGGCAATTCCTCAGGGATCTAGAACTAGAAATACCATTTGACCCAGCCATCCCATTACTGGGTATATACCCAAAGGACTATAAATCATGCTGCTATAAAGACACATGCACATGTATGTTTATTGCGGCACTATTCACAATAGCAAAGACTTGGAACCAACCCAAATGTCCAACAACAATAGACTGGATTAAGAAAATGTGGCACCTATACACCATGGAATACTATGCAGCCAAAAAAAACAAAAACCATGTTCTCATTCATAGGTGGGATTGAAAAATGAGAATCATGGACACAGAAGGGAAATCACATTCGCTTTTGTGGGGGACAGCATTAGGAGATATACCTAATGCTAAATGACGAGCTAATGGGTGCAGGAAATCAACATGGCACATGGATACATATGTAACAAACCTGCACATTGTGCACATGTACCCTAAAACCTAAAGTATAATAAAAAAAAAAAAAAAGAAAACATAGAAAAAAAATGGAAAACACAAAGACCACATAGAGTTCAGTTGAAAGTCAGTTTCAAATATAATTCATAAATATGTTTTATCCACTTTTTAAAGTATTCCTTCAGAAACTAATATTTTTCATTATCATTTAATTTCTTTTCACATAAAAAGGTACTATAATGTTGAATAGAACCCACACTCCATTTTGCACAGATTTTATACATTTCCTTGAAATACCAATATTGTGTATGAGAACGACTGAATTCTTGTTTATTTTATATGGACTATTCAGAAAAAAAATAGGTCCCCTGGTAATAACTATGTAGTCAGGCACAGTGCTGAGCATTTTCTGAAGATTATACTTCCAATAGCCCTATGAGTGCCTGTTTATATAAATATTCTAATGGAAGGAAAGAGAGGTGTGCAATTTGCCCGGGGCTAAAATTGTGTTAATTGCTGTGGACGTGATTTTAACTCTTGGATGGCCTGACTCCTGAAACTGCTTTTAACTACTTCACTATATCCTGACAGCCATGGATTAACTGACCTTCCAGAAAAGCTGTGAAGGCAAACAGATATGTGAATGGTCCCTAACACAGTTATTTTCTGTATGGACACACCTGCTTCCAAACCTACTATATGTTTAATTTGTGTATGGTACTAGTCATTATGCAAGAACTTTGGGAAACTTGAAACTATTTGCAAATAGCACTGACAGATTTTTTTCATAAAAATATATTTAAAAAATTGGAATACTACTGAAACGTATGGTAAGAAATTTGCCATGTTTACTCAGATAATACAGGTGGATGGGGCTCTTTGATTGGGAGAGTGACTGCTCTTTACAAAAGCTGTTGCAAGCTGAAATGCTGCAGCTTCACCTGGCTGCACACCTTTGCTGCTCCAATTGCGCCACATTGGGTCAGTCTTTCCCCTGATATTATCTCCCAGTCTTCTGCAGCCATGCTTCATTACTTGAAATTGTTCTTCAGTGTGTCTGCAGCATGTTCCTTCAGCCTGCCCTATTTGAGATCTCCTCAGTTCAGCTCACCATACAACAGCTGGCCAGGTGTCCTCCTGCTGTCATCCATTTTTTACACTTGTTTAGTCCAGTGGATCTGTATTGTAGCAAAGAATAACTTCACTGCTGTTGCACTGGCTGTATTCCAGGACTTCTTGTTGGTGAATATGTTTCTTCTACTTGTGATGCTAACTAAAATCAAGGTTAAACATAATAATCAATATTTTGCTCATTTTTTAATTATGGCATATTAGTAAATATCTATGTACCTTTATACTCTACATAATCTGTCTTATTAATCAAGTTATTCAAATGTTTAGTTTGATAACATACTGCTTTTAGTAGGATTTAAATAGAGCTGTGTTAATATATTAAAAAAAATGAACAACCACTGCAGTTACCTTCAACTTACAGACTAAATAATATCTTACATATTAATCAACAATCTCTGGGCAATTCAGAAATTTTATGAGCCATCGTGCAAAAGGTAATGAACACCAACCATGCAATGAAAAAAGTAAAGTAAACCCACAAATATTCTCCTAAACCTTAAGATAGAAAAAATTATTCAAAATATCAGGAAATATTTTGAAACGCTACCAGAAGGATACCTGATATTAATAAAAATATATATCTAGTCACTAATATGCTTATGATACTGGCCTATATATTATTTTGAGCTCCAAACATAGCAAAAATAAAAAAATAGTATTTTTCAGTGGCCGTGATGCATAAATGATTTCAGCTAACTTAATATTCAGTTTCCACACACTTTCACATAAAATACTCATAAATTATAGTTAACATGAAATGGTCGAATACATAATGTGCGATCATTAGCATTTCCCTTTCATATTCAGTACACAATAAACGTTATTGATTTTCTTACATGATAAGATGTGATAGTAAAACCAGAATGAAATTAATATTGCTATATTAGAAACTTAAGTGGATAGTACACAAGTACTATGAGAAGAAGTACTGCCAGAAGGAAACTAGGAAGAAAATAGATACAGTTACAAATTTACTGACAGTATTAGGCAGATCATACTGGTATGGAATATATCACTTAGAGTACATTGTATAGCTTTTTGTCAAAAAGTGAATCCTCATTTATCATTGATAGTACATATTTAATTCTGCATCTGCATCTAAATCTATACTAAAGATAAATATATTTTGGTAACTGCAGTTTATTTTCTTTTAAATTCATTTGTTTTGTTTTGCTTTGTTTTTATTGTTAATGGTGGTCAGGATCTGTAGGAATCAGTGAAATTGCATTCCAGACATCCATATTTTGCGAAATAGCTGTCATTTTTCTCTAAGCTATAGTGTAGTGAAGTCTGAAGTATTGGTGAATTAAATATTTATTAAATATTTTTATAAATAAATTTTATTTTTAATAAAGATTTAATTCACAAATAACTCAGACTTTGTTGTTGGCATTTTAAAGAGTTCTATTTCTTTTGTGCCTGGATATTATGAATTTATACATCTTTCAGAATCTGCATATATTGGAGAAGACACTTCCAAATATCTACTAGTTCATTGGAAGCTTAAAAATTATGGTCTGTCATCTATTGCAGAGCTTCTTATAAAAATCAATTCTATATTTTTATAGTAGATATATAAAATTAGTAACACATATGTTTATTCATTAATTATAACAGGTATTTGCGGGGTAACTACTATGTTCCAAGAGACTGCAAAGATGCTGGAGATATAATGGTGATGAAGGGGTTTTACCTCCCTTATGGAGCTATCAATGCCCTCCAGACAAAACTTACAAGGAACACACTGGTAGTCAAGCAAAGTTGGGCTTATGTACTTGCATTGAGGAAGACTGCACACCATTGAAAATTTTAAAGTATTTTATTAAGAGGGTGTAAAAAGCTCTTACCGCATGTATTAGTTCATTCTTGCACTGCTATAAATAAATACTTGAGACTGGGTAATTAATGAAGAAAAGAGATTTAATTGGCTCACAGTGCCACAGGCTGTATAGGAAGCATGGCTGAGGAGGCCTCAGGAAACTTACAATCATGGTGGAAGGCAAAGGAAATCAGGCACGTCTTCACATGGCCAGAGCAGGAGGAAGAGAGAGAGAAACTGCTACATACTTTCAAACAATCAGATCTCATGATAACTCACTCACTATCAGGAGAATGGCACTAAAGGGGAAATCTGGCCCCATGATCCAGTGACTTCCCCTCAGGTCCCACCTCCAGTGTTGGGGATTACAGTTGGACACGAGGTTTGGACAAGGACACAGACCCAAACCATATCACTGCAAGAGTTTTTGCTTGAATTGGGTGATTTTAGGGAGGTTTTGAAGAAGTGAGTTCTGCCCTGGATTCAATAATGCCAATAAAGCAGGTAATTTACTGATTTGATACCCTAATCATTCTTAACCTACAAGGTGAGAGGAGCAAATAGAGGCAGCAATTATACATGTTAGCCGGAATAGAGGGTGCATTTGGTCAGTTTTTAGTTTTGGACATTGTTCCTGGCTTATTCTGTGCTCAGGTATAATTATGGAGGGGACTTGTTTTTGTCTTATTCCTTCATAATTGCAATACCCTTTTCTGATGTTAATGTACTTTGAAGTTGTTTTTGTCAAGCAGTAGAATAAAGCACCATGGCCTGGCTGTGAGTGCTGAGCCAGCTGCTAGCAACACCAAGGCATAAATGACAGTGTCAGAACATCTTCCAGCTGTCGATGTCTACTTTTCTCTTTGTCAGAGGTAATTGCCTGAGTAAACTAAGGCATGTTATAGAGGACATTTTCACATGCTTAGATAATGACAAAACAAGGACCCTAGTCTGTTGTTTTTTGAATAGCCCCACAGTATCATTTTTTATTTAGCCATAACCATTTTCCTACTTGTACCCCACACAACTTAGCCACATCCACATACTGTAATTACGATGTGATACATGACAATATTTGATGTAGCTAAATAAAATGATACATTCCTGCATGTAACATGTAGTTTAAAATGAATAGAGTTAACTAGAGTATAGTTCACACATATGTAACCAATAAACATCATATTTCATAAATTCATGTAAAAGAAATTTATTGTCATCCTTCAATAATGTGAATTGCTTTGTCTTATCTACAACAGTAGATGTTTATTTTTAGTCAATTCAACTCTTTTCCATTCCTCTTTTTCCTCCTTGCTTCAGTTTTCTAAAGTTAAGGAAAAGTTTTAAGGGCCTGAGGCATTAAAAGACTATCATATTTTTGATTCAATCTCTAATCATCTAGTCTTACTGATTCACTTACTGAAATCTACTTTTGCAACTGGTCTCTAAAGCTCCACAAATTTGATGGCCATTTTCTCCTCATCCAGACAGCAACACATGTTGAGTTCATTGGCTCCTGGTACCCTGTTACTGATACTCCTAGGTAATGGAAAGCACACTAAAGCCAGAGGATACTCTATAGGCTGCCTCAGACCCATCTATGCAGACACTTCACAAAGATATTTCTGCTCACTTCCTGCCACACTGGTGCAGGAACACTTGGTCACTTGGGGGACAAAGGGCTCAAGAAGAGGATTCTTCACTCAACTGCCATCTTATCTGGGTATTCTAACGCCAACATTCCTCGGAGTTGAGTTGGAAAAAAATCCTTCTTAGCTTCTGATTCGATTATTTTCTCAATTCAGAGCATCTGTAGTTCGGTTTAAGCTGTTAATCTATTCCTCTAAATGTATTGTTTATAAAATCAATGATACTTTTTGAATCCAATAGTTTGCCTTGGGTTTGGAAATGGAGTATTTTGGAAAAGGTCATGAGGTACCTGGAAATATGGAAAACAAACTAGTGTAATATCCGAAAATATTATTCTACCAGATATATTTTTAATGTAAGAAAATTATTGGTCATTCAACTTCTAATTTTGTCTTTAGTTATTCTAATACAAATGAGTATCATTTAGTAAGGAATAAATTATGAAATTATGTATGGTTTTTAAACTATAAATTACTCTTCATTTTAATAAAATATTATTGTATTTTGACATATATTTTTAACTTTGAAGTGTCCAATGGTTGAAATCCTCGTCAGTTTATTTTTATTTCCTGTTGAATATATGTAATTTAAATAATAAAACATTTACTAGATAATATTTTTCAAGAAACAATTATCCTACATATTAGCAACATTTTTCCACATATTGGAAAAAAACAAAAAACATGTGAGATGTTTTTTTCCGGTACTTTCTACAAGATATAAATAACCTAACACTGTGCACAGAGCTGCATGGAGAATGGTTTAAATTAAATTTTCCTCAGGTTGTTGTCCTGTGTGCAAAATCATGGGGTGATTTTTTATTTTTTCCAGAATTGAAAATCCTCAGGGGAAAAAAGAACTTTTAATGGGATCACTGCTGGAACCTAAACTTCTTAGAGTTCAGCAGATGATGACAATTTAAGAGACCCACATAAACGTGCTGCCGTTGTAGACTACTAAATGCATTATCCCAGAGAGGAAATGTTATCCAGATCTCTATCAGGAGTTCAAAAATGTGATGCAGCTCTAAGGAAGTCTTGTGACTCTTCAAAATTAAGTTCTTTATTTTGTATCAATGGGATATTATGAAAGAACTACCCTTCCGGGTGATGATTTATATAATAAAGTGAATATACGTATTCTGCTGCAGACCTAAATAAATGTGCTTCACTGAGGGCCCAGGATGATCTCCTCTTCAAAATGGACATTTTGAAGTCTCAGCTGGTTTTAAATCTTCAGAGAGTTTTGTTTAATGAAAATACATTGGTAATATGATGCCACTACAAATTTCTATTTAGGAAATTAATAGAATTTAAAAAGGGCTAGACGTTTTCCAAAGAAACAACTCTTAAACATGTACATTAAATACAGCAATAGAAGTGTTAAGATCTAAGATACCCAACTTTAGAAGGTTATTCTTAGCAATTCACAACAGTAAGATTTAAACTGGCTTTTACTAACTTCAAATTTAGAAGATGAAACTATGAGTAGTTTGTGTTGCTGTTGTTGTTGTCATTGTTGTTCTATTACTTTGTAGATAATATTAAAGGACTATTTTAATGTAATTAAATTTTAAATATATATACAATAAAATTTGTCCAACTGGATGTAGAGTTTAGCTTCCTTTGGCAGCACATCAACTAGAATTGAAAGAATTAGCACGGTAAAAAGGTCAGTGAAAGTCATACTTGCCAAATATTTACTTGATAAACGGAGGCTGACTTTGTGGTCCAACTTTTAGTTTAAAAGTATTTTAAAATGTCTATGGAATGTGAACCAAGGAGGCCAAGGTTTTATTTATTAAGCATAAATATCGAAAAGCATTATTCTGATTTTGATTTCTTTAGAAGAAAACTACAAATTTTAAAACCTACTGAGTCCTAAAAAACCTATTAAGTCCTACTAAGACTATTTTGCCACACCCATGTAATTCAATTTAACAGGTATTTATTAATTGCAACTAACTCCCTTAGGCAGGGTATATAATTAAAAAGATGACTAAATGATATGCCAATCCTAAGATAGCTTAAAGAAAGACAAAGACAAATTCAGAGTTTTATGTTTTTACTAGTGTGCTGGTGCATTACAAACATTCAAATCACAAGTTACAAGAGGTTCTTCACCTGTATCTTTACATAGACACTGACACCACTTTTAAGATAAAGCACATCATAAGTTTTTAAGAAAAGTCACTCCATCTTCTGTGAGGCTAAAAATTGTTTCTGCATGTGGTAAGGAAACTTCAAAATAAACACTACCGTTGCTGTCATGAACTGAATGCTTATGTCTCTCCCAAAATTCATATCTTGAAATCCTAACCCACCAAGGGATTGATGCTGGAGGCTGGGGCCTTTGGGAGGTAATTAGGTCATGACAGAGGAGCCCTCCTGAAACAGATTAATGCCCTTAAAAAAGACACCTCAGAGAGGTCTCTTGCCCTTTTTCTGCCGTGTGAGGAATAAGAATTCAGCAGTTTGCAACCTGGAAGAGATCCCTCATCAGAACCAGAGCTTACTGGCACTCTGACCTCAGACTTCCAGCCTTCAGAACTATGAGAAATAAATTTCTGTTGTTTATAAGCCAGCTAGTCTATGATATTCTGTTATAGCAGTCCAGACTGACTAAAACTATTGCCAGCATTCTCTCTTGAGTACCTAAAAGAAAAAAGATATAAGAAAATAATACACCTCATAGAAAAATATTTTTTCACTTTCTAAATGATGATAATGATACAATATAAAAATTATAAAATTAATGTGAAAGTAACCAAGCTTAGAAAAGCCAAGAAACTGAGTTGATGAATTTAGACTGATATAAAGATAGTGAATTATAATTTATTCCCAAAATACAAAAATATATTCCCAGAGATCACTTATCTATACTTTTTGCCAAGGACCTGAAGCAATTACCAAAAAATAAAAAAGAATTTCCTTCAATTAAATGTTCTCTTCCTCTGATGTTACCATTATTATTGTTCCTTCTAACACAGTTTTAGTGCTGAAAACTTGTTCTGCTGCAAGCTTTCCACTCTATCGTCTTGTCTCACATTAGAGCTTTATAATCTCCTACTGCTATTTACCCAATCTTTGCTGTATGCCAGCTCACCCATCATCCAAACAAAGGGAAAAAGCAATAATAATAATATCTACTCCTAAAACAACCAGTACTTTGTACGTATGTTATCTCATCTGATGCTCTTGGAAGTCCTGGAGGTAGGTAAGTCAGCATTCTTCTTTTCACTTGCAATGTTAGTGAATTACTTGGTAACAATTTGTGAATTGCCAGTCCCAAACTTGTTTCGAGCTTCTCGGGATTATCCAGACATTCTAATGAAATACACAGAGAATCCTTTTCTACAAATATAGAAAGCCCAGATCTTCCCTGCCAACCAGTTTGTGAGTCGATTGCCACCCATTGACAATTCTTAACCTCCATTTCAAAACAAATATGGTAGAACTTTGCTTTGCTTTTTTTCTAATAAGATTTCTATGCCAGCTTATTCTATCATCCATCTCCTGTTTTTAGATTATTGACACTCAGATTTGATGGCAGCGGTGGCCTGTCTACAGCAGCCACTGTGAAGATGCTGGCTGCAGCAGGAAGGTGTGTGACTGGGGTTATGCGCTCTGCGGGGCGGTGGGAGCTGAGAACAGCAAGGAGCCCCGCCCCCTACTGAGTTGGCAAGGTGGGAGCCCCCTGCTCCCAGGCACAGCTGTAGCTTCCCAGCCACAGCTCTGGACCTGGCATCCCTGCACTCTCGGAAGCTTGGAAAGCCCATGCTCCTACAGGCTCAGAAGTGCCTGTTCCCACTGTCTGGCCTCTCCTGGCTCCTGGCACTTGCTTCGGTGCAGAGCAAAGTTGTGGCCAAGCCGGGGTGCTGTTGTGATCCAGCCAGTTGTCCGTGCACTTGTGGCGGCACTGACACACCAGCCCCCCTGCCTCCTCGATCCCCTCCGAACTTTGGGCACCCATGATCATGGAAGGGAGACAGGGATTGGGGGCTGAATGCAGCTTGGTGTGGGTCTGCAGGCACCCCTTGGCACTAACAGCATGGGCACCATGGACAGCATGTTGATGGCAGGAAGCAGACAGTTTTTGGTCAGAAAGGGACAGGTCCCTGACGAAATGCCACCTTCAAGCCAGGAAGGTGACTGCCTAAAGCCTGGGGGCAGGGTTGCCCGTTCTGTGTGGGGGAGTTGAAGTCTGGAGTGAAAACTCACGGTGCTTTTTCCAGGCCTGCCCATGGCCACCCATAGACCAATCAGCACACACTTCTTCCTTCCAGAGCTTATAAAGACCCCAGACTCATCTAGATTCACACACACGTTGGGACAACCTGCCTGTGGAAAGGAGCTACCCACTGCAGGTCTCCTGAGAACAGTTCTGTTGCTCAATGAAGGTACTCTTTGCCATGCTCAACCTCCAGTTGTCCACAAACCTCATTCTTCCTGGATGCGGCACAAGAACTTGGAACCCACTGAATGGTGGGACTGAAAGAGCTGTAACACACATAGGGCTGAAACATGCTCCCCCACTTGCCATGTTGTGGGTGACGAGAAGGAGAGAAGAGCTGGGGACCTTTGGGGAGCCCAGACCCAAGAGCTCCTTGAGCCAAGGCTGTGACACCCTCTTTGGGACTCTGTGGTTCCTGGCATCTCCAGGCTTCAAGGTGCCACCGTGGTCGTCTCGTAGAGATGTGTGTGCCTGCAGTAGAAGCTGTGTACAGCTAGTCCAGTTGCAGCCTCACATGGTGCAGGTACCTGTGCCGAGGCCTGGAGCTGCCTCCCTGCCACAGCCGGCGTACTTGGCTGTGCACAGTGGCCGGATCCTGTGCTCACTTGCTCACACATACCTCGCACCTCTGCACCTGGCTCACCTTGGTAGGCATGGGATCAAGGCTGGTAGCATGAGCCGAGTGCAGCCTGCCAGGCCAGGTAGTCAGAACAAGCCCAGCAGGTGCAAGCAAAACCCAAGCAGAGCCACGGGTGGCCACAGAAGTTTCAGGCTGGTGAAGCAACACCCTAAGGATCCCATGACAGATTCACCTTGTCTAGAGCAAGGCCTGAATATCCTCATAGACCCTAGCTTATACAAATAGTTACCCATCCTTTATTACTCCTTCATAAACCAGCTACTCTGGAGATGGACATGTTTCCCCACACCTCAATCTATCACCTTGATTGTACACTTACCCACACACACGTAACACATTTAGGTATCATCTTGTTTCCCTCATTCATAGGACTAGCTGCCTTTTCATTATCTCTGCCTCACTTCCTTGCATTTAGATTTTGTGTGTGCTTGGTGGATGAGACACTTACTCAAGCCAGAGCCACCCCCAAGTTCAGCAATCCCTCCCTGTGCTCTCCCTTGCTTCCCTCCACATTTTTATCCTACGGTCTGGACTCTGTTCTTGTTTCTGTAGCACCTAATAACTTTTGATCTATTTTGTTTCTATCTTCAGCCTACAATAAATATAATTTATACCCTAATAAGCCAGGATAAAAACACACATACACACACATTTAATACAAGATTCATAAAACAATACTAACTCTTGGCAAGTGAATTTGTCAATTGAATTGACAAGTGTAAGCACTCTAAATTTTCTATTCTGTTCTGTTTTATTCTAGTATTTCCTATTATTTCACCTGAAAGCACTCATCAAAATAAAATAAAATGAATTTACAACTTACTAAAGGGATCATGATCCACAATCTGAGAAACAGTGCTCTAACTGGCTGGTCATGTTTCACTTAGGAAAACATTTACCCAAAAGATAACGGCTGCTCACCAGGCTGCCAAAGTCTTTGGCCTCAAGATTTGAGACCTCTGACCAAGGTTTAAATACATTCTCATACCTCCCAGCAGAGGTTAAAATGCACATGAACTACTACCATTTGCTCGTCAATTCATAGGACAATTATGATATTATTAAAAAACCTAGTTACTGTTTTTTCTTCTAAAATCTATTTGTAAGATACATAAGAACAGATAATGTATTTTATTAACTGATATAGCCCTTATTTCTAGGCACTTGCTGGCACATAGTGGTCATTCTAATATTTGCTGAATAAATAAATCAATGAATCAATGAATATTTGGAAGTGGCTTAGTAGGTTGTTACTCATTCAGGCATTCTCTCATTCAGTAAGCATCTGATGAATACCCATTATATTATATGTCAGTCACTATGCTTGTTCCTGCTTGCATTATGCAGTTGATTGAAACCAAGTCCTTATTTTTAAGAACAAGTAGTAGAATATGTAGTTTCTTAATGTTAAAGGATTTAAATGAAAGATTAATGTCTAGCTCTTGCTATACATGGAACTAACAAATGACATGTATGTGAATTTTCTCCTCATCACCCAATCAACAAATATTTAAAAAGCACATGGAATGTGTTAGACACTATGTTAGGCCTTGGAGACAGCATGAATAAACAAGAAAAATTTCTTACCTTCAAGGAGCTCACATTCAGTGGGACAAGGTAGAAATGGAACATAAGCAAATGAACAAGATAAAGTAGATAGTGTTAAGCTCTATTAAGAAATAAAACATGGTGAAGAGATAGGGAGGTGGGCAGGTAAAAAGGAAGAGAGTACTTTTCATTAGAACAGCATCTAGATGTTTCTGGAAGGCAATGGGAAACTGAGGTATTAAGAAAACTTTATCAGGAAAATGCAAATGGCTACTTTTCTCAGTTCAGAAGGATCTTTGCCTCAGCTCAGGAGGATAAAATGCTTGCACTTTTCAAAATGTGAAAAAGAAAAAGCTTTCACTATTGCTGCTCATTGATCCTCCATGAAGTAAAAAATAAATAAGTGAATAACAAAAATATAAGACAAGAAAGAAAAGAAACAGATCCTTGCCTCATTAAGCAACCAAGGTTAGTACAAAATATTTTGCTGAAAAGGAGGACAGAGATTAAACTGAACCTATGTTTAAAGCAAAATGATTGCTGTGACATGCATTTCTCATATCAGAGCAATTTAGATAGGAAATAACTGGTAAGCAAACATTCTGTATTATAAATGAAAAAATCCTGGAAGGATTATTGTTGTCTTTTTCACTGAACACATCAGCAGGAAAATTATTCAGCCCCAGGCAGAGGAAACAAATATCATCAAGTACAACAGCGTTGCCGTTTGGATCCTTCTACTATCCTCAAGGACTGTCATGTTTTCAGTACTCATTTCTTTGTATGTCGCCTTTCAGTACAAGTCTTTATGTCTTGTACACACTCAGTCTGTTTATTTTTTGTATTGCTGCCATTGTAAACTTCTAGAGTCTTAAGCATACCGAGGACAACTGCTTTTTCTGAAATAATAATATGATGCAAACACTGAACATAAATATAATTTGAACAAATCTAAAGCAGATTTATATAACTTGACTATTTCAATGTTTACAACATTTAGAAACTAGATTTCATTTGCACAGAAGTCCAAAAAAATATTAAGAATACTTAGGGTAGTGTTACATAGTTAGTCAGATCTCAATAAAAACAAGCTATATGAGAAACAAAACAAGTAGTAAAGCCATTTCATCACAAACTACCCAGACTGATAAGGAGAACAGAAATGCAGTCTCATAAGATCCATTACCCACTATTTGCCTTCTCTGCTTATATGATAGGGTTCCTGACCCTGTGGGTTTATTTCAGAAGCCCTCAAGTCAGGAAACCTCTGACTGGAGTTGGCCAATGGGAGGCCTTGGTGAGAGACAGGAGAATGAAAGAAAAAAGCAGCAGAGTTATTTCTTCTTCTTCCTGCACATTTCTAGCACTCTGCCAGAGTGACCTCTCTAGAAATGCTTACATGTTCTCTGTGGTCTGACACCCACCAAACAGGATTGCCTGAATCCAACTATTGCAGACAAACTTCTTAGCAGAATGGGATGGCCTCTTTCCTTTTTAGCTCTAGCTAAAATGAATTGGCCACTCCCCATGGTTGCTGATATTTGCATTATCTCACTGTTTTTATTTTCTTGCTGAGCTTTTCCATTGCCAGTACAACCAATCCTATTCATTGTTTTCTCTGCTTTGCATTCATTGAGTGATTTCATATTCCTAGTTAAAACTTGAAGAATACAAGCAATATTTGATCCACTATGTATGTATAATATTAAAATGTTATGATATCTGTATTGAAACTGTCTTTTCATAAATCTGGTCATAAATATATATCCCCATACATTTTGACTCCATTCTCAAATTTTAAGGGAAGTTAAACTTTTATATGCATGTTTTATAATTCCTTTCAGCAAAATTGTTTTATAATGTTAGCCAACTACTATGGGGCTAAGGTTTCCTATTCCTTACCTGAAAAATATCAATAAATCTCTCTTGTTCCTCTCTCCAAAATAGCCCCTTTTTGCAGAAAGCAAATCATCCTTCTTGGCATTATCTTTTGCCTGCCTATTCTTTATTGTTTGTACTGAAGTTGTTGTTTTCTTCCACAAATTAATCCTTCATATTTGATTGGCCCAAGCTAAGCCAAAAAAAAAAAAAGAAGAAGAAGAAAGAAAGAAAAAAAGAAAGTGAGAGAAAGAGAGAGAGAAAGAGAGGAAGGAAGGAAGGAAAAGAAAGAAAGAAAAAGGAAGAGAGAAAGAAAATAATGTTTTCTTTGAATGTCAGTCTTAGGAATGCACTAACTCTGGTTAACGATGTTTCTGGCCTTGTGAAGAAAATTAATCTGCAGTACAAAGTGATGGAAAAATATTCAAAGTGAAGCAGAGATAAGAAAGGTAGAGTTTAAGATTCTCCTTGCTGTTCTTTTGAAGTTGACCTTCATTAGTGTCTTTCTTATCTATATTTGTTAAATATAAATATAAGTATGTGTGTGTATATGTATTAATTTAAATAACTGAGGAATATACTCTAAGACAATATAATCATTTTTTATTAAGCTGAGTTGAGTTTATTTTCTGTCATTTGCAACCTAGGATGTCTTAAGTAATACACGTATCATTTTATTACATTGTATTAAAATATCACTGTTAAACCTGATCCTTGGAACAAGGACTTTCCTTGTGTGAGGATAATGAGGCCTCACAAAGAAGTTAAGTCATTCTTGTTGCCTAGAATCCATTTTTAAGGCTTGAATCTCAGAAATCAACCAGAATTGAGAGCAAAAGCCACAAGTGGGCTACAGAGGGAAAATTTGCCTCTTTCAGTCTTGACTAGCCATAAATAAGTCAAAATGTCTATCCACCTTGGGGGTGAATTTTAAGATGATATAAAAACAGACAGAAAGAAATGAAATCAGGAAATATGTCAGGAAAATTGAGCCAGCTGTGTTTAGATATAGTGTAAATATTGCAAGGCAATGGATGAAATAGGATTAGTAACTGTGTCCTCCAAATAAGTGAGCTGAGCAGGACACAGAAACTTGCCATGTGAAATTATACTGTTTCCTGCTCTATTTAATGCATTATTTTCTCTTCTATTCCTCCTTATACAACTTAAACAGATGAATCCAAGAGCAAAATGAATTGACATGCTATTGCCAGAAAAAATGACAGGTCAGGACTGGAATCTGCCTTCAAAATGTCTATTTTATGGTCTTATATGTTTATAAAATATACTTTAAAAACTAGGTATTCATGGTAACAATATACAGAATTATTCCAATTGTGTTTCCTCCAGTTTTTTCCTACCACTTTAAATATGCTATATCAAATGTTTTTGTTGTCTTTGTTGTTTTAGAATAAGGCATTTATGTTTAAAAACATAAAATTCTCATTCAGGAAAAGTACATATTGCCCCAGGATAGGTAACAGAAAATAAAGTTTCTTCAAAGCCTCACACCCTGTATTTTCTGTATTTTCCCTCAACCACATTTTGGACTCTTCCCTAAAAATACACACACACACACACACACACACACACACACAATTTTTGTTAACTAAGTTGGAGATGTCTAAAAATACGTAAGTTTTTAGTCAAATAATTTAGCAGATAAATGTGCGTAGTAACACTTTGCTTCCTCTGTATATTTTTTTCTTTTAGAACTTTCCTAGCATATGTGTCCTTCACTCCTTAACTCATTGATTATTTTCTAATAAATCTAATGGGTTAAGGGATGACAAAGATTTTCACATTTAAATTATACTTGTATTTTAATTGGGAAATTTTTAGAGATTGAAACAAATTCATGATAAGTAAATGTTTAATAGTGGACACTCTGGCCTTGATACTATACTAAGAAGATAGAGTTAGATATGTGTTGGAATATTAGATTGGTGCAAACGTAATTGTGGTTTTGAACCATGAAATTTAAATCATTACAATAGGCTCAAACACATCTTTTTAAATCAAAATAGGAACCATTACAATCAACACATTTTTGCCAATGAGAAATAAGTTTGTTTATTCTTATAGCATAAAAATCCATGCTTCAGGATTTGATGAACTTTTGAAAAGCATTTTCTGCCTTCTGCTGGTTGTGGAAGCGTTTTCCCAGCAAAAAGTTGTTGAGATGCTTGAAGAAGTGGTGGTTGGTTGACGAGAGGTCAGGTGGATATAGCAGATAAGGCAAAATTTCACAGCCCAGTTCATTCAACTTTTGAAGCATTGGCTGTGTAACATGCAATCAGGCTTTGTGGAGAAGAATTAGGGTCTTTCTGTTGACCAATGCTGGCTGCAGGCATTGCAGTTTTCAGTGCAGCTAATGGATTTGCTGTAATCGTTTCACTGGGATTCAGAAAGCTGTAGTGGATCAGACTGGCAGCAGACCACCGAACAGCGACCATGACTTTTTTTTGGTGCAAGTTTGGCTTTAAGAAGTGCTTTAGAGCTTCTTCTCAGTACAATCACTGAGCTGGCCATCATTAGTTGTCATATAAAATGAATGTTCTGTCATGCATCACAATCCAATCAAGAAATTTTTCATTGTTTTGTGGAATAAGAGATGACAACACTTCAAAATGCAGATTTTTAAAATTGTCTCTCAGCTCATGAGGCACCCAATTATTGAGCTTTTTCACCTTTCCAATTTGCTCCAAATGCCAAATGACCACAGAACGATCAATCTTGAGTCCTTAGGCAACTTCTTGTGTAAGTTGTAAGAGGATCAGCTTCGATGATTGGTCTCAGTTGGTCATTGTCAACTTCCAGTGGCCGGCCACTACACTCCTCATCTTTAAGGCTCTCGTCTCCTTTGCAAAACTCCTTGAACCACCACTGTATTGTATGTTCATTAGCAGTTCCTGGGCCAAAAGAGTTGCTGACATTGCGAGTTGTCTCCACTACTTTATGTCCCATTTTGAACTCGAATAAGAAAATCACTAGAATTTGCTTTTTGTCTAACATCGTTTCCATAGTCTACAATAAATATAAAATAAACAGCAAGTAATAAGTCATTAGCAAAAACATAAAGCGAGAAAAGCCCATTAAAATGAAGTATAACATAACCACATTTAAATAAGAATGCATTCCAATATCAAGTGGCAAATTCCAACAATGCAAAAACCGCAATCTCTTTTGCACCAACCTAATACTCCACTGAAGTGAATACTTATTCCACCAAATTGTTAGTCAAATACTGGGAATGTCAGTATGAAAAAGAACTATGAATTCTCTTAGACTATTTTATTTACTGTACATAACCATATTAAATTATCTATTATTTATCTAATAATATGTACATTTAATTTTTTGAAATACTGAATTTATTCTTATTAGTTGTTGCCTCATTTAGGGATCTTAGGGCTTAAAGTCAATTTCATTCAATGTGACAGTAAAACTCTTTTTGAAAAATCTATTGTATTTGTTTAAGTTCCTTTTCACTGGCATAGAAATGGAAACAAGGTACGGTCTACTTCATGTAATAATACTTAAATGTATGTCCAGATTATCTAGGTGTTTGGATTTTTTAAAAATTTAATTCCATTAGGGTGAATCATGAGAACACTGATATAATTTTTGACAGGTTTTAGGAGTTTTTTTTTTCTTTTTAATTGGGTCCATTTAATCAACTTTAAAATGTGTGAGTGAATGGATGTTATCTAACAATATGAATATCAGATTTTACTCAACAGTGTAAGAGCTCTGGTAAGAAGGTGGTGGTAAAATTAGCTTCTCAAAACTTAATTTTCATATGCTTTTACAGTACTAATGGCATTTTTTCATTCTGGATTTGTTCATTCCTTAAACTTATGCAAGACTTAATTTTTCAAAATCCTGCAAAGGAAACCACTACTAATTGCTATTTTTGATAAAAAATTCCTTGTTTGGGACCACGTTCCATTTATGTCTGTAATGTAATTCCTTATTCTATCACCGGATGATGAATATGCTCATCCATTAACTCAGCATCACAAAGATTTCCTTTGCAGATTCTCAGTGTCCTGCTGCCATAATTAAACGAATCATACCATGGGGATAATTGTGGCCTACTCAATTTTATGTTATTTTATAAATTACTTAACAAAATTTCTTCAACTATTTGCAACACTGTTCATATAAATGATTTCACAAGTTAAAAACAATTCTTTATTAGACTTCTGGTAATGACTTTTACTTTGCTAAACATGACCATAAAAATTACAGTAAGTTGGCCGGGCGCGGTGGCTCATGCCTGCAATCCCAGCACTTTGGGAGGCAGAGGTGGGCGGATCACAAGGTCAGGAGATCGAGACCATCCTGGCTAACACAGTGAAACCCCATCTCTACTAAAAATTAGCTGGGCGTGGTGGCAGGCGCCTGTAGTCCCAGCTACTCGGGAGGCCGAGGCAGGAGAATGGCGTGAACTCGGGAGGTGGAGCTTGCAGTGAGCCGCGATCACGCCACTGCACTCCAGCCTGAGAGACAGAGCGAGACTCCATCTCAAAAAAAAAAAAAAAAAAAATTCACAGTAAGTTTTCCAATTATTATTATAAATATTTCTCAGCCGCTGCTACAGTTGGCTTTGGGGCCACTGCCAATTTTACGTGGCCTTTTCTAGGCTCCAGCACAATTATGTGTATCATTAGCTTACACTGTTTACTTCCTATTGCCATTTGCAATTTTGTTACTATAACTCTCAAGAACACACATTTTTTGTCTTTCTTTTTTTTCTTTTCTGGCTATTAGTTCTTAAAAAAAAAAAAAAAATCCAGGTGCTCTTTTCCTTGTGGCATGTCATTGCTTTCATTGGTTAACCTCCTACCTCTGCCATCTTCAGGGCAAAACTATTGTGTCTTTTACTATACAATTTATACTATGTGTGGTCTATACTGGCTCCACACTGACCATTACATCTTTCCATTCTAATACATCCTGTAAGATCTGATTTCGTCCTAAGAGCAATGTGATGAGGTAAGCCTCTGACTTATAAGCACTAACATTTGGATTCACTCACTTCTGTTTTCCAACTACATTCTGAGTATTGGAATGAAACGGATGTTTTCTACGAAGAATGACCCCAGGATAGCTTTCAGTATCTCTTCCTTAGGGCACAGGATATTACATTCAGAATAATACACAGAATATTTTAAAATGCAGAATAGAAAAATGTGGTTAATATATAAATACTGAAAAATATTCAAAATTAGAATACATAGCAAATTATATGTTAACCTAAATAGTAAGATATACATCAAATATACTAAAACGAAAGTTTATTATATTATCCTATGGGACAAAATTGTATGTAATCACAGGAGATGTTATCCAATAAAGGAAGTAAAATTTCAAGAGAATATAACTGAGATTTTTAAGATAAAAAGAGAAGAATTATATATTTAAGAAGCATAAATAAATCATTGCTTATAAAATATTTCACATTAATAGAATAAATATGAATAAAAAGTCGAATAATTTACTAAATAAAATGAAGAAATCATAAGAATATAATTAAATTCTATTTTATTGTTTTAAAGGGACCTAACAGTTGGAAATAATAAAGTACAAATAAAGTATGATTAGACATATTCACAAACCCAAAATATACATAGGTAAATTTTCCTTAGAGTCTCTGATTCTTTGCTTCTTTGATTCTGGTAATACTATAAAATACCGTGTAGGAAACTGTGCTTGGCTATGTGAGAAATAAAATCCAGAATACAATACGGTGCTTGGATATAGAATTAAGAGTAATTGTTTTATGGTTAAGGAAGACTGTATGGTAAGGAAGTACCTTTATAATAGGGAAGAAGAAATATCTTTGAAATTTGAAGAAACAACATAGACAAGTACAGAGACTTGAAAGTGTCCATCAGATTCAGAAATCAATAAGAAATTCACCTCTTCTGACTTCCCTTTCAAGTCTAATCATTATCAGATGAGAGAGGGCAGAACCATCTTTGATAGAAGATAATCAAAGTCCAAAATACACTAGGCGATAACAAGTGAGCACCTAGGTAATCTAAATAACTTTGGGAGTCTCAAGTCAGACAAATTACTTACTGAAGTACAGTAAGATGTGCACTGATATCACTGAACTGCAGCTAATGATGTCCGAAGAACTATGTTGAAAATAACACAGTCCTAAAATCTGTCAGGCTGACATATTTGTGGAAAGCAGCAGACATGGTTTAAGAAGGTTTTATGAAGTAAATACCTGTAAGAATTTAGAAAAAGGAAGAAGGAAGCCATTGTTAGGAGCCAGGATAAAATGTAACCTAGAACTTAAAGTACAATAAAATATATATAATATAATATAAGTATAATAAAATATATAAATATATATTATATGTAATTTATATTATATATTATATAATATACATATTATATAATGTATATTATAAATTATATAATAAATAAAATAAAATATATAAATTATATATAAGTATAATAAAATATATATATATAAATCACAAAGAACAAATCTCAGTAAGCACTTGTCATTTTCCTTTTTCCTTGCTTTCTTTCATTTTTTCTTCCTTCCTTCCTTCTTTCCTTCCTTCCTTCCTTCCTTCCTTCCTTCCTTCCTTCCTTCCTTCTTCCTTCTTTTCTGCACTTGTCAAATTAGTTAATTGGGGCAGTGATAGAGCTTCACTTTTCTCAATGTTGTCATTGTGGAAATCTTGGGCTGGATAATTTTTTGTTGGTGGGAGGGGTCTGCCTGCATACTGTCGGTTGTTAAGCTGCTGCTTGGCCTCAGTCCTTCCCTCCTTACCTCTCTAACTGATTTGTGAAAATCTGTTTTTTTTTTCTCCCCTGGGGAGAAAAATCATGCATGTGACTGAGAACCCTTATCTCAGATACAAGGTATGTGAAAATTTTCCGGGCGTTTGATGACATCTATTATTATGTTACTGAGATAAAATGAACAGATATAAACTGCAGATTTCTTAAAAGTAAGTTCATTGTTATCTGGCCTATTAACTTACTCATAAATATTTATTGAAAATTTACATGATGTCGGGCACAATACCTGGCATTGGGGTCAAAAACAATGTGAGATTATATATCAATATCAATTTGCAGAAAGTTTTTCATGGCTCTATCTTTAGTCTTATAATGTTCAACATTCTACTGATGACCTGGCTGTAGAAAAATATGTTATGAGTACCCAAGCAAATCTGGAAGCATTATTTAAGTGGATTTCCAAAGATTAGTCAGCATTTGCTATGCAAAACAGGAGGAAAGTGGAAGTTGGAAAGTGTTTACACTGAAGAAACAGAAAACCTAAAACCCCTGATGTGAAAACCTCAAGGTCTATTAGAAGAACTTTGAACAACCCATTCAGTTGGAGACAAAGAGTAAGGAAAAGTGTGAGAGTAAGAAAGAGTATGTAATAGTTAAAAAAAAAAAAAAAGGGCAATGCCATTATGAGCCTTGTTAGTAGAAAGTCATAGAATATTTTATTTTACATAAGAGCAATGAGAATACATTGGAGGGATGACGAACGTGTAAGATAGGAAAACAGTTTTTATTTACAAGATTAACACTCAATGAAATGTAAAAAAAATAGACTGAGAACAATAGAGAGCCCTTGCAACAATCAGGTGAGATGTGATTAGAATGGTGGGGTGAGACTGAAGAGAAGCAGAGGGATTTGAAATGAATTTAAGATGAAGTGAAAGAAGATACTGTTGTGCAACACCCTGATCCACTCCCCCCTTTCAGAAATGAAGCAATCATTCCCACAGCTGCTGGGTTGTGGGAAGCTGACAGCTCTCATCTGATTGCCTACCTGGAAATTTCCTTTTAGAAGAGAACCACTATGTTCAAAGCCATAACCCATTTTTATGGTCAACCTGCATTCAATGAAAAGTCAATGCGGAATTACACAATTCTGGGATGATTTGTTACACATAAAGACTAACTAAAACATGCCTATTGTTTCAGATGCCTGTGATTTTACTTTTTAATTAGTTTATAAATATCTTGTAAGCTACAAATGACTGATGTGATTAAAATTGTACTTGATAAAATATTTACATCTATCGCGGACACTGTTAAATTAATAATGTTGCATGAAAATCACTCTGAGAAGTGGTAGCTTTTGTGGTAATGAAAAGTAGTGAGGTGTTAACTTTGTTGCCTACACTTAGGGTGTTTCCTGATTAACTTTCACTGCTTGGGAAGTTTTTTTAAAATTCCATTAATTCTGTTGCAATGAAATATTGTATTTATAGCCCTCAAATTCATGAAGTGTCACATTTTTCACTTGAAAATGTTTTATGTAAAGGCTAAAAGAGAGCCAAAGATAAGAATACACCTTACAATCTCAAAAGAAGAACATAGTAACAAAAAAAATTGCAAACATTAGTACTATAAAATACTCAAATCTTGTACTGAGTATATTTGTCTCCTACTTTCCCTTCAACATCACAGCTTTGCTAAATGTTTCACTCTAAATTTTAGAATACTGTAATATGTGCTTTATAGTTGTACCAAAATTAAAAGAAATCTCCACCAATGAATATTGACCCAAAGAAACTTGCTTCTATCCACGTTTCCATTTCCCCAGAACATTTTCTGTATGGTTTCTGCAGGTGAGTGTTGATGCTTTGGCTTCAAGGAGGGAATCTGCATGTACTTTTTTTATATTCTTCTTTGGTGCCTTTGTTCTGAAATAAGACAAGAAAGGTGTACTTTCTGCAACGAGCCACAGTTCAAGCAGTCCTTATTTTTAAATTTTCCAATTGCTTCTCTTTCTGGAGACATTTATTTAAGAGTGTTCTTGATCATTATTAAATCTGGCAGATTCATCTTGAGTGCCTGCAGTGCACCAGTTCCTTTTGGAAGCAGAAAGAGAGAGTGACTGCTGTATAGAGAATAACATCTGTCTGAAATAGCACTGAGCTTTGACCTTGGCAGTTTCTCTTTAGCTACTTTGAGCATTTATTCAGAGTAGGCAGTGACTCATTGGATCTGTTACTACACTGGTCATGTTATATTAATTCTGAAACCTTAGTGGGACAGAGCCTCCATCTTTAATCTCTGTTTGTGTACAACAAATGTTCAGACTTCTGTATAGTTAACCTTCAAAGTAAACTCATTTTATGCTTTTAAACATTCATTTGGAAATAATAAAGATCTGATTATGAGACTGCTTTTCTTAATGTAGAGTAATGATAAGATAATCATTTGTTGGACTACATTATATGTGGCTCCTTTTTGGCTGGCGTTTGCAAAGTAATTTCAAAATTTTCTTCTCATGATGAGAAAAATAGGAATATTCCTTTTATTTCATTTTTCTAGGTCTATTAGAGTAGGAATTTTATTTACATATTCACATGCAACTTAACAAAAGGAATTTTTAATACTTTGTCAACAAACAAAACTAAAATCATACGGCATTCTCAAATGTGATACTTAATAATTACCATATATACACGTATACCATATACAGTTAAATCCATCAATACCATTAGATTTGTTTAGACTAGTGATGATTTACAAAATAATAAAGCAATGAAATGCAGGAATTATGTAACATATATTTTCTCTATTCTAACCATGATGCACACATACACACACATATATATGTGTGTATTCATCATATGTATATATATTTATACATATATACAATGAAAAATGTTTTATTTGGACAACAGTTTTTGAAAAATGTGTCATATCCTCCATTAATATAAACTAGATTTTTAAAAATTTCATTGAAGGGGATACATAGAGAAATAAAGATTTAAGCATTTTGACTAAATGCTGTCACTCTGATTATAAAATCCGAAAGCATATAGTTCATATGTCATTTTTCTTTTCTGAAACTATCAAAGACAATCACAGAAGGAAAACAAACTCTGGGTAATTGATTACATAAAACAGATTTTATTTTCAACAACAAAATTTACATCTGAAATTATATTAGAATTCCATCCTTCCAAAAAACTACCTATTCAATTTCATACCTGAAGTAAGTTTTTTAAATGGATTCTTAATTAATGTTAATTATTTTCTACAGTGAATTTGCCATTTTATTTAAGGTGCATTTAATCATGTATTACTTTTGAATATTGAGTGAGTAAAATTATATACTCTCTCTCCCACCTTTCACACATTTCTCTTTTGCAGCATTTCTCTTTTATTGTTGTTCATCAATTGAATTAATGAACTGTGAAATCAGTTATTATTCTGAGGGTATATAAATTATCATTTTTAAATCTATGCTTCCTTTAATCCATATAAAACTAAGAAGCATTTTTCATACATCTTGAAAAAGGGTTAAACAAACATCAACCTAAGAAATAACGGCTGGTGAGTTAGAGAGTGTCAGTCACTAGCTGCACATGTGATTCCAGCTGAGACATTGCACTCTATGTGCAAGCTACAAGTAAATGGTATAGAGAGTACTCTGTCAGGGTGAATCTGTCCTCTGGGTCTCTACAGAACATAATTAGTTTCATGTAAAAGGACTGGTTTTCAAGTTTATTATATATGAATTTAATATACCAAATAGATAGAATACAAGAAATGATAAGTGGGAAAATTTTAAAAGATTTATATTTCTCTAGTGAGCACAAAAATAGCCTATCCTGCATTCTTCTCAGTTGCCACAAGACACGTAGTACTGCGACTTTTCCCACAAGTGAAGTGATTAACTGTCTTATGAGGGGCTTTTTACTCTTTCATTTTTTCTTCTACTAAGGATAAAAAAGAAAAAACGTAAAAAGCATACATGACTGAGTTTGTAAAATTAAACTCTGTGCAAAAATGACACCTCCTCCATATAAAGTGTTTGAATTATGCAAATCTCTGGACGATAATTTTGGAAAATTTCATAGGTGCCTTTCAGTTCACCTCTAGCTTATTTGTTATTGATAATATGAATACAACAGGAAAATGAATTCGATAAATTTCTTCTGCTTGTCTACGATCATATTTATTTTAGGAAGCTTTTCTTTCTATAATGTATTAATAGGGACTTCTGTAACATTTTATCTTTAGCTTTCTCTTATTACATATTTGAAATAAAACATTATATTATTAGAAATATTATATTTCTTATATAATATTAGAAATAAATGTTTTCTTAGGAGTAAGGTTTTCCTTTAATATTTTCCTTCTATTAAAAGCTTTACTTAATTAAACAAAAGATCTTTATGGCCAGAGACAGCTCCTTCTAGGCTCTATGCTTGGTGGATCCGAGAAATGGCAATGTACATTCTCAGGGGCTATATTTTTAAAAAGCCCTTCTCTGGCTACCTGCTCTGACATTGTCTCCTCAATTACTTCTTAGTATATCACTCCGTTTCATTCTCTGTCTAGGATTTGCTATTATTTGGCACATTTTCTTCACTTACTTTTTCCCTATGCATATATTTTTTTTCAGATTTTGCCCCCAACTACCATCATTTCCACACAAGGTCAGTATCCTTGCCAAACTCGTTTATTTCTTTTTTCTTGTACCTAGCAGTATGCCTTGTACCACTAAGAATCAAGAAAAACACTCAAAAACTACCTTTACATATCAAGGACAAAAGGAAAACAAATGACATGTGTATTGAGCATCAGCTATGAGTCTGACAGTAAAGTAAAAAATGTGTGTGTGCAACTGGATCTCAAAATAAAGATTTCACTTAGGCACTTTCTAAAATGCTATGCTGACACAAGTTTCAAAAATTTTCAGATTACTATGCAAAAAAAACAGTTAGAATAAGGAGCAAGAAGATTCACAGAGAGAAACAGACAGCAAGGCAAACACAGAGAACGTGTAAACAGTGCAGGAAGAAAGCATTGAGGAAATAGAGCTCATTTCTATCTTTGACTCCCCTCTGCTCCTGTCTACTGAACATTCTGCGAACATATTCTGTACATTCATCATTTCTAATGCAGCATTTCATTTCTTCACCCAAATGATCGCTGCTCCAATTTTTCCTACCTGAAATATCATTCGGAGTATTTAAGGCTTAACTCAGTTGCCATGGCTTCTCTAAGTAGTTTCTAATCCCACCAGCATATAACCCCAAAATATAGCATTTACTTCATTTTAGACCTTGGAAAATATTATTGAATTCACATCTGCTTCCTCTCCTCGAGTTTAAGGTCTTTCATTATAGGTAACTACTTTATTGATCTCAGCAACTCAGTGCAAGAGAGGACAACTTGTATGTAATTTCCTATAAATAATGAAATGCAATGTACTCAAGTGGAAATAGTATGGACTTGGAAACCACAGAAAAGGGTTTTGTCCGTCTGAGGGATTTTCCACACACCTCCCAGTCAGCACGCCACACACTAGCTTTGCCACTTTTAATAAGATGCCTAAATTCCCTAAGCCTCCCTGTACGGCTTATAAATTTAGATGCCTAATGCCTCCCTCATAGAGTTTTTGTAGCAATTATATGAGGCAACATATATAAAAAATCTAATGCATTCCATATATTACAATTGCTATTACTATTAATACTTTAACTGCGATTAGTATTTTAATAATTGCTTTTTTTAATGGAAATCAATTTAGTTAGAATGTTGAAAACATATATCATATGTATCTGTGAGGTTCTTCCTTCCACAGTTCAGTGTGCTCATTTTTCATTGATGTATAACAAATTGCCACAAATTGAGCGGCTTAAAACGACATCCTTTCACATCTCAAAGTTCTGTACGTCGGAAGTTTTTGCAAGGCTTTGTGGTATTCTCTACTTTGTTTCCCAAATGGCTGCATCAAGGTCTCAGCCAGGATTGGGGGCTTATCCGAGGCTCAGGGTCCTCTTCCAGTTTTCTGATTGTTAGAAGAATTCAACTCCTCACAGCTGCAGAACTCATGGAGGCTGTGTATTCAAAGGCAGCAGGGAAGCATCTCTCTAATGTCTCACCTTTTTTTAAAGTCTTACCTGGCTATGTTGACCCCATCCAAGATTATTTTCTTTTTGATTAACTCAAAATCAATTAATTAGTAGCTTTATAAAGGGAGAGATATCTCATCCATAAGTTAAGTCCATACTCAAGGGAAGGGGACTATACAAGATGCCCAGGGATGAAAATTTGGGAGGCCATTAGATAATCTTGCCTATTACAGTCAAGCAAGCTAGAAAATGCACATTTGTAGTTACATATATTAGAAGTGTACCTGTGTGTGTGTATGAACATGTGGTTACAGCAATTTCCTTGGAATATACCAAGTAAAGTGTTCTGAAGATCTTAATGGAACTCTTGGGTGTAAATGAGTTGGATCTCCAGAACCGAGAATCAGAAACATGTAAAAGCATATTTTATTACTTTCAAAATATATAGCTATAAGTAAAGCATGTAGTATGTGTAGGTGTCATGCATTCTTAGGATAAAGACCAACTAATGTTCTATTTTTAAATTAATTAGCAAAGAGGAATTTGGTTTAAAAAATATTTGACATGGTAAGAAAAAGGTGTTGAGTTTGGTTGAGAAGGCTTTTGGTCTTTGAGTGGTACCTAGATAGCACAAAAATGAAAATCAATAAATAATAGTGTTTTAAGAGAATTAAATAGAGAAATGAAGGGGGGTGTAAGTAAAGGGAGAGAAACAGGAAGACAAAGATGAGAATTTGAAGACAAAAAGTACCCCATACCCTTCTCTCTACTTGAAATACATTTTCTGGTGACAGCAATAAAGATAAAAAGAGATGAAAAATGAACATGAAGAAAGTGACCTAAAACAAAAATGCTAAAATATATACAATTTATATAGAAAATTATTGAGGAAAGTATTCAAAAAGAAACTATACTTCGTTATGATTTAAAAACCAATTTGAAGGCTCATACTTTTTTCAACCTAAAAGCTTACATCATGAAATTTTTGCAACATTATTTTTAAACTCTAGAAACATCACACCTTGCCCAACTACTGCCTACATATTCTAGAAGAAAACATGGGATTCTTACTAACAAATGACAGACATATTTGTTTTGCATTTTAATGTGATATGCAGAAATAGATTGGAAGCAAATATTGCAATTTTTGGTATCATTTCTCAGAAAAAAACCTTGAGGAAAAATTTTTTCATAATTAGTTTTGACTTTGTGTTATACCAAATGCATTCATTTTGGGGGCATGTTTCCCAAAAACCTCTGAAGTAGTGATGAAACTTTAAGTCCATATAAGTATTTGTTGGCATAATTCCACTCTGAACAGCAAGTCCGTATGACATGAGGGTTGCATTGTGCTGGGGCAGGTATGAGTGAAAAGACTACGAATTAAATGGGAATTAAAAAAAAAATGCTTTTTCTTAGTAAAAGGAAATGAAGTCTTTTCTGCAAATTTGCCTATAGGGCTAGAGAATTTAAACTAATACCCCTGGGACATTAAATGGCAAATTAGTAGATTAATTAAGGATTATAAATATAAATATATATTTATTTTATACATATACACATAAATATTTGTATACATTGTATACATATATTTGTATACACTGTATACATATATATGTACATTTATATCTATAACCTCCATGTCATACATATTTGCCTTTCAGAGTGGAACGATGCCAACATATACATATATGGACTTAATTATTCATCATTACTTCAGAAATTTTTGGAAAACATGTAGCCAAAATGAATGCATTTAATATACTATAAATTCAAAACTAATTATAAAAAAATTTCCTCAAGGTTTTCTTCTGAGAAATGATATCAAATATGTAATATTTGCCTCATATATATATACAGATTATACATGATATATATATATATACAGATTATACATGATACATATATTTACATGATAAAAAACTAGTTGTTGCAGGAAACCATATACATCTCTTTAGAGCACTTTAGACATTTACTTATCTTGAAAGAGAAGATAGAACTCCATTGTTAAAGATAAAGTTTCACTTTTCTTGGGATTTTATGGTGTTTATGTCCATAGATGCAAGAACATCTTTCTCTGGGTGGAGATTTGCTCAAAAGGAATATTTACAGAGAATGAATTAAGCTACCACTTTACTAATAGCTTTTACATACTCTATATAACAACAAATTCAGAAAAGTCTTACTGGAGCTCCTAAGTTATGATCAAAAGTCGAATGGGACTCCTAATCAGCAAAATGTCCCCTATCTCTCAGCAGTATTTTGGGACACCTGTGATCAGACAACTAATGGCTACAGATAGAGTAATCTACAAAGAAGGCCCTGACTTGAATAGACCCACATGCCTGCAGAATTAGAAAAATGGGAGAAAGAAACTTGACCCTGAAAATCCAAATTGGCCAATGAATGAAGCTTTTCATAGGTCTGTTTTCTATATAGAGGCATGGAGTTCTAGAAAAAGAATAAATTCTTGACTTTAAAGGATTAAAAAAAATCCCCTTTAGTAAAATTTAGCTCAAGGAGCAATGAAGGCTTTGCAAACAGTTTTAAGATGTACAAGATGCCCTGAGCTTGTTTGCATGACTCAGCATTTGCAATGATGCTAAAGGTATCTATATTAGACAGAGAAGCTATATAAGGTCTCTGGAAAGCTCCAACTTGAGGTTGCAACTCATGCTAGTGTACTGTAGCAAGGCCATGTCTTCAGTCACAATTATTCTTTGTGTTTAAAATAGGTCCTGCTATGTGAATGAATTTCTGATCACGAAAAATCAAGTGACTATGTAATCAGACTATTGGCTGCAACTCTGCCCGACACCAGATATTGGGCAATGACTATCCCCATCATTATCTTGGTATTATAAAATTACCAAATCATAAGATCAGCTGGCCATAGAAGTAATCCATTGTGCAATTAAAATGATACTTTCTGGAACTGGCCAGAGAACATCTAGAGGGCACAAGTAAGTTACATAAGCAGGTAGCCCAGTATTGTTGAACAAAGTCTCTTTCTCAGCTCATATCTCTGGCCTTATGGCTGACAGAAGCTTAGTTCACAGATGGGTTGGCCTGATAAATTAATACAAGCTGAAAATGTAAAACCATGTCAAGACAGAACAATGAGGAGTTTATTTGTTTGCTAGGCCTCTTGTAAAAAGGTACCATAGTCTGGGTGGTTTGAAACAGCAGAAATTTATTTTCTCACTGTTCTGGAAGCTAGATCTCTAAAATCAAGGCATCAGCAGGGCCATTCTCCCTCTGAAATCTGTAGAAAACAAGTGTTCCTTGCCTCATCCTAGCTTCCGGAGGCTGTCAGAAATCCTTGGCATATCTTGTCTTACAGCTACATTGCTCCAATCTCTGCCTCTGTTGTCACATGGTGTTATACCTGTGTGTGTCTCCATATCCAAACCTTTCTTTCCTTTCTCTTATAACGACAACAGTTACTGGATTAGGGTCATATTCACAGGTCCCAAGAGTTATAACTTCAACCTATGTAGGTTGGTGCAAAAGTAATTGTGTTTTTTGCCATTGAAAGTAATTGAAAAAACTGCAATAACTTTTGCACCAACCTAATAATTTGGGGAGACACAGTTCAACACACAACAAGAAGTGACACTAAAGGCTGGTGTCAAGGGGAATCCTCATTGTGAGCAGACCTTGGAGGAGTAACTTGGTCACTCAATTGTCTAGCCAGTTGGTGAGGGCCTTGAGAGGAATGAGATGAGGAGTTCAGAATCAAAGATGCCTGGAGGAGCGGTACTCAGATTTATGCTGGTTAAGATTTTTGTGCCTCAAGGCTGGAAGCAGTGGCTCATGCCTGTAATCCTAACACTTTGAGAGGCCGAGGGAGGTGCGGATCACCTGAGGTCACAAGTTCAAGACAAGCCTGGCCAACATGGGAAGACCCTGTCTCTACTAAAAATACAAAAACTAGCCAGACGTAGTGGCACATGCCTGTAGTCACAGCTACATGGGAGGCTGAGGCAGGAGAATTGCTCGAACCTAGGAGGTAGAGGTTGCAGTGAGCCGAGATTGCGCCACTGCACATCAGCCTAGGCAGCAGAGCAAAACTACATCTCAAAAAAGAAAAAAAAAAAGATTTTTGTGCCTCAGGTTAATGGCCACTACAGTCTATACATCACAAAGGATATGTTCAAAAACCATATAGACTGACAGGGCATGGTGGCTCACACCTGTAATCACAGCACTTTGGGAGGCTGAGGTGGGTGGATCACCTGAGGTCAGGAGTTCGAGACCAGCCTGGCCATCATGGTGAAACCCCGTCTCTACTAAAAATACAAAAATTAGCCAGGTGTGGTGGCAAGCACCTGTAATCCCAGCTACTCGGGAGGCTGAGGCAGGAGAATCACTTAAACTCGGGAGGTGGAGGTTGCAGTGAGTCAAGATCGCGCCATTGCACTCCATTCCAGGGAACAAGAGCAAGATTTCATCTAAAAAAAACACATACACAAAACACCATATAGACAGGATGGCCCATTAAGTGGGCATCAGCCATCTTATGTCCTTCACTACCAGTGTTTGTGGAAGAAGCCATGAATACAATAAGTGTGGCAGTAGAAAGAAAAGCTGTGCATGGGACCAGTGATTTAAGCTTCTTTTCGAAAAACAAGATCTACCTTCCACTCATGTTTGAAAGTCTAAAGTTTACAAAACATATATCAATGCTGAGCCCATGAAATGGTGCTAATGGCTCCAAGGAGACTAATTCAGTTGCTCATGAGAAGGTAATTATTTCCAGTCCTTGTATCCTGGAGGGAAGCATTTCATCCAAAACAGAATTAGCTCTTACTTTATTACTGATTTTCCTTCCTTGCCCATAGTTTTACTGACAACACCAACATCTAAGACTTATAACATGTGACAACATTTCAGTTTAAAAGATCCATTTTATATAAAAGACAGGGTGACAATGAGAACATGACTATGAGATCCACTGATTCTATCCCATGTCATATTATCCAGAATTATCAGGCTAATGGTATAATGGGACGTCTTATTAAAGACTCAACTATGGTACCATGTCCAACAAAACAGTCCTCAGGGTTGCAGTGTTGTCTGCAAGAATACAGTGTATGCATTGAAATGATTTCTTGAAATATGAAATTTGAATCGAATGGTAGAACACACAAGTTCACTGATTAAAGAAGACGCATTTCTCACCACCACTGCCAGTCACCTGTGAAGAATTTATGGTTCCTTCCTCTGAAATCTTAGGCTCTGATGGATTAGATGTCTTGGTTTCTGAGGCATGAGAGGTGAGAATATTTGTAGTAGGGAACACAGTAGAACAGGGTTCTCTATTACATAATGGTGGCAGGGAGTATGTGTTGATATCGGAACATCCTCTTGGGCCTCTGGTGGTCTTCCATGCCTAGCATAATGGGGAAAAAACAACTGGAGCAATTGAAGTTAGGGTTAAGGATCTCAAGGGCTTGGACTTCTCAGAGATGAAGGTCTGGGTCACTCCATCAGGCCAGCAATGAAGACCAGATGAAATGCTGCTTGAAGGGCTGGCATATCTAGAATTGGTGGTAGAAATGTGAGATGAAAAATATCACTAACAACCTGGGGGCTAGTTGGAGTAAAGATGATTGTAGCTTCTGTAGCTTATTTCGCTGACCACTGCCTATTATGTCATTTGTAGAGACCATGAAGACTAAGTAACTGAGAAGATTTAATGCAGGGTGCATATGGATTGAGTTCAGGGTGCACTTTTCATCCCTTTATTACTAATATCTCAGCTGTCTGTCCATCCTCCATCTCTCCCCCATGATTTCTGCCAAGGACAAAGCAGGAAGGGCCCACAGAAAGTGCAACTCAAAAAGACAGGAATAAATACTCTGAAGAAGCAATTTTTGATCAATTGAAGTGAAAGCTAATGGATAAATTATTGGATTGGACAATCTTGGAAAGCATCCTATAGGCTTTCTAGAAGCATCTGTTGCCCATAACAATAAACTCAAAAATGCACGTTGGTATTGTTGTTTCCTTCCTCCCTGCCTCACTCTCCTTAGTTCTTCCCTCCTGCACCCTGGCATCCCTTCTCAAACTATTTGCACACAATGCCTCATCTCAAGTCTGTGTTTGAGGAAATTCAAGCTAAGACAAGAAACTTTATCGTGCGCCCCCCACCTCATACTTAGTATTGTTTAAATCATTACAACAGTAATACATTTATTTCTAACACCTGATTTTTAAAAGTAGCAAACAACCAAAGCAGACCGTGTCCCATAGCATAGACTATTACACATAGATTAGCATGCTTTGGTTATTTTCAGCACTTTTTTCCCTTACGGCCTCAATGTCAATTAATAAGACAAAGAGTTGCATATGTTTAATTTTAAAGTCCTTAAGAAGGATCGATAAACTGTCTTTTTTAATACAATGGGGGGGTCACTTGAAAGATGAATATCTGTTATTGAGGAATACTTTGAAGTCGGTTCTCTGCTCTCTTTCACGAAAAGAGACGACAAGAAAATCTGAGAAAGTAAGTAGGTTATCTAAGGTAACTCCAGAGGATTATGAACAATACCCTGTTTGTTACTTGTAGAGATCTCTTCATTCATTCAAACCACTAATATTTTGATCATCTGCTAGGTTCCAGGAAGTTTTCTGGATGTTTAGAGTACAGCAGTGAATAAGATAAAGAGCCTCTGACTTCTTGCAACTTATATTCTGTTTGGTAAATTGAACAAAATAATAAGTGTGTATGTCACGTAATGATGCATGCTAAGAAGAAAATGATTAGAAAAGTAAAGGGATATAAAAGGGATAAAAAGGGCTGAGGCCTGGCATCTAGACAAGGGAATAAAAAATGGCATTCTTAAGAAGATGACATTTCAACAGCATCCTGAAGGAACGGAGGAAGTGAACCATCAACTATTTGGGGATGAGTTTTCAAGACAGAAAGAATAAAAAGGCAAAGGATCTGAGGCAGGAACATGCAGAGCACACAAGGAAAGAGTGCGGAGGCCAGGGCAGGGTGCAAAGGGGAGGTGGGAAAGAGAGGCCAGACTGCCGAGGGGCATGTAGGCCACTGTAAGACCTTGCTTTTTTTTTTTTTTTTTTAGAAAGATGGAAATGCCCATGAGTGTTTTATGTGCAGGGAAACCTTGACATAAAAAGAAGATGCAAATCAGAAGTTTGATGGGATCCTAAGCAAATAGTGTGGTAACAATAGGGTCTCAGGATTCCATTAACTTTCAAAGCACACAAAATTAATTGGAAATTTAAACATTAAATAAAACTATTTAAACTCCACTTCAACTCGATAGTAATGTGAACTCAGTTTTTAGGCCACTCTTTCTCTCTCTTCTACTCTCTCAATATCTGAGATTGTTGACTGCTAAAATGTCACTAATTTTACTATAATCTGCTACCATAGAACATTTGCCAGACAAAGTTGTGATTGCCTGTCTCTAAAAGTTTCACAGACAGAATGCAGAAGCCATGGATAATGCTGAGCCTCAGACCTAAGGGATTTCCCTTGGTTAATTGAAAAGTTTTTTTTTTGTCTCTTTTTATAATGCTGTGTCATCTAGGGGTCCCCAGTCCAATGGCTTGTGTTCTGTTGCTTAGTTCCTCATGTTTACTGAACAGCTGCTAAATGTGGCAGCCTGGTGTCAGAGACCACAAGTCATGTTTCCAGCACACATTCCCACATTACCATCATTATTTCACATTTTAAAGAGATATCAACCAAAAATGAGGTGCCAATCTACAAAAGCCATTATAAAGCCCATTTAATTATATAGATAGAAGGATAAAAACATAAAAAACTTGATGTTTAAGCAACATTTATTTTATATAAAAATAAAAAGTTATTTAACACCAGAATTATTTATTGGCTGAAATATCTCAAAGGGGTACCCTGACATATATTTTATATTTATGAATTATATATTTCGAAGGAAACACATGATTCTTTTTTAGTTGACTAGCCTGAGGTTTATAGTATACCTTATATACCTATGTCCTTGATTTTATTTTCTCAAATGAGCAGAGATTTGAAAATGGCTCTCATGAAATTCAATTACCATTTCTTAATGTGCCAGGGCTTCCAAAGAATATAATTATGGTAAATCCTCAGAGATTATCCCAATGATCAATGGAAAGTGTTTGCAGGGTAGAAAACATGTTGCCTAATCTGCCCTCAAAAACAAATTTATCTACCAAAGGTGGTCTTTATAGTAAACCGATGAGCAATTTTATTTCCTCCACCCAGCGCCAAGAACTGCACTGGTTTCCCAACTTTGCACTTCTGCCATATGAGAGCACAGCCAAGAGAGAGAGAAGAAATGGGTAAAAATGGCAGGGCAAAGCTGTGTACACCAGCAGGTGTCTAGTCACAGCCTGTGTGCCATAGTATATCTGAGTTTCCTAAGCAACTATGCTCCCTAGGAAACTGGTTAAACTGCTTCTGTAGAAACTATTTACTGAGCAATTCCTCCTTCAAACCAGCTTTATGTAGAGAGTGCAAGAACGTGATGGGAGAATATTTTCCACTTCCTCAGCTCTATAGTATTTTACAACTATACTGAATAAATGTGAAACCATATTTGTCATGTTTTTTATTAATTTTCTGCTTATTTCATTGCATATAATACAGAGAAAGCAATGCTGTAGAATATTGTTCTTCATTTGGTAGTTTTGGAGAGCTAGAGAAATCACCCAATTTGCTTCAATTTGAGTTATTCCTCTCCCAAACAAGGCACATAAATGACATACACTGTAACTTGGGTTCAATAGAACATTGCATTGACCTGTCTTATAATGAGTTACATCTTATCATTACTAAATTGAGCCATATTTATGAACTATCATGAGAAACATGGAGTTACATTTTTAATACAGTGAAAAATGCATATATTAATTAAAATACATACCTTTTTGTGATCTCCATGTTTTATTCACATGTTTAGGAGAGTTAATTTTTATTACTGCTTTCATTTATTAATCCAACCTTTAAATATCCTGTACATTTCCCTGTTTTATTAACTTTAAGACAAGATTTGCAGTTTAGAAATAAAAATTGTCTAGGGCCAAAATATGTGTGAGTTGATAAAAGAAAGAAAAGAGTTATAAAAAAATCTTTATCTGTAAAGTTCTTGATTCACATTATGGTGCTTATTTTTTTTTCTTTTTTTTTTTTGAGATGGAGTTTCGCTCTGTCACCCAGGCTGGAGTGCAGTGGCATGATCTCGGCTCACTGCAAGCCCCACCTCCTGGGTTCACGCCATTCTCCTGCCTCAGCTTCCCGAGTTGCTGGGACTACAAGTGCCCGGCTAATTTTCTGTATTTTTAGTAGAGAGGGGGTTTCGCCATGTTAGCCAGGATGGTGTCGATCTCCTGACCTTAGGTGATCCGCCCGCCTCGGCCTCCCAAAGTGCTGAGATTACAGGTGTGAGCCACCGCGCCCGGCCTACGGTGCTTATTGCAGTAGAAAATAATGCATTTGTTTTCAGATCTATTCTATCCATTCGAATACAAGTCCCATAAGAGCAAGTATAGTTTTCATTTTTAAACCCTAGCTCAGACAAGGGTCATGAATGTTTAGCAGATTTAATAAACACTAGTACAAGATAGAGGGAACTGAACACCCCACAAAATACCTGGAAAAGCTGGATCTGCTCAGTTTTTCACAACAAAACATGTATTGCTTTTCTCTACTTTATTTTCAAATTGCATATATTGATATGTTAAAGAAAATAAACTTGTTAAGTTCTTATCGCCCTAAATTAAGTACTATTCATAGACTATAATTGTCTGTTTCTCTTTCTATAGATATATATGTATGTGTACTACACACATGCTTTTACTTAAATAAAATAATGTGATATTACTTTTAAAATATACATATTTGTCTTGTTTTCTCCACCTTATACCACTCCTGCTCTAAGCCTTCATTTTTTATCATTATAAAATTAGTTTAGTAGAAATTCTTATGTATTGTAAGTTTTAGCATTAGAAATACTAAGGCCAATTTTTTGACTCTTGATGCTGTTTACATCTCTTGCCATATTTTGGATACTTTTTACATATTCAAATGTTTTTATATTTTCTGAAATAATTTTCAACATTTCTGTATTTTTTTAAATCCTCAATCTTTAGATTATAAAGTTAAGCTTCTATGTTATATTTTCACATTTTTATTTGCTTTATTTTCTACATTCATGTGACTAGGGATGATAGAATTTATTTTTGTTCATAACGTAAAATCAAAGTTCAAATTTATTTCCTTTCAGAGTGAGATTGATGGAGGCTTTCCCCATTCTAACATATACATAGAAAACAGACGGCTAATTAGCCAGAGAGGATCCCTTTAATCTTAGAAATTGGCTGTTATTCATTATTGAGTGTCCAGAGCACACCAACACCTAAATTACTTAACAATATTTTTAATAATAGTTTTTTTGTTAATCTTTTTAAAATACTTCACATTTTCTTGCTTTATTGAATAATGTTGAGTTACATTTCTTGCTCAGGACTATTTCTGCCTTCCTGTTACTCCTTGCAATAGACTTGAAGCTCTTTACCATTCCTACCTTAAATCATTATCTTATTTTAATGTGGTGGAAATACAGGCTGACTTCCTTCTAGCTAACACTCCACAACCTTTATCAGTGTCTCCACCAAAAGAAATCTACACATTGAAATTCCACAAATGTGCATTTCCAAGCTTTGTTTCTTTTCTCTCTGTGCTCTCTTGATAGGTGGCTCTATTACGAGTTGAATTGTGTCTCACAGAAAAGTATGTTGAAGCCCTGACTCTCAGTATCTCAGAATGTGGCCTTATTTCGAAATAAAATTGTGTACCACATAACAACATTTTGGTCAATGACAGATCTCATATAGAACAGTGGTCCATTAAGATTATAATACCATGCTTTTACTGTATGTTTCCTATATTTAGAGACACAAATATCATTGTGCTACAATTGCTTACAGAATTCAGCACAATAACATGCTGTACAAGTTTGTAGCCTGGGAGCAATAGGCTATACCATACAGCCTAGGTGTGCAGTAGACTATACCATCTATGTCAGTATACTCTACATAGACGTTATAGTCTACTACACTGTAGAAGAGCCAATTCACTCTTCTACTTACTACCATCTATCCACACTGCTCATCTTTCACATATTGGAGTATTTGATTCTGTTTGATTATGCTGTTCTCTTGTGTGAATCATTCTCCCCTATACCCACAATCATTCTTTTTCATGGATGTCTCATCATCATTATTCAGGTATCAATTTAAGTGCTACTTTCTTAGAGAAGCCTTCTTTAACTACCCTATCTAATGCTGTTACTGTATACTGAACTTAACATGTTCACACAATGACAAAAATCACCTAATAATGCATTTCTAAGAATGTATCCCTATCACTAAGTGAAACATCACTGTAGTGTCACTGCCGATGTTAATAGTTAAGATGGGGTCATACTGGAGTAAGGTGGGCTCTTAATCCAATATTAGAGCTGTCCTTACAAGCAAAGGAAAGAGAAACACACACATAGAGCAGAATGTCACATGAAGACACAGAAACACACAGACCATGTAAGAATGTAGGAATAAATTGTAGTTATGCTGCCACAAACCAAGGGACATCTAGTGCTGCCAGAAGCTGGAAGAAACAAGCAAGGATTCTCTACTTGAGGCTTCAGAGGAAGCAAGGCCTTGCCAATTCCTTGAATTTGGACATGTAGCC
Source organism: Hylobates moloch (assembly GCF_009828535.3). Classification (NCBI taxonomy): domain Eukaryota; kingdom Metazoa; phylum Chordata; class Mammalia; order Primates; family Hylobatidae; genus Hylobates; species Hylobates moloch. The sequence goes on from NW_026652279.1 coordinate 127,100,348, forward strand.
TCCAAAGATGGGAAGGAATAAATTTCTGTTTCTTTGGAGTCCCCCAGTTTATAGTAATTTATTATGGCAGCCCAAGAAAGCTAACAGAGTAACATTTCCTTCCCAAGACTATATTCCAATTAAATGCATATCATCAATGTAAGTCTCCCTTTTAAGGTATAGACAATCCAAGAAACAAAAAAACTAAGTTAAAATTTCACATACTCAACAACAAATTTTTAATTTTCCCTGTTCAACTTGCCTTTCTCCCAACCAGGCATCCTCATTTTAGTGAATGGCTTTGATGAGTTACACAATCTACATACTGAAGAATCTACTCTTCTTAAAAAAACACCCATATCATTTATCACTAATCCTGCCAAAGTGCCTCTAAGATGGATCTTGCATTCTTCACAATTTCCTACCTCTCTGCTTTACTAGTCCTGGCCACAGATACCGACCTGGATGAGTTGAATAGGCCACTAATTAGTCTCTCCCTTTCATTCTTGCTCACTTTCCATACAAAACTTATTGATATTTAAAATGAATATAAAATAGATCTTATAACTCCTTTTCCTAGCATTTCAGTTGTTCTCCATTGCACTTAGACAAGAATTCAAATGCTTCAATTTAGATTGCAAGACTTACCTGATATGGCCTATGCCTATTTCTGCAACTTCAAGCCAATTCACTCTTCTACTTACAACCATCTATCCACACTGCTCATCTTTCACATACTGGAGTATTTGATTCTGTTTGTTTATGCTGTTCTCTTGCGTGAATCATTCTCCCCCATACCCCCATTATTTTTTATGGATGTCTATTCATCATTATTCAAGTATCAATTTAAGTGCTACTTTCTTAGAGAAGCCTTCTTAACCCTGTCTAATGCTGTTACTGTATTTGCTATTACTATTAATCTATTTCAAAATATTTGGCCATTGGCTCCATCGTACTTACCATAATATTATATAATTTACAATGTACAAAATTGTAGAGTTTCTTGTATGCAAATTTGATAGCTGTCTGCCTCCCACTTAAGACTCTAAATTCTATGAAGAACAGAGTCACAACTATTGCATTTGCCACTGTATCTTGCTTCTTAGTATAAGGCCTAGTAAAAAAATAGCTATCATCAATGAAGAAGAAAAGGAAGGAAGGAAAGAAGGAAGGGAGAAAGGTACTGAGGGAGAAAGGAAGGAAGGAATGACATAAACAAGAGATGTTATCCTACAATGAAGTGGCTCTCATCTAACATGCTAAATGACTAGATAGAGAGACTCGTCTATTATCAACTGTTCCTTTTCTCTGTTGACATGTGTCCAGCTATTGGAATCTATGGCATTGTTTTAAGTAACCAAAGAGCGACTTTAGCTTCTAATGGTATACATTTAGCTAGTGTTTCTATTTTCTCTAAATTTTAGGTGGACAATTGTGTTTTTTAAATGTTAAGCTTAAAGAAAATCTGATTTCTTCTCCATCAAGATATTACTATCATTATCTGCAATCATTAAGTCATGTATTTGTGGACCGTGCATTATCTTTTGATATTTATTCTAAGAAAAACGTTGTTTATATTTATTTATTTATTTTTATATTTTATTCATTTTTTGAGACAGGGTCTTGCTCTGTTGACCAGGTTGGAGTGCAGTGGCATGATCATGGCTCACTGCAGCCTTGACCCCTAAATGAATTAATATCTCAGCTCAAACTGTAGATTTTGAAAAAGAAGGTATACAGTTTTTATTGAATGTGACTAAAGCAGGATGGAAGAAGTTATCTGATTTTTCAATAATATGATTGTCCAGTTATTTTTTTTCCTAACTTTAAGGAATTCTGGAAATATTAAATATTCACATTATGTAGTTTGAAGAGGAGTGATATAAATCGTTATCTCCAATTTTTTTCTCCTGCTTCAACTTACTGGTTCTATTTCTAAGATGCAAAACAAAGTAATGGAGGAAAGAAGGGCATACAAAAATAATATTTTGGAAGTATTTCTTCAGGGTGCTTAGGCAGCTTTCACTTAGGAATGTTCAGAAAGTATATGCCGTGCTCTCAGAACATCTCCATGAACTCAGGTTGCAAAAAGAAGCAACATGACGGGTTTCCAGTGTCAGTCATGAGCCTTTTACCAGAAAACCTTAATAAACTGAAGAGCTTTGCAGTGCCTGCAAATCATATTCATAAGCCAATATAAACTTTCTCCAATAATATAAAGGAAAACCAAAGAAAATTGAAAGAGAAATTCAGTGGCCTCACTTGTGGAATCTGATCACACAATTATTAAAGATCATGGACACTGCATTTTTATGTATTACTTTTTGGAAAAGACAGCTTGAGTTAATCCAATAGTCCCCCAAACTCTATTGAATGTGATTAAAGCATAAGGTTTATACGAAATAGCTACTAGTAAAAGAACAAAAAAATTTGAAAAGTGGATAAGACTAGGCCTACACTGTTACTCTATGATTTATTAGTGCTTCAATCCATTGAGGGTATAATTTTTCTGTCTATATTTAATAGTTTCTACTATTTTTCTATAACCAGAAAAAAAACAACTAAAACTGCATATCTCACTGGTCCATAATGAATGCAGATTTAATGTTAGACAATGTCAATGAGTGGGAAAATGCAATTATTCTCATGGCAGCAACTCTTAATTTAGGTTATCTCCCAACAAGCTGTTGGCTATTTCAAAAAATTAAAATACTCAATCCAAAACCATCTTGAGATATGTATGGTAATGCTAGACTTTTTCTCATAGCCTTGTATTTAGAACTTAACATTTCTTAAAATTCTTGTTTCTTAGCAAATTGGCAGAGTTGCTGGCTTGAAGAAAATTGTTAAATTTCTGAAAAGACCATGTGTATTTTATTTTAATGTTCATCATATGTATCTTTTCCAGGAAAAGTAGTTAAAATTTGGCTTCTATATTCATATAGATGAAGGCAGCTTAGAGGCAATTTAGCTCATTCTTCTCTGTTAAGCAGTAACTATTTCCTCTGAGCAATATCAGACTGATAAAAATCAATTCTGCTTTTCACAGGCTTCTATAACAAGTTACTGCAAGAATCTTTTCATCTAATAACAGTGTGCAAATTTCTTCATTGTATTTAATTTTTTTTCAGTTTATCTCACCATCATAAAGGCAGAAAGAAATTTCAGAGATAATTTATCCACCCCAGTGTTTTTATATAAAAAAGTAACTGAATCATTTAGATAGCTTGTTGTCGCTTCTATTTTTAAAGATCTTTGCTTGAAAGTTTGCTCAAGAAACACCATGCATATTTGACATCATAAGGAAAGAAATGGTAAGAATTTTCAGACAAAGATTCTAAAGTTATAAAAGACTGGGCCACAACTGTTTTCTAAATTTGTAGTCTTGGATAAGTTATTTCAATTTTGATGCTATATTTTCTCATCTGTAAAATAACAATGATAGTACACCCTCATGTTTGTTAAAATAATTAATTGCTATAATTCAAGTGAAGTTCATATGTGTTTATAATAGGAACATTGCTTTCCTGACAAAGGTTGTACTAAATTTAACTTTCTATAAAGGTAAAGTCAATATTTCATATAGATAAGCTGGGAATTCATTTATGAGATATGGTTTAGCAAAAAATACTGTAAATTAAAAGTAAAAGTATGTTAAATTATAATTACCACATCATATTCCAATAAGGGTTATGATTAGTTTGATCCAGGTTAAAAACTATTTTTATGGAATATTAATCTAAATGCTCATTTCAGGCAAGCATCTTGTCTACAAAAAATTCTGACAATGACTTTTCAAACTTTATATAAAACTTCTAAGAATGAAGACACTGCTATCTTTATAAACACGATTCTGTCTTCAAATAACTATAAAGAAGTTTATGTCAACATTTCATTGTAATTCCCTCCTGTAATTTCTACCCATTTGTATCGATTATAATCCTTAGATATTAATCCCTCAATCTCATGATAGTTATTCTAATATTTAATGATATCAAGCTCCATTCTCTACTTTTTTTCCCTTCAGATTAAATCTCCCTTCAGTCATTGTTTAGCTCACATAATTAAAATTCCAGTTATCTCATAACCACATTAATCCTTGATAAATGTAATCTATTTAGTCCACCAAACACTTGAGTTAGCAGCTAGGCATTGTTCTTTCCTTCTTTGATCCCCTTCCCTTCCTTAAAGGCAAGGCTCTAGCTCTATGTATATATTATGTTCTATCTTGCAAGTTTTGATTAAAAACCAATCTGCATTCCTATATTCGCTAATGGCAGACATAAAGTATGATGTGTCCTAAGGTAATTTACTTTCTAAGGAGAATCTGGATATGCAAAACACATTAAAGTACAAAGTAAGCTCTAATGGTGGGGTGAAGTTTTATGATGTGATCATAATTCAGAAAGAGACTCAGTTCAGGGCTATATCAAATGACAACGTAGAGAAAGTTCCTCATTCTAACTACTCACAAAGGGTCATATTCTTTTAAAGATATATTGAGACAGACTATCAAGATTTCTCTAATTATCCATGGGGATTTTGCTACAGATACAAAAGCCCATGGCCATTTTAGTCAGAGAATATTAGGAGAGCATGGCATATCTGTGATTATTTACCACTGTTTTACAGTTGGCTGAAGTAATGCCCAGAAAACTTTAGAAATGTGTACAAGTTCATACACTTAGTTCACTTAGAAGATGTGCCTTACTTAAATCCAGGCGTCCTGAGACTTACGCCCGTTTTTGTTCTATTAACTTCATGAAACCACCATCAGTTGATGTTTGTGGGGATGAGGTGATATTTTAGACAGTAGTAAAGCTATCCTGGAGTTGGCAAATTGTCAATACAAATAATCACTTATGGATGAGAAAGGATAATTTTATTTCCATTTATATTTAAAGAGATACATTGCTAGAGCTTTATGTTTGCTATAGAGTATATAATTTGCTAATGATGATATTAGAATCATCTAAGTTGTCTTTGAAATGTGTTTGTGCTCTTTTTGAGAGTTAATTTCTGTGCAATCACAAATTTTATTGGAATTTACAATTAATAGGTAGATTTCTGCCTTTGTGAGCCATTCAAATTCAATAGTGTCTATTGACTATTTGATTGTCATCATCAATACAATATGTATTGTCAAGCATATACCTATATCATGCAGTCATTTTAAAAATTAACACTATGTTTTATGCCAAAGGGTTAATCACTGAGAATTGAGAATAGTTGTTCAGGCAACTGTGATATGTGTTGTTTGATGTGTGAGTTGCTGTGATTAAAACAATGGCCTTCGGTTTGCAGTGCCATCAGCCTGGTACATGTCACTAATACTGAATTCATTTTTTAGAGCAGAACCATATACCCAACTTACATTGCAATTACTGCAGAGGAAGAGAGATGGAGAAGTTAAAATAAAATGAAACATTTCAAGGATGAATGGGCACTGAAAATTGGTAAAGTGGCAGAAAAGTCCAAGCTTGAAGAATGAAAAAGTAAATGTATGGAGAAAAAGGAGTTTGGAAAACAGGAAAAAAAAAAAAAAAGATATTTTGCAGAAACATCTGTTTGCTGTTGCTAAAAACTTTAGCATTTAAGTGTTCTCATTTGGGCTCTGAAGTTAGCACTTCCTTGAAGTAGTTCACACCTTTGCTATTGCTCCTGTTCAGCTACAGATCATTTTATGCAAGGCTGATTTTAACAAGAAAATGGTGCATTAATTTACAATGTGTTGAGTGTTTTAAAAGTGGCAAAATCTAGGCTTTTGTAAAATTTTAGAATCTGGAAAAAATAGAAATACTTATATAAAGCTCTTTAAAATACCAGAATGGCTTTATGCACAAAAAATTACATGCTGATTAAGAAAATTAGAAAATTCAGTAATAAAAAAAGAAGTACATCTACCTCTAAGCCAGTGGGTTTCCTATGACTCTCTAAAGTTTCTATTTAGTAGTGAGGCACATATAAACTTAGACACTATTTAAATATAATTTTCGTTATAATCCCTCATAATTTTCTTCCTTCCCTACCTCTTCTCCCTCTTCTTCTTCCACTGTCTTCTTATTTTTTATTTCTATTTTTTTCTTACCTTTCCTTTGTTTCTCCTTTTCCTCATTTTCTTTTTTCTGTCTCTTATTTTTTTGTGTGTTTCAAATGTTTGTGTTTTCATTTAAAAAATAAACTTGAAAGCAAAAAAAAAAAAAAAAAAAAAGCCTGTTCAGGGTTCTTTCTCATCTCCCTCATTGGAGTAACTAATGTTTTGGAGTTTCATATTTCTGAAATATCTTAATATTTCAGATGCAAATAAGATAAGCAATGGAGCATTTTGTGCATAATAGATATACTTTTATATACTTTTTTGTAAATACCAAACTAATAGGCAAAATTGGCCTAAATTTATGAATGATGCTTCATTATTTAACACAATGAATTTCCCCAAATTAAAATTATAAATACAGTAATTCCTCACTTAACATTGTTGATAGGTTCTTGGAAACTATAATAAAATCTATTTTACCATAAGCCAATTGGGATAAACCAGAGTTAAGTTCTCATGTCATATTTGGGTCACAAAAATATCATCAAACCCTAAAAAATGACCCAAAACACTTTTAATATTAAACATTGAAACAAATGTAAGGTATACATACATTTAAGAAAGATTAATAAAAACAAGTATAATAATTACTTACCCAGTTACTCCGGTTCACAGTTGAGGGTCACCTAAGTCCATCTAGGCAGCTTGGGATACAAGACAGGCACCAGCTCTGGGCCAGATACTGATTCATCTTGGGGTGCACTCACACGTACACCTACAGGCACTCAGATGGGACAATCTAGACACACAAATTCACCCAATGTGTGTACCTTGGGATGTAAGAGGAAACTGGAGTACCTGGAAAAACCCATGTAGACATGCGGAGAATATGCACACTCTATTCAGACAGTAGCCTCAGCCAGGAATTAATTATTTCCTCATCAATGTTATAACAGAATGACATTAAATGAAATAATGTTATTTGAGTACCTGCTGTATAAAGTTGGGGACTTCTATTGGCTAAGTATTGAAGTTGAAAAAGACTACTTTTCTGATACAATAATTACTCTCTCTTGTCAAAGTACCAAGACAATTGAACACAAAAGAACATTAACAGTATTTGAGTGCCATTTGAGTCTGTTTTTGACACTGTAACAGAACACCTGAGACTGGGTAATTCATAAAGAGCAGAAATGTATTTTTCATAGAGTGAAGGCTAAAAACTCCAAGATCAAGGTGCCGGTAGGTTCTGTTGTCTGGTAAGGGCTGCTATCTGCTTCCAAGGAAGGCAGACTGGTAAGCTAACTGAATGTGGCCTGCAGCCTCTCTAAAAAGGGCCTTCAACACATTCAAGAGGGAGAAGCCCTCCTGGTCTAATTACTGCTCAGCCTCTCACTTCTTAATGCAATCACACTGACAATACCTGAAGTTTGAAACGGACATACTCAAACCACAACAATTGCTTTATAGACTAAAATTATAATATGTAGTAGAGTAGGGATACTCTACTTGTTTTACACATTTGGGGTGGACACTAGACTCCAAAGTATATATGACCCAGAAAAATAACTAAGTGAGAGACAGATTTATTATTATTTTAATATTTGTAGGTGGGAAAATTAAGATAAGGAAAGGTATTAACCTACACTAAGAAAAACATTAGTAAGGATAGCAACAATTTTTTCAAATGACAAACTAAACTCATGGGTGGTAATGGAAACAGTGAATTATGTTACAAAGCAGATTATGTGCTGCTTTAAACCTAGGTTGCTTTAGCACTACCTGCCAGTCAAACCCTTATTCCTTGAGCCACTATCCAGACCAGAATAAGCAGCATCTAAGGACTATGCTGTATGATATGGTCAATTTCCTAGAAAATGTAATTAGGAAATACAAATAATTATTTTCTGAATTTATGATAGTTCACTATAATTACAGAAAAGTCCTCAAAGGACATGAAGAGTTATTGTACACAAATTTAATTGATATAAGTATAAAGATGGCTATAGGTAGGAAGATAGAGGAGATAGAGACACTTTCTTAAGGATAATTTGGGTGGCAGGGGGACAGAAAGTGGGGAGTGGTGATTATTGAGTCAGAGATAAAATCACAGAGAGTTGAAACTGTCTTTTGCAGTTAGTTAGTTCCTGGGTGGGAGCCACAAGACCAGATGAGCCAGTTTATCAATTGGGGTGGCATCAGCTGGTGCTTCAGAACGCAGTCTGCAAAATATCTCAAAAACTCATTGCAAGTTTTATAGCAGTTACTCCTAAACCATAATTTCTAATTTTGTGTCTAATTTCTTAGTCCTGAAAAGGCAGCCCGGTTCCCAGACAAGAAAAAGGTTTGTTTCGGGAAATGGCTGTTATTGTTCTTGTTTCAGAATTAAACTATAAACTAGGTTCCTCCCAAAGTTAATTTCATCTATGCCCAGGAATGGATGAGGACACCTTGGAGGTTAGAAGCAAGATGGAGTCAGTGAGGTGAGATCTCTTTCACATAAGAATTTTCTGTTATAATTTTTGCAAAGGTGGTTTCATCTGTATTTCTGCATCCAAATTTCTTATTAATTTATTCCAAGCTTATTGAATTTTGCCAAATCTAGATAGAATAACTGAATAATTACTCATTAAATCTGTAATTCAGACTTCTTTCTTTGTTTATGGGAAAATAATATTCAACTCCCTTCCTGTATGAGAATCTTTCTTCTGAAGGAGGTGCATTAAATGACTAGAAATGTAGAATGAGACCTTGATAAATGAAAATGTAAAGAGGACAAAACGATGTCGTGATTTTTATTGCTAACTCATTTGGCTTGTTTTTTAAGCTCTTTTCCCTCAGCTTTGAAACATCCCTTCTCTACTCTGCTGCATGAGGTGAGGCTAGGGCGGCGGTGCTGTAAAACACATTTCTATTTCTCTAGCTACTTTATTCATGCTCCTTTAGACTCAAGAAAGAGCACTTGAAGGAAACCTAAATGTTACAAGAGAAAGAAAAAAAACATCTATTTTCTGTGAAAACCAGCAACATTTCTTTACCATGACAGTGGCAGTTCGTTCCTACAGTGGCAGTTGGTTCTGATTCGAGTTTCTCCTATATTTTTAGAATAAGTCTCCATATTTCCCCTCAGAAGAACAAGCTGAGCCTTTTTTTCAGAGATCCAGCCCTGAGTTCCACAGGCCCCTACTCCAATTTGTCAAGGTTTAATATTTCCAACTACTTCCCACCCTAGTGGTAGTAGCTGAGTCCTGCAGTTACTATCTGTGTGTTCTCTCTCTCTCTCTCTCTTTTTTTTTTCTTTTCACTTCTCCAAATACATACATACATACATATATATATATATATATATATAAAATTATCTGTTAAAATAATGAAGTTGTCTCAGATGTTCTGTCTGGATCCTACCATATATACTATTTTTTTATTTCAGGCTATTAGCTCCTAGCTACTGGTAGTTATGTGGAAGCAACTAGGGAGATAAAAATTGGAAGTTATGTCTCTCCTGAACTCACTGCTCTTATAGTTTTTCTTAGAAAACACTGAAATATAGGATTGATTTGTGTTATTTTCCTCAGGAAAGGGAACTCTGTCCTACAGGTGCCCTACTAGTTTTTATTTCAATATATATCATTTGTACAAAAAGGAATCATTTTCATTATAATCTACTTGTAAGTGATTGCATTTGAAAAAGACAGATTAGAGTTCATAAATTTATGACAGTTAGCTATATTTAGGTAGGAAGAAAGCTTTATAGACTCACCAAATAAGAGCCTTAAGAAAGGCAGTGCTTAAATCATTCATTCATTTAAGAAAAAACATTGATTATGTGACAAATATTATCCTTCAAGAGATGAAAAACATTATTTTTATTTTCAAATATTGTATATTCTGTGTAGAGGAGAGCTTGACACCATATTATATGAGTTTGAAAATATAACAGCCACGTATTTGACTTTTGTTAAACACTAAAGCAAGAGAAATATAGGCTATACAGGAAAAAGAATAAGGTATTTTGAATAGTGGAGGCCTCAAGGAAGATATAGACCATTCAACAAGCACTTTTATGTTCTACTGACCATGGTAATTGAGAATAAAGAGTGAACCTCAGAGATAGCTCTGCACTAAAAAATATCTATAATCTTAAGTAAATTATAAGGAGATTTATTCCTCTAAGATTATGCAATACTTAGTGGCTTCAAATAAACAAACAAAACTTAGTGGCTTAAGACAATAGAAGTCAATTATTTTGCTTCTGAATCTTTAGTTCAAGAGCATTCATGTCTGCTTTACTCATTTTGGGATGTAGTGTCTCTACTTGGATTTAAGGGGTAATTCACTCACATTGTAGGCAATTTGGTGCAGTCAGCCCAGCTGGAATCTTAGCTGGGGCTAGTGCAGGGATTGGGTTCCCCTTCACATTGGCCCCTTCATGAGGCTGCTTGAACTTCCTCACAAGATAGTGACTGAGTTGCAACAGTTGGTATTCTAAGAGACAGAAAGTAGAAGATGCCAATACCATGTGGAATCAGTCCAGAAACAGTGTCACATTATCTGTATTCTTTTTGGTTAATTAGTCATTGAGCCCTTAATAGATTCAAAAGTAGAGGCCACCGACCCCACTTTTTATTGGAAGAAGTGTTTAAGAATGTGAAGCCATCTTTAATGTACCACTTCTTCATTCTGTCATGTTAGTACATATCTCTTATATTAATGGATATTGAGTTATCAGTTTTGGGGGTGTTTGTTTTCGAGATAGAGTCTCACTCTGTCACCTAGGCTGGAGTGTGGTGGCATGATCTCGGCTCACTGCAACCTCCACCTCCCAGGTTCAAGTGATTCTCATGCCTCAGCCTCCAGAGTAGCTGGGGTTACAAATGTCCACCACAATGCCCGGCTAATTTTTGTATTTTTAGTAGAAACAGGGTTTCACCATGTTGGCCAGGCTGGTCTTGAACTCCTGACCTCAAGTGATCTGCCCCACCTCGACCCCCTCAAAGTGCTGGGATTACAGGCGTGAGCCACCACACCTGGCCGAGGGAGTCAGTTTTAAAATGTCAAAAAAAGAAAAAAAGCTCGGTTAAAAATTATTTTCAGAAGTTGCATAATTCACTTTAAAAAATAAATTTTATATATATATATATATATCCATGAGAAGGACTTCCAGAAGGGCAAAGGTTTTCTTGTAATATATTTCTCAACTAATGATATTAGTAAGCAGCTGGGATAAAGTTAATAATGATAAAGAGTTATAGTAGATTGACAAGTGTTAATTATTCCCGATTAACTAAAATTCTAAGGAAGGGAAACAGTATACAAATTCAACTGGACATTATTGTGAAATATATGTATTTTTAAATAAATGTAGATACTTTTAACTTTTTATATGTCTAATGGTCTTTTTTTTCACCATATTTATAATTCAACTTAAGCCATTTATTTAAAAAAATTTCATCACATCTGAGACTTGCTTCAAATTAGTTCAGGAGAAGGAGAAATGAGTGAGGATATAGATGAAACAAGATTGGCCATGAATTGGTCATTGTTATTAACAAGTAATGGCAATTTGAGTTTTTCATATTATTCATTCTATTTTATCACAGTTTGAAATTTTCTATGATTTAACGTTAAATACAGATGTTTTACTCATAAGAAAAGTTTTATAAAAGACATATGAGTAATTCTGTTGGGTTTCACTTTCTGAGAGCTAGTTGTTAAATATTACTAATCCTAAAGGAGTTTAAGAACATTAGTTTTTAATCTCTGTCAGTTTAATGATGATCTCTGACAATTAGGGAGCACTTGATATGTATTGTTTAATCAAAGACAAAACCTTCATACATGTGAACGTATTTTATATCCAATAGTCATTTGAAGTCTATGGAATCTACTTATTCATTTTTTTTTCTATTTCCTTGCAAAAAGCCTATGTTTAAACATGAAGTTTTAGTCCCCTGCAGCAGCAAAAAGTAGTCTTCACTATGTAAATCAATGAAGGACTGTCACACTAAGCCTCAAGCCAAACAGACTAAAACAATATGACCAAAGGTGATGTTAATGAAGCTTTATTTTAAGAATAAAAGATGCACCATTTATATGTTAACATTATTAGTCTAGTATATCTAAACAAATACCTTCCATTCACATATATTTAATAACTGGGAATGAAATAAACTATTTCAACATCAGGCTTTATTGGACAAGAACAGCCCTCCATCGATTAGGATGGTTATACTTTTCCCTCACTTCAGGTTCACCAACTGGTATGGGATATGACATTTAGATAGACGATAACAGTGATTTGTTTTATTTTCTAGAGACATTCTGTATTTTCTTGAGACATACCAAAAAATTATATCCTATTAATTTAGCTACTAGTATTTATGTATTATTCATACAGATTTACTTGCACCTTAGCTTACATGGTTAAGAAAAGTGAGTCGAATGCTTCATATATACAGTCTTTGGGGAAGAAAGCCTACTTACTTTACAAAAGAAGTAGAAGACATTGCAAGAAAATTTAAACACTACTGAGACAGAAAACATCAGACTTTTAAAAAACTATGCTTGCTATTTTGCTACTGTGCTCATCAACTTTCTGGAGCTTCACATTTATTAGCAAAAAAGAGAGAGAATTTTAGAACTAAATGGCTACTAACTGTAATAATTACTGAAGATATTGTGATACTTAGGATAAGGATGACCACTATAATATACAAATGCCAGGGGAATTTTCCTCCTCATTCATGTGTCAGTTCAATGCTGATTTTCTTTTTTTCTTTTTTTTTTTTTTTGAAATGTAGTCTCACTCTGTTGCCCAGGCTGGAGTGCAGTGGTTCAATCTTGGCTCACTGCAACCTCTGCTGTCTTGGTTCAAGCAATTCTCCTGCCTCAGCCTCCCGATTAGCTGGGATTACAGGCGCCTGCCACCACAGCAGGCTAATTTTCGTATTTTTAGTAGAGACAGGATTTTACCATCTTGACCAGGCTAGTCTGGAATTCCTGACCTCATGATCGACCTGCCTCAGCCTTCCAAAGTGCTGGATTACAGACATGAGCCATCGTGCCCGGCCAATACTGATTTTCAGTAGGCAACCTTCTATAAGGCAATTCCAAAAATCGATTCTTACCAAACCATCTCCATTATCTTGTGTCTTCAAAAGTCACTATTTAAGAAGTAAGCAAGCATGGGGATAGCAGAGCTTACTTCTTAATAACATCAGCCCAAAATAATATACATAATATCTGGAACACCCTAAAGGGAAATTGAAATGCCATTAATAGAAGTGGATACTCTTTTCTAGACAAAATAGCTTCTTCATCGTTCTAGTAATCCTTGGGTTGACACCTTGGGCATGTATTATTTTCTATGTCCATATTTAAATTGGGCATAGGGGAGAATAGGCAGCTTCTTAGCCTGCCTCCTCTGCAAGTTGTTTTAAGATTTACCAAAGAATCACAGGCTTTTTTTTTTTTTTTAAAGCATATAGTTTCTTTCATGAGAATTTATCTTAAAATTGGTAAAGACTAATTTCTGCTTCTGAAAAGATGCACTAGACATACTTCTCTCTATTTCTCCTGTTAACTATGTGCAGCACAAAACCCTGTCCATTACCTACAAGATGTACATTGCAAGACAAGAAAGTGGAGAGAAGAAGAAAGACTAGCTAGGAATTATAGGTCCTGAGAACAATATGATAAATTTGATGCCAAAAACAATCTATAAAAAAATCAATAATTTTGCTTCACCAAAATTTAAAACGTTTGCTGTATGAAAACCTTTGCTGAGAGGATGAAAAGTCAAGCTACATGCAGGGAGAAAATATCTGAAAGCCACACATACAAGTTAACAAAGCACAAGGAAATAGAATACATAACAGATTCTCAAAACTCAGCAGTTCAAAAAAATCCAGTTAGAAAATGGGCAAAGACATAAAGAACCATTTCACAAAGGATAACATGCAAATGACAAATAAGCAGTTGGAAACATGTTCAGCATTAACAGCCATTAGAGAAATGCAAAATTAAAACCACAATGAGAAATCATTGTATACCTGTAGGAATGGCTACTTAAAAAAAAATAATAATAATGACATCACCAAAATCTTTTAAGAATTTGGAGAATGGAATCACTCCTATCTTGCTGGTGGCTGGTGAGAATGTGAACTTGCACAGTCATTCCAGAAAACAACATATTTGTTTCCTTAAGAACTAAATATACAACTGCTATTTGACCAAGTATTGCATTGTGGGCACGTATTCAAGAGAAGTTAAAACTTAGATTCACACAAAATCCTATACATTAATGTTTATGGAAGCTTTGCACACTGTAATCACAATAATTTTTCCCAAAACTGGAAACAATTCAGATATCCTTCAATGAGTACATGGTTAAACAAACAGCACTATATCCATACCCTGAAATACTACTGAGCAATGCAAAGGAACTATTAACACACAACATCCTAGACAGGTCTCCAGAGAATTATCCTAAATGAGAAGAGTCTATTTCAAAAGGTCGCATACCTGAAGATTCTATTTATATAACATTTTTGAAGTTATGAAATTATAGGGTGAAAAAGAAATCCAAGTTTGCCAACTGTTAGTGATAAAGGAGTAAGGTTGGGTGTGGCTATAAAGGGGTAGTATGAGGAATAGCTTTGTCATCGATATTGATAGCATATTAGAAATACTCTGTAATTTAAAAATGAAAAAGCTTATTATCTTGATTGTGGTGACTACCCAAAACTACATTTATGATAAAGTGATATAGAAGTATACAAGTACATTTTACCAATGTCAAAATTTTGGCTTTGAGAGTACACAATAATTATGCAAGATGCCATTGGAACAAACCAGATAAAAATGCGTAAGACGTATTTGTACCATGTTTGCAACTGCCTGCGTATAGATAACTATTTCCAAATGTAAAAATCCTTTGGTGTGTATAATTTTTTCATCATGTCTTTTCTATATACAGTTACCTTACTCAAAGTCTTTCTCTGTACATAGATTTTAAGTCTGGTTTATTACTTTTTGCTTCCTTACATCATGTTTTCCACACTTCTTAATTTTGTGATGGATACCTCAGGCAATTTGAAAAAAAGGATTCAAATCTTTAACAATAAGCTCTAATGTGAAACAATTGTCTTTCTTCTTTTCTGTGATGCTGAGTCATTAGTTTAAGTGAAGAGTTGTACATGGTCTTTGTGACTTCAGGTATGCGACCTTTTGAAATAGACTCTTTTCATGTAGGATAATTCTCTGGAGATCTGTCTAGGTTGTTGTATATGTTAATAGTTCCTTTACATTGCTCAGTAGTATTTCAGGGTATGGATATAGTGCTGTTTGTTTAACCATGTGCTCATTGAAGACTGAGTTGTTTACAGTTTTTGGAAAAATCATTGTGGCTACTATGTGCAAAGCTGCTATAAACACTAACGTACAGGATTTTGTGTGAATGCAAGTTTTAACTTCTCTTGAATATATGTCCACAATGCAATGCTCGGTTAAATAGAAGTTGTATATTTAGTTCTTAAGGAAACAAATACATTGTTTTCCAGAATGGCTAAGCAAGTTTACATTCCCACCAGCAAGATATGGGTGATCTCATTCTCCAAATTTTTTGTGACTGTTCAGTCTTCCATCATCAATGTTGATAGCACGGTGGGGAGAATCTGTAATTTAAAAATAAAATGCAGCACTGGCTTAATGGGTAGACAGTGTGAGGAAATGGGTATCAGTGATTGGAAAGTTAAGCATTGCATAAGGACAAACTATTTGGTAACTCATCATCATTAAGAACTTGGAAAAGAGACCACATGCCTATTGAGCTTGAAATTCTATTGAAAATGGTAAGAAAATCAAGAATTAGTGGGAAGTGATGCTCTGCCACAAATAACAACTAGCAATTTTACAAAATTGGTTTGACATTTTAAAGGCATCATATCTTGTTTGTACTATAATAGTTATTGCTTCTAAAGTTTAGTCAGACAGGAGGCTGCAGATTAGCTCAATTAGAATCAAGTATCTTTTAAATCAATGATTATTTATAGGACTAAGACATACTAAAATTTCAATTTATGTTAATCATGGTTTTGGCCACCAATAACAGAGAATCCAATTTTTTAAGTATAAAAGTTTATTATTCTAACTATATATATATACACGTATACGTATATGAATATATACACATGCATATACGTGTATGTATACATGTGTATGTATATATGTGTGTATATATAGTGTTAGGATAATACACACACACACACTTATAGGTTGATATGTAGACATAGGTTGATATGTAGACATAGGTTGATAACTGCAAGGTTTGTTCAGTGGCTCGATAATGTCAAGGATCTGAGCCAACTTGTCTGAAAAGTTTTTGATCTTCTCGTGATTAAAATATGGCTTATAGCATTGCTAAGCATCATAAAATTGTCCAGAAAGAAGGGCTGATATGAAGGGGTGGTGAGACAGCTTGCTGAGCATCTCCTCTTTTTATCAAGTAGATTAACATTTTCCATCATTAAAACTGCATTCTATTTGTGTTCCAGGTTTGGACTTATGAACATCCCTAAACTGATCATTAGTAAAATTAATGAGTTCATTCTCTAGAGGTTATTGTCTAATATCTGAACAAACTCCACAATAAACTCCACAATTCTTTTATTCAGAAAGCAAAGATAGACCACCAATAGTGGCTACTACACAGTGAAAAGATAGAACTAGGGGACAATTATGGGTTCTAAATATTCAGTGTAACTTAATAAATATAACAGAATGTGTCAAATGCATTAGTTTTAATGGAATAGGTGAAAGTTCCATTCAAATGCCACCACTTAGTACATATTCAAGATTAGAATGTAATACCATTTGATATTATAATCTATAGGCACACTTTTTTTCATTCAATGCCACTACATATAACCTTGAAGTGAGGTGGCCATATCTTTATCTCAACCTCCCCTATTTATGATGGAAGGCTTGAGGGATAAGTTGACATCTATTGCAAACATAGCAACATACATATTGGATTTCCTTTGAAAATTATAATTTCAAATACTCCATCCCATTAACAGCTAAGTATAGTAGTGATTTTTAAATCAAGTATTCCAAGTTTCCAAGATCAAACTTCCATAGCCAGAGTTAAGTAAAAAGATTCCCTGTTTTTCCCCCCACTCAATATAACCATGGTGTATAATTGGCCACAATATTTCTCGAGTTGATAAGAAAGAGAGAAAACTACACAGAGAGGGAAGGTATATTACATGCACTGTCTTCAGCAAAGTTGAGAATTTATCATAATAGTTTAAAATAAATCCTGAAAGAATAAAAATATTTTGAATATTTATTAAGAGAAAATATTTATATAACTAATGTAAAGATTTGCTTATTATTTTTCAAAAATATGTTACACAGTTATTACACAGTGAATGGGCGGTAGCTATGAGCAATAAGGCATAAGTTCATTGAGTAACACAAAGACAAATTGGACAGAAATATGATAATAATTCAACAGTTCACTTCAATTCCAGAAAATATTAAGTGTTTTAAATATTCAGAGAAGTACAAGCTACTTTTCTCTCCCTCTGCCTCCCTCTCTCCACTCTGTTAAAGATGGGTATGGCACAGAAAATATCAAGGATTAAGGAAATTTCAGTGTTAGAGGAAGCATTTTATCTGAGCTTTGAAAATTATATGTATTTTATACATGCAAATATAGAAGTATCTATATTTTTCAGGACCCCCCATACATTTATCTTCCTGTATTGACATGCTACGTCTTCTATACCCATGTTCTTTCTTCTCTATTTTCTTCTAACATTTCTACCTACGATAATATTCAACTATATGTACTTACTGGTGATAAATTACCTGAGTGTAAAAAAGAAACTTTTAATTTAATAAACAAATACAAAACTTTACTGCACTAAAAACTCTTCACAAATTATTACGCTAATAATGGCTATTTTTTGGCATAGTAACAAATACCAAAGTACAGAGCCACTTTTTAATTCTGTATCTCCCTCTTATAAAATTAAAAAAATAAACAAATAAAATAAAATACAAAAAAAAAGAAACCAGTTTACTTAACTCTTGGAGGACATCTCTTTACTAATAAGCACAGGAGGAAAGAGGAAGGGAGATTGGGAGTTTGGGAGGACCCCTGCCTTCTTCCTGAAAGCATCTGGAGAGGTGGGCACACCAATGAGCTATCTCTTTCACTTCTTCTCAGCACAGTATGACAGATGCGCACAGCATGGAGGAGCCAGAAAACAGCAAAGTATAAAGAACGAGCTGGCTCTCTTAACCTGCAAATTCAGAAGCCTACAAATTGGTAGAAAATCTCGCAATAGTGATTTCTTGAGGAATTTAGGGTGCCACATAGCACAAAACCCTAATCTATAATCTCTTCCTCAAGGGAAAGATGTAGTTTATACATTTTTAATGTGTAGACTAGTTTAACATGAAGTTGAAAGTAATCATGGTTGTACTACATACATTTTTTCCATTGCTCCAAGTGGGGGAAAGAAAAAAGCACAGATATGTTCTCAAACCAGCTACTACAGATGCTATATTATAAAAATGGTTTCAGTTATTAAGACGAAACAACATTTATTAAATTGTTTTAAATATTTAATTGTCTATAATTGCTATTATACATCATTGTAATTATATCCTTAACATGTCATACTAAACAACACCTTCATTGTTCAAGGAAGAAAGAAAACTTTATTCATTGT
This sequence comes from Hylobates moloch, assembly GCF_009828535.3. Classification (NCBI taxonomy): domain Eukaryota; kingdom Metazoa; phylum Chordata; class Mammalia; order Primates; family Hylobatidae; genus Hylobates; species Hylobates moloch. The sequence continues at coordinate 127,119,107 of NW_026652279.1, forward strand.
TCACCGAGAGAAAACTTTCAGAATGGCCATTTTGAAAGGATAATAAAATAATCCTGAAAGCACATGCAAATAAGCACATAGAAAAGAAAGCTAGGATTGTAAGCAACAGGGTGAAATGGATGGTGGGTGGGGGGGATGTTGTTTACTATTTCCATGCAAATGTTTCTCAACTGTCATTGACAGAACAATAAAAAAGATTTTCATTTGCAATTGTTTTAAATTAAAGTTTTATTTTTTTAAACTTTTTTTTTCTGGTGATGAATACATTAAGGCATGGATAGTGCATTCTGAGTTTTCAAAATGAGACCTCATGATGACAGATTTAGTAGCATGGAAATGATAGTCACTCTCCTTTCAATAATGGAAGCTGACTCATGGAATCAAAGTGTTACAGGAAATACTAAGTCGTTTCCTTCAAGTTTCACAAAAATATTGGCAGAAAAAGCTAGCTGGACGACGAACAGAGCAGATGCCTACTCTCTTTATTCTTTTTCTTATCTAATGGGACCAGCCTACGCATATCCTGTGTCCTTACTACTGAATCTATGATTGTATGATATTAACATTCAGCTTGACCACCCATGTGTGTGAATCTTAGGCTAGATAAGCACTAGCTAATGCAGCATCTTCTGCCTTCTATCGCTTACTCTGAATTTATATCAGTAAGTTCAAACATAATCTTCTACAGTCACTGATACTACATCAGAACGGTCTGAAATTGTTTATTCCTCCGTTTCTGATTGCTCAGCCACTGACATTCTATGGAGAAGGTGACACATAGATGTTTAAGCAGAGCATTAAAATGGAGACATGTTATCTGAGCAGTCACTATAATCACAACAAATAAAATATACTGCAAAAATAGATAAAGTGTTTAGTCTAATAGGAGCTCAGATCCTAATTCCCCAATGACCTTCTCAGTTGAAAAGGATTACCTTTGGGAGTAAATACTCTGAGACAACACATACTTATAGACAGCTGTTATTGAAAAATAAGAAATTTTATTTGACACTCAAATAATGGATTTGATTAAAACCTGGGGACTTATTGTAAGTCAAAAACAAAAATTAGAATCCTTTACATTTAAGTGCTGACTACATTTTTCTATTCTTGTCGAACTTCCTATTCTAAAACCAGAAAAGGTAAGGCAAATAATTTTCAAACTTTTTACAGATTCTTCCTACAATTAAAGTAAATGTGAAATGTAATGTATCAGGTCCTGTAACCTTATCAGAGACATTAAAATGTACAGGATTGTACAATATTTCATTTTATTTTTAAATTAGCAATGTTTCAGCATGGTGACTGTAGTTAATAATAAACTTGTATAGTTGACATTTACTAAGACCAATAGATCTTAATTCTCATAAAAAGAAAAAGTAAGTATGTGAGGAAATGTTAGGTAGCTTGATTGAGGGAATCATTTCACAACAATACATATATCAAAACATCATGTTGTAGGTCTTAAATAAAAAATTAACAATATTGCTCTTTTACTGACTAACATGTTTAGTTTCTGCTCTCTATTTCAATTTGCGGTTCCTGTGACCATCAGCATTTATATAAATAATGTGTAATATTGCATTCTCTACATAGATAACCAACCTGCTGACACATAAAATTATGTCCACAATTGTAAAAAAAATAGTATATAAGTAGTGATTAACAGCTTATGTACTATAATAGGAAGGATTGGCTTGGTATGCCTTGGAGAAAGAAAATTTATAAATAAAATGTAATTTATTCAGTACAAAAAAATAGTATTAAGTGTTGAATATCCCAAATCTAAATGTCCAAAATCCAAAATACTCCAAAACCAGAAACTTTTGGAATGCCACCATGACACTCAAGGGAAATACTTATTGGAGCGTTTCAGATTTTAAATTTTTGGATTAGAGATGCTGAGCCAATAAGTATAATGCAAATATTTCAAAATCTGAAAAAAAATTGAAACCCTTTTGGTCCCAAGTATTTTGATTAATGGATATTCAAACTATATACTTCTTAATAGTTTACTAAAATGATCATAGCGCAGATGACATAGTCTTATCAATGCTTTGATAATTAAGGAAAGTATACTTCTTATATACATTTATTTCTGAACTCTCTGTAGGAGCAATAGCTGTATGTGTGTGTATGTGTGGGCATATACATTTGTGTTGTGTGTGCACACACTATATATAATATAGTATGTAAACTAAGAACAGAAAATAAAAACAAACTCATAACATGGCTCTTTATCTCTAAAACTAAAGATTTCTAGAGCAATTGTCAGTTGCCAAATAATTTTAGCTAATCATTTGACCTAGTCAACACATAGTTGTAACATTTGAACATTGATCATTGACAATTGCAATGAATATTTTAATCCATAGTGGACAGAGTGGGTAGGAAGGGGAGAGAGAGAGGGAGAGGGAGACGGAGAGGGAGAGGGAGAGGGAGACGGAGAGGGAGAGGGAAAGGGAGAGGGAGAGGGAGGGAGAGAGAGAGAAGAGAGAAAAGAATAATAAATATAGAAAATAATTTGGAATTAATGTTATCAGTTGGGTGAAAACAGAGATGACACTGGTATATGGAGTCGACTTCCCTTCCTTTTCCCTGCACTCTATAATTTTTTTTTCATCCACATAATGTCTGGGATCAGTTGCCATGTAAATATTTTAAGATTACTAACTGAACCCTTGCTATCGTCTTAACTGGTTTGATAGTCTTCGAGTTTCTTTTTTTCAGAATTGCAGAAAGTAGATCATGGTTCATGGATAGCATTACAAAATTCTGATATAACAATAACATTTATTTTGATTATATATAGGCTATACATTAACTTCACAATGCTCTGAGACTATTTATATGTGGAACATGTGTAGCTTCTCCCCAGAGATTTTTGAAATGATTCCATGGATTTATAATAAAAAAAAGTCTGATACTGGGAGGACATAAATTCATCGAGAGTGAATTTCACTCATAGGGAATGAAAACAGCCCACCCTATAATCAGGTGAAGGCTTCTAGGTTGTCAAATCTTCCTTAGACACACTCCTGTATGGTATCTGACTAACATGAACTGGATAATTTTTCAGGGCTTCCTGAAGAAGTCTGTCCTGTAGGTATAAACATTAAATCGCCCTTCTGTATCTGATCCAGAATTGTGATAATACAGATACATTTGATACATTATAATACCCTTTTTCCATTTACTTATACATGCTTTTCTAATAATCATTCCATTTTTAAAAATAAAAGCACTCAGAATTCAAAAACACTAATGGTTTGGTTTTTCAGTAGAAATGTATCATTAAACAGATTTTAGAGTGGATACCAGGCTTAAAATCACTTCAATTTTATAATCTTTCCACGTTGGTTGTCAGAAATACTGGGAAATGGAAGCGGCATCTATTAAATGAAACATCACTGTATTATAATACAGTTTCATCTTTTAAAAGTCCTTATATGCATTGTAAAAGAAACTGGGTAGCTCATTAATGAGAATAGAGAAGAATAAGATCTGGCTATTATTCCAAGCGTTTTGTTTTAGCCTCTCTTTTTTAATTAAAATGAAAAAGCATATTAGACTAGAATAGCACAATATGTATTACTAATATGATTTTCTACACTCAGAAGTCACAGTTGCTGTTTTTAGCAGCTGCCAAAGGAAATGGGCAAAAGAAACCATGAATTCACAGTGAATGATAAGTTATACCATACCCAAAGAAATGTCTTGCTGATACAGAATTCTATATGATGTGCTTTTAACTGGGTTTATTCACTTTGGATCCTGGAGTCCTAACTATAACTGTGATGTAGTAGCCTCTCGAACAACATTCAAAACCCTATCTCAAAGACCTCTAGACCACATTGATGTTGAAAAGACCTACCAAGAATGTCTGAATTCATTCTCCAGTTATTAACAATATGCATTTTCTACAAATTCATTTATAACTAGTTATAAAGCATGTTTAATTGCTTCTGTTATAAAAATCACTTTTTTTTTCCTCACCAGAGTCCATTAGAACCTGTATCCTGGTAGTTGAGAAATTAAAATACTAAATTGTAATATAAACTTACTTCTGAGAAACTAGCACTATTCGTGTCTATTCAGCTTATTTTCATAGTATGATATCATTTGGTTTTGCACTAATTTGTTGCTACAAAATAATATTTAAGTACTAAGACCTTTACATGAGTTCCACGGAAGTTTATTTTTATGGTGAAAATGTTTATTTAAATTGACAGATAAGAGTATATGTGTTTATTGTGTATAACGTAACTGTTTTGAAGTATATGTATATTACATATATATATACTTGAAGTATATGTACGTATATGTATACACATATATGCTAGTTATTTTGTACTAGTTATTTAAATGTTTGATGGCATTTACTATACATAGTATATAGTATGTATATATTATACAAAGATATATATACACATACATGCTAGTTATTTAAATGATGGCATTTGCTATATATATATTTAGTCTAAATATATAGCAAAATATATTTGTATCTTCACTTGCACATTAATGCATAAATAATATTTAATTCATGAATAACATGTATAGTATTTAATTATGCAGTTATTCAATTGTGTATATATACCAGCCTTTTGCTAAATCTAGCAAACTAACATATACTTTACCTCACATAGTTATCATTTTTTGTGGTGAGAACACTTTATATCCACTCTCTTAGCATTTTTCAAGAATATAGTAAATGTTAACTATAGTCATAATTTTTTTTTTTTTTTTTTTTGAGACGGAGTCTCGCTCTGTCACCCAGGCTGGAGTGCAGTGGTGCCATCTCGGCTCACTGCAAGCTCCGCCTCCCGGGTTCACGCCATTCTCCTGCCTCAGCCTCTCTTGAGTAGCTGGGACTACAGGCGCCCGCCACCACACCCGGCTAATTTTTTGTATTTTCAGTAGAGACGGGGTTTCACCGTGGTATAGTCATAATTTTTTGCAATAGATCTCTTAAACTTATTTGTCCTTACTGAATATTTGTATCTTTTCAACAATATTTCTTTAAACCACAAACCCCAAACCTCAACAATGTCAGCCCCTGGTAACCACCATCCTACTCTCCATGTCTATGATAGCAACTTTTTAAGTGTGGTATTTGTCTTTCTGTGCCTGGCTTATTTCACCTAACATAATATAACACAACATAACGTAACACAACACAACACAACACAACACAACATAACGTAACATAACAAAACAACATACTCTCCAGGCTCATTGATATTGCAGCAAATAATGTCCATTAGATTAATCCATGTTGTAGCCTTATTTTTTATGGCTGAATAGTATTTAATTATTCAATCGTGTGTATATACCATATTTTCTTTTTTTATCCATTAACAAACGGGCATGAAGGTTGATTTTACATCTTCACTATTGTGAATAATCCAATAATTAACACGCAAATGAAGATATATTTTCCACATATGCACAGTAGTGGAATTGCTGGATCATATTTTTATACTATTTTTACTTTTATGAGAAACCTATTTTTGAGGAATATTGATTTTAAAAGGACTGTATAGTTTACATTTCCACCAACAGCGTGTAAGTTCCCTTTTCTCCACCTCCTTGCCAACACTTATTTTTTGTGTTTTTGATAACAGCAATTCTAAAAGGTGTGAAGTTATATCTCATCATGGTTTTAATTTACTTTTCCCTGACAATCAGTAATGTTAAGCATTTTAAAATATATCTATTGATCTTCTGTATGTCTGCTTTTTATAAATGTCTATTCAGATTCTCTGCCCATTTTATAATTCATTAGGTTTTTTTCTGGCTATTAAACTGTTTGAGTTCATTATATATTTTGGATATTAACGCCTTATCAGACGTGCATTGTTTGCAAATGTTTTCTTCCATTCTATACATTGAATCCCCACTCTGTTGACCGTTTTCTTTACTGCAAAGAAGATTTTTAGCTTGATGTAATTGTACATGTGTATATTTGCTTTTTTTTTTGTCTGTGGTTTCAAGGTGATATAGAAAAATTGTTACCTATATTGATATCATGGTGCTTCTCCCTTATGATTTCTTATAGCAGTTTCATAATTTCAGGTCATACAAGTAAGTCTTTCATCCACTTTGAGTTGATTTTTGTGTATGGTGTGAGATAAGGGCCAAATTTCAATTCTTCTGCATGTAGATACCCAGTTTTATCAACACCAATTATTGAAGAGATGATCCTTTCTCCATTGTGTGTTCTTGGCACCTCTGCCAAAAATGAGAGTTGGCTGTAAATGCATGAATATACTTCTAGGTTCTGTATTCTATTCCATTTGTCTATGTGTCTGGTTTATATGCGAGTACTTTGTATTTAGTTATTAGAGCTTTGTAGTACATTTTGAAGTGAGATAGTGTGATACCTCCAGTTTTGCTCCTTTTGCTTAAGATTGCTTTGGTTATTTGGAGAATTTTGTAGTTCTATAGAAATTTTAGGATTATTTGTCTATTTCTGTAAAGAATATAATTGATATTGTGATAGAGATTACATTGAATCTATAGATCATTTTTGGTATAATGGACATATTAACAGTATTAACTATTCCAATTCATGAACACCAGATGCTTTTCCATATATTTGTGTCTTCTTTAATTTCTTTCACCAATGTGTTACAGTTTTCAGTGTAGAGATCTGATCTTTCACCTTCTCAATTAAATTTATTTCTAAGTATTATATTTTTATTTTAGCAGCTGTAAACAGGATGACTTCTTGATCTCTTTTTCAGATAGTTTCTTGTTAATCATGGAAATGTGACTGATTTTTGTATGTTGATTTGGTATCCTCAACTTTACTGAATTTTTCTATTAGTTCTAACGGAGTTCTGGCGAAGTCTTTGGGATTTTTTAAATATATGATCCTGTCTGCAGACAGAAACAGTTCAACTTATTCCCTTCCAATTTGGATGTCTTTAATTGCATTCTTTCCCCTAAGCCCTCGGACTAGAACCTCCAATACTCTATTGAATAGAAATGGTAATAATGGGCATCCATGTCTTGTTCAAGATTTTAGAAGAAAAGTTTTCAACTTTTTCCCATTAAATATGATGTTATCTGTGTGTTTGTCAGATGTAGCCTTTATTACGTTGAGGTTTATTCTTTCTATACCTAATATGTTGAAATGTTGTATCATGAAGGGATGTAGAATTTTGTCAAATGCTTTTACTATATCTAATAAAATGCTTAAGTGGTTTTACTCTTTTTTAAATTCTTTTATGGTTTTTGCTCTTCATTCTGTACTGAGTTTTATATATTGGACCATTCTTGCATTCCTGGGATGAGTCCCACTGGACCATGGTGAATGATCTTTGTAATGTGCTTTTGAATTTAGTTTGCTAGTTTTTGTCATTGTTGTTGTTGAGGATTTTTGCATCTATGTTTAGCAGGGATATTGGCTCATCTTGTAAAACAAGTTTGAAAGTATTCCTTCCTCTTTGATTTTTTCAAAGAGTTTGAGGAAAATCAGTACTAGTTATTAAATGTTTAATGGAATTTAGCAGTGAATCTATCAGTTCCTTGGCTATTCTTTGATAGGAGACATTTTACTGTTGATTCAGTCTTCTTACTCATTATTGGTTTGTTAATATTTTCCATTTCTCCATAATTCAGTCTTGGTAGGTTGTACGTGTCAAGAAATTTATTTCTGTTGTCATCCAGTGTGTTGGTGTATACTATTTTATAATAGTGTCTTATAATATTTTACATTTTGGTTACATCAGTTTCAATGCCACTTTTTAGTTTCTGATTTGAGTATTCTTTTTCTCTATTCCTAGTTAGTAGAAGTTTGTTTATTTATTTGTCTTTTAAAAAACTCTTTTCTTGATCTTTCCTATTGTTTTTCTCATCTCTATTTCATTTTAGTTGCTCTTAGCTGTAATATTTTCTTTCTTCTACTAAAATTGTACTTAATATGTTCTTAATTTTCTAGCTTTTTGAGGTGCATCATTAGGTTGTTTGAGATCTTTTTTTGTTTTTGTTTTTTTATGTAAATGTTTATTGCTTAATCTTCACTCTTAGAACTGCTTTTCCTGTATCTCATGTGTTTTTCTATGTTGTCTTTCCATTTTTATTTTTCTGAAAAAAATATACTAACTCTTTTAATATATTCATTCACCTATTGTTTGTTGGGGGCTCACTGTTTAATCTCCGTGTATTTGTGAACTTTCCAAATTTCCTCCTGTTATTGATTTCTATCTTTATACCATTGTGGTAAGAGAAGATACCTGATGTGATTTTAATACATCTTAAAGTTGTTAAGATGTATTTTGTGACCTAAATTATGATCTATGCTGGAGAATGTTCCATGTGCAGTTAAGAGAAATGTGCATTTCATAATTTTTTCTCACTGATTTTCTGTCTGAATAACCTGTCCGTTGCTGAAAGTAAGATGTTGAAGTGCCCAAATATCATTGTATTGTAGTCTATCACTCCCAGATCTATTAACATTTGTTTTGTATATTTAAGTGTTCCTATGTTGGGTATAGATACATTTATAATTGTTATATCCTCTTGATGAATTATCCACTTTATATAATGACCTTCTTTGTCTCTTTTTATAGTTTTTGACTTAATATCTATTCATCTCTTGTAAGTATAACCACTCCTGCTCTCTTATGGTTTCTGTTTCCATGGAATGTCTTTTCTCACCTCTTCACTTTCAGTCTGTTTTTTCTTACAAGTAAAGTGACTCTCTTATAAGCAGCATATAGTTCAGTCTTGTTTATTATTGATTCATCCATTCAACAACTGGCGTGTATTGTTACCTTCCATTTATTTTTTGTGTTTCTACGAGATGATTTTGCTTTGTGGCTGTCATAAGGCTGACAAAAGCTTTTATAGTTACAACTGATTATTTTAAACTAAAAACAACTTAACTCTAATGGCAAATAAAATAAAACACTTTCCATTTTTACTCCATTCCCTACATACACATTTTAAAATTTTGATGTCACAATAAACAGAAATAAAAATAAATTAATATTCCATATTTTTAAATAATAGTTTTGTCTTGCATCCTTTACACAAAAGATATAAGTGATTTATACACCACCATTACAGTAGTATTCTGAATTTGACTGTGTACTATCTTTTATTAGTGACTTTTATACATTCAGATGTTTTTGCATTACTCAGTGTCTTATTTTCTTTCAGCTTGAAGAATTTTCTTTAGCATTTCTTATAAGACATGTCTGGTGGTGACAAATTCCCTCTGCTTTTGTATGTCTGTGAAAGTGTTTATCTCACCTTTATCTAAAGGACAACTTTGATGAGTATATTATTCTTAGTTGAATTTTTTTTTTCTTTCAGCTCTTTGAATACATTATCCCACTCTCTTTAGGACTGTAAGGTTCCTGCTGAGAATTTTCCTCCTAGGCATACTGGAACTCCCTTATCTGTTATTTGCTTGTTTTCTCTTACTGCATTCAAGATCCTCTCTTTGTCTTTTATTTTTGACAATTTGATTATGATATGTCTTGAGGTAATCTTATATGGATTGAATATGATTAGAGATGTTTGACTTTCCTGTACCTGATATTTATCTCTTTCTCTAGGCTTGAAATGCTTTGTGCCATTGTCTTTGTAAGAATTTTATCACTGTATCTTTCTCTTCTTGAACCTCTACAACTCTAACAATTGCTGCTTTGACACTGTCCCATAAATCCCATAAGCTTTCTTCATTTTCCCTTTTTTAATATTTTTTTCTCTTCTGACTGTATATTTTCAAATAATCTGTCTTTGAGTTCACAGAGTCTTACTTCTGCTGATTAATCCTACTGTTGATGCTCTCTGTTGCATTTTTCATTTTGGTCATTATATTTTTAGCATCAAGATTTCAGTTTGATGTTTTAAATTATTATTTCTATTTCTCTATTAAATTTTTCATTTTGGTTACTTATTGTTTTCCTCATTTTGTTGAATTGTTTGTTTGTTTTTGGAGTTTTCTGAGAAAACTACTGGATGAAAAACTTTGGAAGTTTGGCTTAGGAATATGCATTTAAAAATACCCCATGTTGATTTATGTGCACTTTAATACTTGTTATATATTGGTTTAATAAATTTTTATACTGTTTGTATAATAAAAATATTTTATTACCTGTAATTATTTCACCATGTGTATCATAATGCAGAATCAACGGAGAAACAGATAATGAGATAGAAACATAATATGTAGCATGTATTGTGCATATATATATATGAGGTATACCTCATATAATAAAAATCTTTAAAAAATAACAGCTTGGATCATTTTATCTACCATCTATTAATGTGGATCTAATTTTCTGAGGTAATAAGAAAAGAAAGAGGTTACTGAGTTCTCTACATTCATCTAGTCCTTACAACTCTGAGCCTTTTAACTGCATTCCAAGTTAAGTAACTAATATTTTAGTTGATATATCAAAGGCAAAATTTTAATGTATCTTGTCCAAATTGTAGTCAATGTTTTATTACATGTGTATGCTATTGTCTAAGCTGAAATTAAAAAGTAAAACAGTTTTTCACTATAACAAATGTAGTTATGTTAACTGGTAAAAACATGCAACACCACAATATTTCCTAGGATTCAAAAGTGAAATCATCATAATAATTTTATTTCATGGTTAAATATTTACTTAAAGTTTTTAATGTGCCAAATATATTGTTTTAGCTAACTTTACTTTTAAAATGGAAACTTTTGAAGGATAATAATTTCCCAGATTATAAATTCCTTAAGATTAGGGCTCATAATGTTCTTGTTCTTAATATTATTGTCAATTCTCAACATTAGTCCTGACACATAGAAGATTTTAAAAAGACACTGACTGTACAGTTGTACCCAAATTTGTGTCTGTCGGAAACTATTTAAAGAGTATCTTCTGCATTTGAAGAGTGTTTTGCAAAATGGTAGTTGTTGAATAAATGTTTTTTGGTTACAATTGGGTTTGATTTATGTTTTTATGATCAAAGGAAAATTAATAACAAAATCTATTAATAGATGGTGTTCAACCCTTTGAATGTGAGGAATTTTTGCTTATCTATAATGGCAGATATCACAAAAATTTTGCATGGACTTTTTTTTTTAGCTTATCAGTTATAGTTATTGTTATTGTATTTTATGTGTGGCCCAAGACAATACTTCTTTCAATGTAGCCCAGGGAAGCAAAAAGATTGAACATCCATGGTCTAGTATTTACACAGTACTCATAAGTTCATACATTAAGGAAATACTGTGCATATTCTCTTCAAGAGGTAAATGATATTGTGTCTACTAATTTTCAATTGTGCTTATTATATAAACATAAGTTCTTACTGTTATTACACAATGTCTTCATGTCAATTTGTGTGCAACAATATATCTACATAGAATGTATGCACACATACATTTATTCCAAACCCAAAAGAGTTACATGAAATAAATCAGACTCAGGCAAGAATAAAATGCTTTCATATGATATATTTTTGAGAGCTGTATTCATGTATGATACTTCAAATTACATTGTCTGAAGACTCAATTGAGTTAATAGATTTAGGCTTATTAAATTACTGAGATTTTAGAAAGATACGGTTTACAATACTACTTAAAATTAAGTAAAATCAAATATGGTAACTTAAAAGACAGTTCCAAAATAGAATCACATTTAAGTTAGTTTTCTGTATTTTCTGCTTATAGAACAAATAAAGAAACTGGAGCAGAAAATCAGTCACATAAAATTTACCACCATCCAAAAAGTCAAGGTAAGCTAAAAAAGTACATTAAGATTTTATATATGGCTAAGGTTCACAGGTTAACAGAGACAAGTAAAAATTATTGCTAGTTCTAATAAAAGCTTCCACTCAAAATGGAGCTGAAAGATATTTTAAATATCTTTTTTAAGTTACATATATGCTACATTAGAATAAACAATCTTGTAGAGATAATTTTTCTCCTACTCCAATTGTTATTGTTATTACACAGTTTATAGAAACGTTAATGCTCTGCAATTTAATTGTCAAAGAACGTTTCATAATTCGATTTTATTTAGATTTTCTGTCCTTATACATTGTTAGTTGCAAATTTATAATGCAGAAGCCATAATTTTTTATTGTATTCATAATGTCATCTCGCTACGTATAGAGAGTTAATGTTAAACTGCCAGTAGTGGTTTTTAAAAAGCATATGATAATAAACATTGACTGTAGGACACTATGACAGTCAAGAAGCAAATGACTGTAATAGTACAACTGGAAACAGTTAACAACATTGGCATGGAGAACACCAAAGCAATCTGAGCTGGATGAAAAACAAAAGCCTTTGCTAAATAGCTCTTTCCTACAACTCTCTAAAAATAAAGCACAAAAGGCAAAACAACCTTCTCCAAGCATCAGTCCATCATTAATTTAATCTCTTTATTTGCAGATATCCAAAAACTCTGTTCATTGTATCTTCATTCAAAATTCTGTCATAGTATAATTGTAGAACTTAGGTTGAAAGTGTTCCACAAGGCTCTGTGTAATGCAGGCTTTGCTGATTTTTTTTTTCAGCCAGTTCTTAAGAATTTAAATATATACTATTTTGGGTGGACATTTGATTTTTTGGAAGAATCTCATGTAGTTAAGCATGGCCCAAAAATTTTGTCCAAGAATATCTGATACCACTTTAAAAGCCGTTATTTATTTTTTTTTCAACTTTTATTTTAGGTTCTGGAGTAGATGGGCATGTTAGCCGCACGGTTGTATTGTGTGTCACTGAGGTTTGGGGTGTGCATTATCCTGTAACCCAGCTACTGAGTGGATAATAGCTGATAGATAGTTTGTCAGCCATAACCCCTCTCTTTTCCTCCCCCATCTAGTAGTCCCATGCATCTATTTTTTTCACCTTTATGTTTATGTGTAATCAGTGTCTAGCTCCCATTTATAAGTGAGAACTTTTGATATTTGGTTGTCTGTTTATGTGATCATTTGTTTATGATACTGGCTTTCAGCTACATACATGTTGCTGCAAAGTATATGGTTTTGTTCATTTTTTAAGGCTGCTTCATATGCCATGGTGTATATGTACCACATTTTCTTTATCCAGTCCCCCATTGATGGTCACCTAGGTTGATTCCATGTCTTTACTATTGTGAATAGTGCTACAGTGAACATACAAGTGCAAATGTCTTTTTAGTGAAACAATTCATTTTCCTTTGGGCAAATACCTAGTAATGGGATTGCTGGGTTGAATGGTAGTTCTAAGTTCCTTGAGAAATCGCTAAACTGCTTTCCATAGCAGCTGGACTAATTTACATTCTCCCCAATATTATACAAGCATTTTATCTTTTCCACACCTTCATCAACATCTGTTATTTCTTGACATTTTAATAAAAGCCATTCTGACAGGTGTGAGATACTAACTTATTGTGGTTTTTATTTGCATTTCTCTAATGATTAGTGATCATGAGCATTTTTTTCATATCTTTGTTGACTGATTGTATGCCTACTTTTGAGGATAATCTGTTTATGGCTTTTCCCCATTTTTTAATGAGGTTAGGGTTTTCTAGGTATAGAATCATATTATCAGTGAAGATAGATTGTTTAATTTATTTTCCAAATTGGATGCCTTTTTTGTCTTTCTCTTGCCTGATTGCTCTGGCTAGAACTTCTGGTACCATGTTGACTAGGAGTACGGAGAGTGGGCATATGTGTCTTGTTTCAGTTCTTAAGTGGAATGCTTTCATCTTTTACTCATTCAGTGTGATGATGGCTGCAGGTTTGTCATAGATTGCTGTTACTATTTTGATGTCTACTCCTTCATTGCCTAATTTTTTGAGAGTTTTTATCATGAAGGGATATGGAATTTTATCAATAGTTTTTATTGTTTCTATTGAGATGATCATCTGGTCTTCGTTTTAATTTTGTTTATGTGATAAATCACATTTATTGATTTGCATATGTTGAGCCAGTTCTGGACCCCTGGAATAATTCCTAAAGATCATGGTCAATTAACTCTTTCATATGCTGCAGGATTCAGTTTCCTAGTTTTTTTTGAGGATTTTTGTGTCTATGTTCATCAGTAATATTGGACTGTAGTTTAAATCTTTTGTTATGTCTTTGTCAGATTTTGCTATCAGAGTGTCACTGGCTTCGTAGAATGAGTTAGGGAGGAGTCCCTCTTCTTCTATTTTTTGGAATAGTGTCAGTAGAATTGGTACCAGCTCTTCATCCTATGTCTGGTAGAATTCAGCTCTGAAGTAGTCCTGTCTAGCATATTTTTGGGGGGTTGGTAGGCTTCTTCTAACTGATTCAGTTTTGGAACTTGATATTGGTCTGATACGGTTTGGCTGTGTCCCCACCTAAATCTCATCTTGAACTGTAGTTCCCATAATCTCTACATGTCGTTGGAGGTACCCAGTGGGACATAATTCAAGCATGCATGGGGGCAGTTTCTCCCATACTAGTCTCATGACAGTAAGTTCTCACAAGATCTGATGGTTTTATAAAGGGGCTTCTTCCTTTGCTTGGCTCTTATTCTCCCTGCTGCCACCTGATGAAGAGGTGCCTTCTGTCATGATTGTAAGTCTCTCGAGGCCTCCCCAGGCATGTGGAACTGTGAGTCAATTAAACCTCTTTCCTTTATAAATTACCCAGTCTTATGTATATCTTTATTAGCAGTGTGAGAAGGGACTAATACAGTAAGTTGGTACTGCAGAGAGTGGGACGCTGCTGTAAAGATACCCGAAAATGTGGAAGTGACTTTGGAACTGGGTAACAGGCAGATGTTGAAACAGTTTGGAGGGTGTAGAGGAAGAAAAGAAAATGTGGGGAAAGTTTGGAACTTTCTAGAGACTTGGAGGGCTCAGAAGACAGGAAGAGGTGGGAAAGTTTGGAACTTCCTAGAGACTTTTTGAATGGCTTTGACCAAAATGCTGATAGTGATATGGACAATGAAGATGAGGCTGAGATATCTCAGATATGTAGCTTAGTTTGGCAGGATATGATATTTTTGGCTGGAGGAGTTTTTGTTTTTGTTTCTTTTCTTTCAGAATGCTGAAAATAGGCCCCCTGGCTTGTAATATTTCTGCTGAGAAGCCCACTCTTAGCCTAATGGGCTTCCTTTTGTATGTGATCTGAACTTTTTGTCTATCAGTCTTTAAGATGTTTTTCTTTAATGTTAACATAGTGGGTCTGGTAACTATATTCAGATCATCAGGCATTACATTCTCATAAGGAATATACAACCTAGACCTCTTGCATGCTCAGCTCACAATAAGGTTCACAATCCTATGAGAATCTACTTCCACCACTAATCTGACAGGAAGTAGAGCTCAGGCCGGAATGCTTGCTCATCTTCCACTCACCTGCTGTGCAGCCACAGATGAGTACTGGTCTGTGATCTGGGAGTTGGGGACCCCTGTTTTGTACTATCTGGTAGATGTTGTCTGAATTTCTTATATGTAGATGTCTAAGTTTCTAGGGAAATTAGAAAAATTTTCTTGAGTAATTACTTCAGATATATTTTCCACATTGTTTATTTTTCTCCTTCTGTCTCAGGAATGGCAATAATTCACAGATTTGGTTGCTTTACGTAATCCCATATTCCTCAGAGACTTTGTTCATTTTTTAAAAATGTTTCCAACATTTTTTTTTTCTGACTGGGTTAATTTGAAAGGCTCATTTTCAAGCTGTAAAATACTTTCTTCTGCCTGGTCCAGCCTATTGAAGAAGCTTTCAACAGTATTTTCAAATTCCTTAAGTGAGTTTCTCAGTTCCAGAAAATGTGATTGACTTCTTTTCAAGATTTTTATCTCTTACTTCATTTCCTGAATTGCTTTAGAATTTTCATTGTGTTTATTTTCAATCTCGTCCTGGATCTCCTTGAACTCTCTTGCAATCCATGCTTTGAATTCTTTATCTATCATTCCTGAATTTCCATCTTGATTTGGGACCATTGCTGAGAGCTAGAGTGATGTTTTCGTGGCGTCACAACATTCAAATTTTTTTATGTGGGCAGACTTCTTATGTCGCTTCCTTCTCAACTGGAATAAATTTTGTTGGGTAGGGTAATTTTGGCTTTACTTCTATACTCCTATGCACTTCTGTCTGTAGGTTTTCTATTGGGCTATGTGTTTCAACCTACTGACCAGTTGATGGCATTTGCAGGTAGGAGTCAGGTACCGCACAAGCTGGTGGATGTAGACTTGATATTTATTTACTGTGAGGTATTCTCTTGTTTCAGGTGAAGGGCTGCAGAGTGCGCTGCCTGGTGCTCTGAGCTTCCTCTTCCATGTAGTTGGGGGACACAGCTGGGCAGAGCTTGAGCCCCTGACTTGCCCATGCATACCCCGATGGTGATCACAGGCACTAACCCTCACAAAGCTGACTGAGAGGAGTTCCTGGTGAAAAGTGCTGAGGTCTCTTCGGGGGAGTGAGAAAGTTTCACTGGCTCACTGACCTAGGCAAGAATGTGATTTGTTTTCCTATCACACTCCTGTTCCAGGTCTCATGACTCCTAGTTTAGATGCACACTGTAATCCACCTCTGTACCATAAAATGTGGCTGAGAGCAATGGGGAATGCCTGTTTTATGACTGTAGGAGTGGTTTCAGGGCATACCCTCATATAGATAACTTTATGGCTCATCTGTTCTCCGATGTGGCAATACTACTGCTTCTTGTCAATGGTGGATGGGAGCTCCGTCCTTGAGCATGTGAAAGTGGATGTTGGTTGTAGTGGTGTTGGGTGGTTGGATCTGCCTGACCTCAGGCCCTGAGAGAAGTGGCCAGGTACCAGCAAGTTAGAATGGAGTAGGTAGTTCTTAGTTTGTAGGCCCCTAGATGGCTGCTAGACATTTTGTATGAATTCTGAAGGGCCTGGCTTAGAGTTTGGCTAGTTCAGAGTTCAGGGGCTGGCTATGATTGGGGTGGCAGGCTTGTCCTTGGGTCACTGGCTGAACTCTTAGGTAGGGGCAGGCAGAATGCTTAGATGGAGGGAATATCACAGGCCTTCAATGGTTGGGTTGCAGTGAAATGTTCAGTCAGGTTCAGTGTGACTGTGCTATGGGTCTTTCAGTAGGAAGGGCAAGACCCTTCAGCCAGAGCAATGGAGACTGGCAGCTGTGGTGCACATGGCATCCTCACACTTCTCCCCCAACCAAGTGATGCTGAACTTTCCTGGTGGGGACATGAAAAAGTGCCAAGCATCATCTGTTTACTCTGGGAGTTTTGCCCCAGAGGAATGCAGAGCTGCCAGTGCTGGCAGAGTTCAGGTGAGGGCAGGGCCATTGTGCTGGAAGTCCAAACCAGTGAGCCTTGCCTGGCTAGAAACAGCAGGGGTGGGGATGGGGGCTGGTGGCTGGGGGTAGTTGCAAGGCCTACAGTCTGGGAGGCTCCTAGCGGAGTGCAGAGCTCTGCTCACTGGCAATGTTCAGGCAGGGAGAAGATCAGTGCAATGGAAGCCTGAGCCGAGCCTTGCCTGAGGAGGAGTGAGACAGTCTGGCTGCTCCTTGGCACTGTAGTTGCAGCCTCTATTTGGATCATGGCATTTGGGTGCTCAGAAATCCAAAGCCTGTGAGGCTCCAAGTGGGCCTGAGTGGGGTCTCTGCAAAAACCCTAGTTGGCTCTCTGCATTGGTCTTGAGGCTGGGGAGTATGTGTGTTGGAATGGTCAGGGGGGTTCTCCTATGCCCAGGATTACAAAGGTCTGTAGTGGAAGTGTGGATTTGCTGGGGATTCTCAGTCACTTATCCTTTCCTCATGTCAGGGAGCTTCTCCCATCACTGCACTGGCCACCTGTGGGTAGCTGTCCAGCTTCACCCCTCTCTGTTCTCTGTGGAGTCCCTCACTTTCTTGGTGAATTCCAACATGGTATCGGAGATAACCACGAGAAGAGTGAGTATCTAGTCACCACTTTGTTTTCTCTCCATGCAAGACTTACATGCCTTACTACATGCAAGGCAGCCATCTTGAACCCAATTTCAAAATCCACAATTCTGTAAGAAGAAAACATGCCTAAATGGAGTAATCAATTTTCTCTTACTAATTTTCTGTATCATTTTGGGTTATTCTCTTAAATGGTCTTAGCATCAGATGCCTTGTTTATAAAAAATGTTAATTAGATTAAAGCAACTTTAAGGTGTCTAATAGTTTTACAAAACTGTGAATTTCTGTATGTAATCTTTGGTAGATAAAATGATCCAAGTCCCAGTCCGTCCATTAGGGTCTCCTAAGAAGAAAATATGGTATAATTTTTATAAGAAGACTCTTATTCATAGACCATAAACTGAATTATCAGGAGTATATATGATTGGGGTTCCAATCTCATTTATGCTTTGATGCCAAAAATTTAGCAATGAAAGACTGCATTGAGATTAGCAATCAGCCTATAAGGCCCAAACCTAAAATACCTGGTTTATAAAATGGTGCAATCCCATTACTGGGTATACACCCAAAGGATTATAAATCATTCTTCTATAAAGACATATGTGTCTATTGCAGCACTATTTACAATAGCAAAGACTTGGAATCAACTGAAATGCCCATCAATGATATAGTGGATAAAGAAAATGTGCCACATATATACCATGGAATACTATGCAGTCATAAAAAAGAATGAGTTCATGTCATTTTCAGGGACATGGATAAAGCTGGAAGCCATCATTCTCAGCAAACTAACATAAGAACAGAAAACCAAACACCATGTGTTTTCATTCATAAGTGGGAGCTGAATGATGAGAACACATAGACACAGGGAGGGGAACATGACACACGGGGGCCTGTCAGGGGATGGGAGCAAGGGTAGGGAGAGGATTAGGACAAATACCTAATGCATGCTGGGCTTAAAACCTAGATGGTGAGTTTATAGGTGCAGCAAACCACCATGGCACATATATACCTATTTAACAAACCTGCATGCTCTGCACATGTATCCCAGAACTTAAAGTAAAATGAAAAAAAAAAAAAAAAAAGAAAAAAAAATCTCCAAGCTGAAAGGGACTAGGCCAGAGAAGAAATTTACTCGGCTGAATGAGAACTTATTCTGAACTTAGTCCAAGATTAAAGGATTTTTATGACAAATGTTCTTGAGAGTGAAATGACGTGGAATCCCTCACCTTATCTGGAATACCCTTCCAATAAACCCAAGTCAGTCACTCAGAGAGGAAGAAACATTGTAAAGCAAAGTTCTAGTGAGTTGAATCTGGAAAGAACATCAGAATACAAGGCCAATTTTAGTGCTCAACATTGGCTAAATAAGGTCACAGTGTCCACTAGTCTAGAGTAACCACTGGAGCACAGATGGGTCTAGAGCATGTCAACTTAGATTGGGGGAAGGAGAAAAGAGAAAGAGCACAATAAAAGAAAATTTTATGGCCAAGAGGAGGCACAGAAACTTAGTGTCTGGGAAACTTGCAATAAGACTCTCAGAAGAAAACGAAAATAGAGCTACTAGGAAGATCATCGTGTTTGTATTGCACAATATTGAGTACTAGAAAAAAGGAATTTGGGAGCATTGTTTCACTGTAATAGCAAACTAGGAATATTAATAGGTGCTATAACGTTAAGGACATTCTCTGGACTGGCATCAGACAAGTCTGCATTCTAACATTGGCTCCCTCACTTATATCCTCTGTGATCTCATTAACTCACCTTTCAGTTTCTTACTTGCAAAATACGGATATTGACAGCCAACATGACAGTTTTTTGTCATGATTAAGTGTGATAATATAACACAAAATAGGTACTCAATGATTGCTATTGCTGCTAATATCACTGCTGTCATTTCTTTCAGTTAAATGGGAAGTAAAGCAACCGAAGTCCCCAAGTTTTAATCAAGTAAAACATATTTCAGAGGACGTTAAATTTTTAAATGCCACAAAATTTCTCCATCTTCTATTCAGGAAGCTCCTCTTAAAGAATTTCCTTTCACCACATTAATATTTACCTTAAGTTTTTAGATCAATGAAAATATCAACTAGGTACATGCACATTTGCTAGGATGAGTGACAATTATTTCATTGATTCTTTTATTCCTTACCCTCTAAATTAATAATTGGGGATGTAGGTAAACTACAGCAAGTATGGGCCAATTTACCAAATTTTATTGCCTTGCTGAAAAAGTCCTTCAAAGAGCATCTACAAATAACATGGATTCAGAAAAAAGAATAACATGTGATAGCCAAAACTACTCAATCTACAATAAGACAGATGCAGTTGAAAAACAGGAAGACCTTGCCACTGGTCAAAAAATCAGCGTTTAGTTTCAGTTCCTATGTGTTCTACTGAATTTTTCTCATGTAAGCTTGATTTCAAGTATGACTATATAATATATTTAGATTGAAACTAAAATGACTGATTATTAAAAGCATTACCTTTGATTTAAAAAATCAAAATCACATATGAAGTAGACTTACATCTTTAAAGTAAAAAAAAATGTCACCACAGTGAAAGTTCGTAGAAGTTAGGACACAGACGGAGAAAAGCAAGAGGTCATTTTCCAATGTGTCCTTCCACCCGTGTTCTGTGTCCCTAAGTCTGAGATTAATGTCTTCTTTGCTCCTTACTAACCTTGTGAAGTAGTGCTTTGATGACTGCTTTATACCTGCAGAAATTCAGGCTCAGAATTAAGGTGTATGTCAAAGGTAAATTAGCTCATAATTAGTTGAGGTAGCATCTCAACTTTAGTTTACCAAACCTCAGAGCTGATGCTGTTTCCACTATTCATTATGCCTCTGTGTTCAAAGAGTAAGGAAGGTTATATTTTCAAAACCCTGAGGGGGCAATATGTTATTTAAAAACAAAAATTTCATTTGTCTTAAGAATCCATTTACTGGCAAAGTTCATTCTTATGATCTAAGCTTTAGACTTTAGGAAACACACATTCAGCATGAGTAATGTTCCTTTTTGCTTTTGCGTCATATCCCCAATGCCCTTCCTCTTGGCCTCCTTTTCAGCCATGGAAATTCCTATTCATCTTTCAAATGGTGTCTAATATTGCTTCCTCTGCGAAGCCTTATTTATTCAAACTTTATATTTTCCCAACTACACAAAATATTGGGTGCTTATTCTGTAGCCCCAGAACACAGGGCATTTGTTCATGACAGTATTTCTCAATTCACTGTACTTATTTGTTAATGCATCAGTTTTCTGTGACCTCTGCAGATAAGAGAGGCTGTGATCTCTGCAGGGACAAGGTTGTTGGCTTATTCATGTCTCTTTGTCTTTAGTGACTACCAAAGTGAATAGTATATAGTCGGCCAGGTGCTTTGGCTCATGCCTGTAATCTCAGCACTTTGGGAGGCTGAAGCAGGTGGATAGCATGAGCTCAGGAGTTTGAGACCAGCCCAAGAAACACTGCAAAACCCCATCTCTACAAAAAAAAATACAAAAAAAAAAAAAATAGCCAGGTGTGATGGTGTGCACCTGTGGTCCCAGCTACTAAGGAGGCTGAGGCAGGAGGATTGCTTGAGCATGAGATGCAGAGGTTGCAATGAGCCAAGATCATGCCACTGCACTCCAATCTGAGTGAAAGAGTAAGATCCTGTGTGATGTTTAATACTGAGTGTCAGCTTGATTGGATTGAGGGATACAAGGTATTAATCCTGGGTGTGTCTGTGTGGGTGTTGCCAAAAGAGATTAGCATTTGAGTCAGTGGGCTGGGGAAGGCAGATCCACCCTTAATCTAGTTTGCACTGTCTAATCAGCTTCCAGTGAATATAAAGCAGGCAGGAAAATGTGAAAAGGAGAGATGGGACTAGCCTCCCAGCCTACATCTTTCTCCGTGCTGGATGCTCCCTCCTCTGGAACCTCGGACTCCAAGTTATTCAGTTTTGGGAGTTGGACTGGCTCTCCTTGCTCCTCAGCATGCAGACAGCCTATTGTGGGACCTTGTGATTGTGTAAGTTAATACTTAATAAATTTAATATATATACATATCTTATTAGTTCTGTGCTTCTAAGAGAACCCTGACTAATACACCCTGTCTCAAAAAAAATAAAAAATATTAAAAATAGTACATAGTGTCTGATGATGACTAAATGAATTGTTTCTTGTTACATATTCTGATTATAAGAAATAAAATATTTAACTATTCAATTCACTTGCCCGGAGATGGAAGCCAAAAAGAAATTTGAAGTGAATTGTACTGTTTTCTCCTTTCCAGCTTCCTCACAAGTGAGAAGTCCCTAATAGAGACTTTGTACTGAATCTGAGTAAAAATAATTTCAGTTCTGAATAATCACTTTCCTGAAATTGATCTCTTACTTTTTTTCTCTTATATTTTCAAAAAGAACGGAGAGTGCCAACTTATTAAGAATATCTAATTACTTTTATTTTTCAGGCACTGAAAATGCTTGGCTATCATACAGATAGTTTCATTATCTTCTTTTTAGAGGCACTCTGAATGTGAATTGCATCTGAGTCAGTCTATCCTTCCAGGAATTGAATTAGTTTTCCTCACACTCTCAGAGGAGGCAATGCATAACACAAGTTACATGTCAGGAGCATTCCCCAGGGATGATGATTTTGATTCAACATCCTACTGTTTCAAAAATATAGCAATATAATTGTAATATGCTATTGGGCATATATACTGGTGGCAGTTTACCACTTCGAAAAGGATCAGATTAAAATGTCTTTATTAGAGGTCAAAATCAGCTACAGAAATTTATTCTAACCAAATAAATAATCTTATTTAGACTTTTATGTATGAAATTTATTACACTGGATCATTCTTGATAAAACTGCCTCAGAGTAAAGTACACAAGATAAAAATAAATACATAAATACACAAACGAATGAATCTTCCCTTCGCCCTTCCTATTCAAAGATGACATTACTGTCAGTGATTGCTATTTGTGTGTGTGGGTGAAGCGGAAGAGACCAATCTGTAACCTCCAGTCCCTTCCACACTGTGCACACATGGAGATTGTTCTTTGATTTGCAGCTGCTATTTGCAGAGCTTGTTGCTGTTTGCAATTCTGTTACTTGGGCTCACCTTAGACCAGAATCCTCCAGCCTGAAAACCCCGCAGTTCCTGATTGCAATAAGCCTGTCTGCTCTCAAGGTAGACTCTCATGAGAAATCACTGGGAAGTGTTTTCAGTGCATAGTTTTGTGTTGCCTTCTTCTGTCCCTTTTCACCTACTATTCTATGGTTCGTGGAACAGGTTGTTCTCAGTAGTTTTAACACTCACCTAAGATTTTTTTTTCCTTCAAGTCATGGTCCTTCCATATTGGTGTCCTCATTGCACTGTTAGGAGATAAATCATTTGTTTATATTAAAAACAAGAAAGTGTTAATGATGACACACCTTGTCCTGGCCTGAAGTTGTTTGTTTGTTGTTTAAACAGCATTCATCAAGGGACTCCAATAAAATGGTCCAAAAAAAAGAGGGGGGCATAATATGCATTGCGTTTCCAGGTTACATTCTTTCAGTAACATTATTAGAGTTTCTTTTACTTGCAAGACACTTGATAAATGCTGGGCCTATGGAAAGATATAAGGAATAGCCCCCTTCCTGATTTACTGACATCCTGCTAGAGAAGAAAAATCTCTAACAAAAGACTATCAAAATCATGGGATAATATAGTGTAAATTAAGGGAGTTGAGTGAGTAACTTTTCCGGTAGAATCCAGGTGACTTTAAGAAGCACACGTAAGTTTGCCGACAAATGGTGCAAATGTTTGTCAATATCTGTAGAATGTGCAACATGAGCCCTAATGCAAACTATGGAGATGATAATGGTACGCCAATATAGGTATATAGATTATAACAGATGTACAACTCTAGTGTGAATACTGATGGTCGTGGAGGCTGTATGTCTGTTGGGGCAGGAATATCTGAGAAATCTCTTTACCTTCCACTCAACTTTTGCTGTGAACCTAAAACTGTTCTAAGACAAAAAGACTGCCAACAAAAAAAACACACAGTAAAGGCACTTTAGGCTTAAAGAAAAGCAGAAATGAATGCAAAATGCAAACAAAAGTGAACCAACCTAGCATGTTAGGGGAATAATAAACACTATAACCATTTAAAAGAATATATATTAATTGTACTTTCTACCAGTTAGTTTAACTTATCATTTGAGGCTTTGCTATCATTTTACTACCTACTTTGGGTTTACTTGAATTAGTTTTTATTTTCTAATTGAATTTTATGCAACTGGAGAATATGAAAACTAAATCCTAGAAACCTGTATAATTTTGGCACCTGTGAATTATTGAAAACTGTTTGGCTATATACAATTTTTCTCTCTTAGCTCATTATGTGGCAATATGCTAATTTTGTTATGTTTTGTCTCGTTATTTTCTAAAACTGCCCAAATGCAAAACACAAACTAAACACAAATTAACTGTAAAATAATCAAATGTAAGACTAACTTAGGTACCTAGAAATAGTGCAAAATATAAAAGCTAAAGTTTAAAACAAATAAGGAGTAAGTCCTAACACAAGAGTAGAGATGAAATGATAAATTTATATTAAAAATAAAATTCCCAAGTGTTGTTTTGATTTAAAAGGCATTTTGAAAAGTTATCTTCTTTCTGCCAAGAACTTCAAAGAGGCCAACATTAAAAAAGACAGCCAAATAATCTAAAAGCCAGTGTACGGGAATATGGTCCCTACTACCATGAGTAAGCCTATTATACAAGTTCACTTCTATCTATTCATTTCACCCATGTATTGTGTGCCAGACTGAATAAACAAACAAACAAACAAACAAACATTTCTTTGGTCCTGGATATTGTTTTTAAATTGCATTATTTGCATTTCTTGGAGTTCAACAGACTTTATCCAAGGTCCACATAAAAAAAATGGGGATATTGAGCAATTCTAGTCCCCTATCTCTCTTTGACCTTTTCTCTCATATGTTTGGATTTGTATGTGAGGCGCTGTTTAACAATAGCAAGACAAAAAATTAGAAATAATAACTTGGAGAATGAGTGGAAAAAATATCAGGAAGGAAAGGAAAGAAAACTGTTAGGAGAGTAGAAAGAAAAAAAGGAAAATGAAGGAAAAAGAGAAGAGGATAAGAAAAGAAAAAAAAATACCCTATGAAAGCACAACACATCTAACATGCATTCATTTTCCCAGATAGAATCCTGGGGTATGTTAGTGATTGTGCTTCATACAGCCATTGAGCCCTTTACTTGCTCTATCTTGTTGATTATTTTCAGTAACTATTATTATTATTTATTATTTTATCCTACCTACCCAATGGTGTTATGGAAGACAAATCCTCCAGCACAAAGCTTTGGTTTGACATTGTTATGAAGGCCAGTAAAGAGGCAGTAATACCCCAGGCGGGCTTCAGGGACCAAGTATTGTTTCTAACACTTGTAGCTGCCTCGCGCTCTTCGGTAGCACAGACAGTCTGGGGAAGCAGTCCTGGCAGCACACATTCGCCTGCCAAGAAGGCCGGGAGGTAATGATTTAAGGCTCTTATAAATCTCACTCTGAAATGCCTGAAGGCCTTAGTGGTCTGTAAAAGCAATATTGATAAAGAACCAAGTATCAATGTTGCTGGCAGCAATACAATTTTAATGTCATTTTTAATATTTAGATTTATGACAAGACTCCTAAAATAGCAAACTAGCAAAATCATGAATTTCAATGTGAGTTAAAAAGTATTATGAAGTTCATTCATTTCATCCCTTCATGTTTTATTTATTAACTTACAAGGTAATGAAGATGTAGTTATGAGTTGAAGACAAGCACTGTCTTCCTTTTACAGCATATGATTTGGTAAGAAAGACAGACAAGATGACAGAAAGACAGATATTGGTACAGTCATAAGTGTTCAAAAACACAGAATCTGAACAGGGAGATCTAATTCTTCCTGGAGAAGGAGTGGTGTATAGGGAAAGCTGTTGGGAGTGACATTTAACCTGTGACCTAAAGGATGCATGGGAGTTAGATGATGTAATAGGGCATAGGGACAAGCATTATAATTAGAGGAAAGTATACACACAAAAGTTTTGCATAAGGACTGAGCTTTTGAGGGAGCTGAAAGAAAGTGAGTAAACATGGTTGGAGCTGAGAGTATGAGGGAGAAAGTGGTCTGAGATGAGGGTGGGTCTTAGGGACAATCTGTGCATGGCCTTGCTGGCTCTGCTAATTCCTCAAGTTTCATGTTAAGTATAATGGATAGCAATGGTAGGTGCTCCACAAAAAGCTACATGCAGAACCACAACCCTATATGGGATTTTGTGAAAATGTTTAAGTTTCAAATTTTGGTGGGACACAGTCTTATGGGCAAAAAGGCTTGGGACCACATGGCCTCTCTCTGTATGGGAAGAGATACTCTCCTGAGGGAGGTGGAAGGCATATGGATTGGTCAGATGGAAGCAAGTTGGATTTCAGCCATGCTACCATCAGAGATGGTATATTTATTTCAGTGTTTGAACTGCACAACTGTACGTAGCAGTTACCAACATGATCCAATTGTCTGCTTCAAGATCACGCTTTCGAAAGGGCAAGGTGTGGAAAGAAGTAAATCAAACCTAACAGGGTTATAGCAATTCAGGAAAAAATAAGTTTCTAGCTTAAACCAACTAGGATGCTAGCGGTAGCAATTCAGATAAATAGAAGAAAGAATCTTTTGGAGGTACAATTAACATTAAATTAAGACTCCATACAGGAGTTATAGACAACCCTATTCTAAAAAGAAGGAGAATAGTTTGACCTAAACCATGTTAAGAAACATGTAATAAGTGAAAGGAGAAGATTAAACATTCAACCCTGTTATAGTAAATAGGTTTTCATAAGATCTGCACTTTTAAGGACTTCCTGAGTGCTAGACAGTACCTTAAGTCCTTTATATGTACCACTGTAATAATCCTGCCAATACTATGAGATTAATAATGATGATAATGATCAGAATAATACATTTCACATGTAACACATAAAGAACTTTGTCTAATATCCCAAGTTTTTGACATTTTGACTCATATTACAATCCTAAAGTTTGGGTTAAAATGCATGAGCAGTTTTCAAGAAAGATAATTATGGCTCAGGAAACCTAGGTGGGCACTTTGGGAGGCAGAGGTCAAAGGACCACTTGAGTCCAGGACTTCAAAACCAGCCTGGGCAACATGGCTAAACCTCATCCCTACAATAAATACAAAAATTGGTTGGGCATGGTGGCATGTGCCTATAGTCCCAGCTACTTAGGGGGCTGAGGTGAGAGAATCTCTTGAGTTTGTGGGGGTCAAGAAAGGTCAAGGCTGCAGTAAGCCGTGATTATACCACTACACTCCAGCTTGGGTGGCAGAACTAGAACCTGTCTCAATTTAAAAACAAACAAACAACAACAAAAACAAAAAAACACAGAAAAACTAGGCGACTTACCTCAGATCTGTCTTCTTGAATAGGAGTCTTTAGATCAGATTCTAAGAAAATCATTCCAAATCTACCTTTAAGACAAGAGTCCTATTTTTACAAGAAATGAATAGTTGAGACACGGGCACATTAGTAGGAATTAATATCAGATTACTTTCCAGGCAAAAGAACCCTGAGAAAAACAGATGCACTTAGATTATAAAAAATAATGACGACAAAGAGAGGGTAAAGGCAAACAATGCCTTCACCATTTTTTTTTAGCTGTGTTCTTTAAAACGTATAAGAAATATTCATGATGATTTATAATGAATATAAATATTATTTGTAAATAATCTTTCCCATTTTCTAGAGTAACAGTATTGATTGAGGTTGAAGGTAGCCTAAATAACAATTATGGGAGCTATATTCAGGTTTACCACAAGTTAATTATCTCTAGTTAATGTCAATTTCATCTTATTTTTTAGGATAAGGAAATTTATTTCCTACATCATTTGATATATCTTTGTCAATTAAACTGAACAATTTCAAGTTGACTCCAAGTCCCTCTTTTACTCTTCCTGAGTTGTTTGGTAGCACTCATATCATCTAGGTTCTGGTTTGATCTCTTTCTGATGAAAATATGAGAGGAACCAAGCACAAAGATGTGAGCAGAAAGTCATAGGAAGCAAAGCACTCACAAGATGTTCCAATAACAAAACATTTCAGAAGTAAGAAAAAGGTCAGAGTCAAGTATTTCTTAGTGTTATGGGAAAAAAGTGTAAAAAGTTGCCATGGGTAAAAATCTTTTCAATTCACAATTTAGAAGGGAGATTTCCATAGCCTTCTTCTCATAGTGCCCATGAGTTCCTCCTGGGATCAGTAACATTCTCTGAAAATTAGGTTCTGAATTCTGTAGGTGACCTCAGGATACCAAAGGGCTACAGCTGCCAAGGAGAGTGGTTTGGTCTTAAAATTATTAGAAGGTATATCAGAAAGAGTATAGAAACCAGTTAAAAAATGGTACACCAACCCACACAAATATAGTCACCTGATCCATGACAAAGGAACAATGGTAATACAATGGAGAAAGATACTCTTTCCAACAAATGATGTTGGAACAACTGGACATCCACATACAAAATCAAAAGTGAATCTAGATAGAGATGTTACACTCTTCACAAATCAATTAAAAATGATTCATAGACCCAGCTGTAAAATGCAGAATTATAAAACTCCTAGAAGATAACATCAGAAAAATCTAGATAACCTTGGGTTTGTCAATGCCTTTTTAGATATAGCACCAAAGGTACAATCCATGAAATAAATAATTGATTAGCCGGAATTCATAAAAATTAACAACTGCTTTGTAAAAGACATGGTAAAGAGAATATGAAGCAAAGCCACGGAATTGGGAGAAAAATATCTGCAAACCATATACCTGTTAAAGGACTGTTATCTAAAATATGTAAAAAAAACTCATAAAACTCAAGTAGAAAAAGAACAATCCAAAATTTAAAAATGTACAAAAGATCTAAACAGATATCTCACCAAAGAAGATATACAAATGGCATATCACTATAAAAAGATGCTCAGCATCATATGTCATCAGGGAAATGCAAATTAAAATAACAATGAGATATCACTATACACCTATTTGAATGCCCAAAACCTGGAGCTCTAACGACATCACATGTTGGTGAAAATGTGGAACAATAGGAATTCTCATTCACTGCTGGTGGGAATACAAAATTGTTTAGCTACTTTGGAATACATTTTGAAAGTTTGTAAAGAAACTAAATATACTGTTTCCACAAGATCCAGCAGTCATGGATTGCTTACTATTTACCTAAATGAGTTGAAAGCATATGCCCACACAAAAACCTGCACACCCATGTATGGCACGTTTATTCATAACTGTATGAACTTGGAAACAAACAAGATGTCCTTTAGTAGGTGAATAGATAAACAAACCCTGGTACCTCCAGACAATGGAATAGTATTCAGTAGTAAAATGATTTAAGTTATCAAGGCATGATAGATAAGGAGTAAGCTTAGATGAACATCACTAAGTGAAGAAAGCCAATCTGAACAGGCTACACACTAGATGATTCCAACTATATTCTAGAAAAGGAAAAACTGTGAAGAGAATAAAAAGATCAGTGGTTGCCAGAGATTAAGAGAGAAAGAGGGATGAATAGGTGGAACACAGAAGATTTTAGTGCAGTGAATAGGAAGCAATATAACCATTTAAAAGAAAAACTATATGTATTGGGAGACGGAAAAACTCTTGTGACTCACTTTATTGCAATATTTGCTTTATTGTGATGGTCTGGAAATGAAACCATAATGTCTCCAAGGAATGCCTTATTTTTAGTTTTCTTTC
Organism: Hylobates moloch; assembly: GCF_009828535.3. Lineage (NCBI taxonomy): Eukaryota > Metazoa > Chordata > Mammalia > Primates > Hylobatidae > Hylobates > Hylobates moloch. The sequence continues at coordinate 127,148,753 of NW_026652279.1, forward strand.
ACTTAACAAGGGGTGTCAGGCATATGTGATATTTTGAAACTGAGCTTTTCATTTGTATTATGTTGCTGACATCAGCCATAGTCTTGAATTCATCTTTGTTGTGTAATACGGCACTGTCTAAACATACCGTTACAATGTATTCCATGGGTGTTGGATCCATTGATTAACATTTGAATTGTTTCCAAGCTTTTGTTAAGTGAAAATTACTGATATAACATTTCTGAACCTGTGTTTGATTGTATAAGTGCAAGAGACTCTCCTAGACATTTCTAGAAATAAATTTTCTGTGTCATAAAACATGAGAATAGTCAACAAATAATGCCAAACTGTTTCAGTGATAGATAACTAATTCTCCAACTGGTGATATATAAGAGATTCTACAGATTTTCACTACCTCTAAAACTTGGTATTGTGAAGCTTAAATGTTGCCAATGTAACAAGAATTAGAAAATTACAGTGGTTTTCATGTTGATGTCACTGATTACAATGAAGTTACTAAAAAATATCTTTTTTTGTGTGGTGACCTATGAAAAATGCCTGTTCATGATTTTTGTCCATTTTTTTCTGTTACTTTTCTGTGCATTTCTCATTATTTTTTTCCATTTGCAAACACACACACACATACACGGAAAACCTTAGGAACCGGGCATGGTGGCTTGTGTTATCCCCACACTTTGGGAGGCTGAGGCGGGTGGATCGCCTGAGCTCAGGAGTTTGAGACCCACCTGAGCAATATGGTGAAACCCCACTTCTACAAAAAAGACAAAAAGGACAGAAAAGGATAAAATAAAATAATAAAATAAAATAAATACCAGGTGCAGTGGTGTGCGCCTGTAGCCGCAGCTACTCAGGAGGCTGAGGGAGGAGAATTGCTTGAACCCAGGAGGCAGAGGTTGCAGTGAGTAGAGATTGCCACTGCACTGCAGCCTGGGCCACAGAGTGACACCTGAAAAGAAAAAAAAGGAAAAGGAGAAAGGGAAAAAAAGGAAGGAAGAAAAGAAGGAAGGAAGGAAGGAAGGAAGGAAGGAAGGAAGGAAGGAGAAAAGTAAAGCAAAAGAGGAGGAGGAGAAGGGAAGGAAGGGAAGGAAGGAAGGCAGGAATGAAGGGAGGGAGGGAGGGAAGGAAGGAAAGAAGGAAGGCCGGCCTATATGTTTTATATGTATAGTTTGTTTGTTTGTTTCTTTGGGGTTTGTTTTTGAGATGAAGTCATGCTATATTAACTAGGCTGGTCTCAAATTCCTGTGGTCAAGCAATTTTCCCACTTCAGCCTCCCAAGTAGCTGGCACTATAGATGCACACCACTGCACCTGGCACAGTTTTGACAGAAATTATATTAATATATATATTCTATCTGTGTATAGGATGCCTTTTCACATTCTTTTAATGTGTCTGTTAAAAAAAACAGAATTTCTTAATTTTAATAGAATCAAATTTGTTAAGCTTTTTTATAGTCAACAAAATTTGTATCTTGTTCAACAAATATTTAACTTGCTATTACTTTTCACCAACTTAATATTTCCCCCACAAGATCTAAGGGATATTTCAACTTTAAAAATTTTTTTACCAAGAAACCTAAAGTTTTGTATTTTGACATTTAGTCTGCTATCTATCTAGAGCTGTATATGATCTGAGGCAGGTATTCAGTTTTATCTTTTTTAGCTCGAATAACCAGTTTTTTGCTTCTATATACCAAAAATCCCTTTAAGATATGATGAAAGATTCTCAAGTATTTATGGATATTTTAGAATGACAAATCCTTTCAATATAAAACAGTGGCTTCTTTTTACCTCAGAGCAGATAGTATCGCAGAAGTGGAAAATCATATGCAAGAAATAGGAAGAATTGGAAAAGTAACATTTAAAAATAATCAGAGTTGTGAATTTTTTTAAATAAAATATATTCAGAGTCTGTTTAGTTACACAAATCTATTGAAAGAGGGTGTTTACATTTGTCTAGAGGACTGTGGGGGCTCACCATGAAGATCTATAACCCTGAACACTTAACATTTTCCAAATCTTAATTTAATAAATAAACAATATTAAATTTTTATGTTCAGATGTTAAAGTACTCATGTTAAGATTATCTACTCTGAACATAATTAACTTTTCTTAATTTTCTAGAGGAAACGTTATTGAAGAGATATGAGGTATGCAACATGAAATCTTTTTGCCAGGTAATGAGCAAAATTTGCTTGGTTTGAAATTCACATGACAGAATGCAGTAATGACATTTTTACTCATATAAATAATAAATTCTAGAAATATAGTTTTAAGAAATTCTTTGATTAGCAAATAAAGTAGTAAATACTATTTAGCTGTTTTTGGCTAGTTATTAACTTTGTTCAAATAATTTCTTAACTTCTGTCTTAACAATGATACTTTATATAAAATTTACAACTTACAGAATATATGCATACATACTTTTTTTTTTTTAACATGGAATGTCACTCTGTTATCCAGATTGCAGTGCAGTGGCATAATCTTGAATCACTGCAGCCTTGCCCTCCCCAAGCTCAAGCTATCCTCCCACTTCAACTTCCTGAGTAGCTTAGGCTATAGGTATGTGATATCACACCTGGCTAATGTTTTTCTTTTTTGTATTTGTTGTAGAAACAGGGTTTTGCCGTGTTGCCTAGGCTAGTCTTGAACTCCTGTGGTCAAGTGATCTGCCCACCTCAGCCTCCCAAATTGCTAGGATTTCAGGCCTGAGCCACCATGCCCAACCATATAAATCTATTTCTGCAGTAATACTACTGAATAGAGAAGATACCTTGCCAGGTTGAAAATTTGTATATTATAGTGTTTCATATCTGTTGAATCAACAGGAGATATTAACTTACACACCAAAAAAGAAATAGTGCTAAAAATATATAGATTTAAATCTATATGAAAATATACCTTATTCTCAAAAGCCAGAATATTTCTCAGCTGCTCATGCAAAAGACAGTTAAATGATCATCCAATGTCTATTTTTTCCTGTGTTTATATGACACAATATATTACTTCATAGCATAGCAATATGTTTGGTTCATCACATTGAAATTTAGTGCTAACTGCCCTAATAGTTTCCATGTGCCCATAGAAATTATTTTCTATTTTGAAAATAGCAATATAAGGAGGATTATATCTATTCCTTTCATTTCGCTTTGAACTATAAGAAATAGAGTGTTAGAGGTCAACAATATTTTCCAGTTTTCAAGGTGACTATTTCCCTGGTTCATGTTAAGGAAGGATGAAATATTTGTCTGTAATTATAATTATTTCAAATATCTAAACAAAAATATTTACCATTCATATCCTACCTTTAGCTGGGTGAGTCATTTAATGACAATTTTCTGTTATTTGCATAGCACATGTTAGAGTTTAGAAATAAACAGACATATGTCATTCAAATTTTTTATAGGAAAGTGTTTAATTGCTGAGAAGTAAAACACAAACTTACCTCACCGCTTAATTATAAAAAAGAAGCCTAAAACGTGAAAACAAAGGGAACAGAAAGGCAATGCAATAAATACCACAGTCAAACACTTCTTTCATCAGAATATCAGTTCCCTTCTTAAATTCTTAAGTGAATGCTCTAAGTTTATTGTTGAGGGTGCTTTAATATTATAGTTTGATGTACTATCTTCCAATTGATCTGATGTTATAATAAACCTTGGGTCAGTAACAGAGACAAAATCCACAGCTTCATGCCACTTAACTAAATAAATACATTCAGGTGAAGGGCTTTGGATTCTATGATTTTACACATTCTTCACCTATGTCTTATTATCAGGCAGTTTTGGTAATTGATGTGCTAATATAATTGTTCTCAACACTTAATTGGGTGTCAAATTTAAGTTTAAAAGGAGCTATGCCAAAGAAGTATTTTTATGTTTCTCACTATTTTTTTTTTTTTGTACTAGTGAGTATAGAAGTCTGGTTTGAAAACAGTGATAATATAACTTCAGGGAAAAAAGAAACAGTGTTTTAAAAACTTTTGGATGGATGGGCTGTAGTCCGAAGTACTACAGGAAGGGAATGCAAACCCGTAACTAGAATATTTGTCAATTCCAGTTAGTGTAAAAAAACACATACACCAAATCAATAGTGATGAAGCGTGATATTTCCCTGACCCCTTCGCGGGACTCGTGACAGGCGTGCCTCGTTTATTCAGCCTGCTGCTCTCAATTCCTTGCAGGAGGGAGTGTGCGAGTGAACAAGGCAGGAACTCGAGTGCAGGAGGGCTGGAACCAGCCAGCTGCTTTGGCGCGGCGGGATCAAACTCCACTACTCAGAACTCCTGCGTTTCACTCCTCGTGGGGGGAAGCATGCAGGTGAGCAGGTGCAGGAACTGGAGCTAGCAGTTTTGGGCACCTTCAGGAGCAAACTCTATGCAGGCCCCCCAGCAGCGTCTAGGTGGGGGTGCCTGCAACCCCTGAAGCCCCAGAGGACACGTTACAGTGCTCTTTTAGCTCTGCCGTCCATGGATGGCAAATGTATTGACCTCTCAGTGGAACCTCTGCCTTTTCACATGAGGTGGCTGCCCTCCAGCAGCAAGGGCAAAGGGCCAGCGTGACAGCCTTTTGTGTTCACACTTGAGGTTCCCGAGATCTTGTCTGCCATCCAGGAAAAGTGAGGTCGCACTAACGAATTGAAGGATAGTAAATGTGGGGGATTTTATTGCCATTGAAGGTCACTCTCAGCAGGAAGTGGAGCTGAAAGGGGACAGGGTGGAAAGGTAACCTTTCCCTGGAGTGTGGCCATCTCTGGCAGGATTCTTCTCAAAGTTATGCCATCAAGCTGTCCGTCTGAATTTAAGCCGCTTCTCTCCAATGTCCAGCTGTAGTCTCTGACGTCCACCTGCTTCTCCTCTCTGCCGGCTTAGTCTGAGGTTTTTATAGGGACAGCATGGGGGTTGGGGAGGGTCATGGTTAGTTTAGGAAAAGGCAACACTGGAGCAGGAAAACAGGAATAGAGGTTCTCACTTTGGGCAGTGGGTTTCAGGCTTTTGGGTTTAAGAGTGGGGTTTCGCTGGGAACCTGCACTTTTCTGCCTAGAATTTCTCTGCCCCATGTCTTATCGGTGTCATGTCATTTCCAGGAGGCTGGATGAATTTTATCACATGAAGAGACTGGTGTTTTCCTCACCCCTGTATTTTCTATTGCCCTATAGATGGAATAATCTTTTGGGCCCCTTAGCAGCATATAGGCAAATTAAGGATTCTCAGGTCTCATATATTAATGTACTTTGCTGTCTCCATCTTTGTTACTCTTGTGATTTTTTTTCCTTTCTTCTTTCTTTTTTTCTTTTTTTGAGACGGAGTCTTGCTCTGTCAGGCAGTGGCGTAATCTCGGCTCACTGCAAGCTCCGCCTCCCGGGTTCACGCCATTCTCCTGCCTCAGCCTCCCAAGTAGCTGGGATTATAGGTGCCGGCCACCATGCCCGGCTAAATTTTTGTATTTTTAGTAGAGACGGGGTTTCACCGTGTTAACCAGGATGGTCTCGATCTCCTGACCTCGTGATCTGCCCACCTCGGCCTCCCAAAGTGCTGGGATTACAGGCATGAGCCACCGCGCCTGGCCTAATCTTTTCTTAAATAAAATACTAAAGAAGTCCCAACCACTATATCATATTGCTATAAATTCGTAATCACTAAAATGACAGTAAAAGCAAACAGAAAAATTTATTAGAGCCACTGGCAAAAACAGTGAATCTTGTGTAAAGATAAGTACCTTTATATGATTAACTTATTATTGTATGCTAAAATCCACTCTCACACACATTCTCATGATTCTCATTGATGCTTCTTGTCCAAAACCTGCAATTTTTTACTGATATAGGCCATTTTCTCCTAGCAGGGACTCATTCCTGACATGACTCTGACGTGTTCTTATAGTAACACACCTAAAGCCAATTAAGAGTAGCAAAGGCAGATCTTAAGAAAAATTATCATCATTTTTGATATACTGATTTTGGTTGAATTGTTGCATGGGCTCAGGACAAATTATCTCAGGTGTATATACCCAAATTCATAATCTCAAATCTTAGAGACACACTCGTTCCCTACCATATCCCAGATTTCCAGGGCTGTGAAGAGGTACACTAATTTATAAGACTTGTATTCTTCAAGGTACTAAACCTTGAAGTCTTCAGCAGATCAATGAATTTCCAAGAAAAGGGAGCCTGTGCGGCCTGACTAAAGGTTCAGATATTTAATAAACTAATCTACAGTGGACACATTTTGTACATTATCAGGATGTGATGATGAAAAGTGCTCCCCTCGTGCTTTAAAAATATTAATACTAAAATACTTTCCTTTAATTTTATATTTATTACATGTATTAATATAGAACTTTTTCTCAGACCAATACAATGTCAGATTTTTTATTCTTTCAAGAGGTATCTTAATCAGATTTCATTATGAACTCCATACACAAGGGCTCGTTGACATTTATCATTTAGGAAATACCACAAATTGTAAAGCTGAGCTAGGGAGAAGACATTTATATTAGAAACAAGAAAAAAATAACAGTTTTTGTAAGATGTTGATTCATAGTGAAAAATATAAATTCTGAACAGTTGACACATGGAAGCAGGGATGGGTGCCTCTATTTTGTTGAAAATAGAATGAAAATATATCAGTATAATAATTCAATTAAATAGGCTGTCATATCACAACTTTCAATGTGCCTCTTGGCTTGTTAATTTTTAATGATACAGTTATGTCAAAAATTAAAATAGAAATTTCATTTAATTTATTAAAATAGAATATCCATTCAATTTATTAAATTTCATTCAGTTCTTATGAGTAGTTTTGCTATGTTTTGGTTGTTCTTTGTTTTCCAGTTTTGTTTTATGGTAAAACAAAATCAAAATGTCACTGCAAGAAAAGGAGCTATGCTAGTTGATAGAGAAATAAAAAAAAAACATAAAGAAAAGAGAAAAAAATTGTACTTTCTTCAGAAATGGAGTGTTTTCTGTTGTGAAATGTCACTGTTCTAACCCCTGATACTGTAAAATACTACTGCATGCAATACAAATGGACCTCAGATTGTAGGATTGAACCACAGACCCCCGGGCTTATTTAACAAAAAGTAACTCTCTTTAGCTTTTCCCTTTCCACTTCCTGGGGTCACCTTTGACTGCACTGAAGAAAAGAGCTCTAGAAGCACTCTATATAACTCCCTTTACACTACTGTCAACTCGTGTGGCCTCTCCTTTCTATCTTGCCTCTACTGGTGGTAGTTTGCAGATTCTGCTGTGGTTTCTTGGCAAACGTGTGAAATTTCTGTGAGTTTCACTAAAAGAAAAGAAACAAACTGGTATATAATACTACCTAAAAAGGACAAGAGAAAAGAGAAGGTAAAGGAATTTTTAACTTTTATTTTTCCCCCACTGTTGCATTGTGAAAGACTTTTCTACTATTTGATATATTTAATTTAAATTTATGAAATCCCACTGGGGAAAAAGTCTACAAAGCATTTACTCAATTCTGCTTCATCATGGACTATCATTCCCCCAACTCACCTCCGCCATTAAATAGCGACTCCATTCCTTTTATTTCATCTAAGATTCACGTATTTTATAGGTCAAGTCAGCTTACTGACACTGAATTATAATAATTGTCAGTCTTATCCTTTCAAAGGCCTTTTATTTAAGTATATTTTTGCACACTATAATTTCTTACCAACCAGAAGGGAAGTCGTTAGAAGCTGTACTTATTTCAAGTTATCAGGCAGAGTAGCAGGAAGGTAACATGTGTTTTACTATCTTTGTAGTGTTAAAACCATTTATGCTAGTATGTCACAGAATAAGTGGTTGATATATAACCAGACTGTTTTTTCCGTGCAAACTATATGCTTAGGAGAGGAGGCAGAGAACAGGCAAGGTACATACCAGCAGGCTGGAAACCCCTCAGCATAAATTTCTGAGCCTAAATCTTGTAAAGGTCACATGTTGTGTTATATAATTGTCAGCTTGAAAAGTTCTTTGATAGCTTGAACTTTACTACTTGTAAAAAGTACCGGGCTGCCAAGTAGAGTACATTTTCCAGGTTTCTGAGTCCGTGCTTGAGCTAAATAAAGTGTGACAAATCCCCTGAGGGCAACCCAGGCTTTTCATGCCATAGGCACCTCTGACTCAAAAGTTACAGCCTTAAAGTAATATAAGACGGCACAGCCAACTACAGAGGTTGCCTGAACCAGGAAGGAAATTCTCCTGAGATCATGTATATGTGACGTCTCCAAAATGCTTTGGGAGTGACCATAAAATACAATGTGTGACTTTTTTTCTGTAGAAAACAGCTAATTTAATACAATAAAGAGAATCCAACCATTTGGATTTGATTTTCTTTGTCCTGGCCAGCTAATTTAAATGACATTTGTAGGAATCCATTTTTGAAATAAATTGATGACTCTAAAAGGACAACTTATAACTATGAACAACTAGCACTTAACCATTGGTTAGGCATCTCCCCATGTCTCTATTATAGAAACCTGACTATAAGCTATTTCAACATACACACACACACACACACACACAGACCTGCCTTTTGAAATGATTTTTTTAAACTATCATAACATTGGTATGTTTCTTAATAGTCATTGACCAGCTTTTAAATCCAATTTTACCTGTGAATTTCTTATGAAAGTGAAATGAAGGTGTTTCTGACCTATATACCTACAAAATATTGCTTCTTTTCATATTCCAAATATCAAAAGTTAGGAAGAATTAACTTCACAGCAACTAAATGGCTTAAAAATGTTAAGGAAAATGGTCAATATAAAAACGTACATTACTGGGTTTCGCCAAAAGGGGGCCATATTCCCAGATGCTCTGACCGGGAAAATGAAACGGCTCAATGTGAGGCAGAAAAACCTGTTCCCTTTCCATTTTTGTTGCCATATTTTTTTATCCGTTTCTCACATGGCACACAATAACTTGGCCATTCTCTTCAGGGTCAACTTTAGGAATAACCAGAGAAAGTAATATTGTCTAGCCACTGGACAATAGGAAAGTTCTCCACCCTTAGCCCAATTCAAAGAGATGCTGTGCCAGATGTCACAGGCTGTCAGTCCTGGAATCTCAGGTGTCCAGTAAGAGGAGGAAGGCCCATCAAAGCAGAAGTGGATATGAATATTCACAATGTGAAAACAGGAGAGTCAAGAGTACTTTGCATATCACTTAATTCAATTAGTCAGGTTTTACAAAATGATTTGTGCCTACAAATAACATTCCAGAAATTTCTAGAGGAAAGAGAAGCAGTTGGTATTAAAATAAGTTAGAAAAATACATTCTTGTTAATTTGCCAGACTCGTTTATATATTAAAAACTTTGGAAAAGTCATAGTAAGAAAAGTTGTATACTAGAGTTAAAGTAGGCATTTTTTCCAAATGCATTTAACAAATCCATCTCTTTTATTTTTTTTAAACAATACTTATTGGCATCCTCCTGTCCCATGAAGCAGGAGCTGGGGAGGTTTGGAGATCATTCCTGATGTGTGCTTGACTTTTGAAATCATGCCGTTACCAAGATTTACTACAAAATGATCAACAATATCAAATAACACTTGGAAACAAATGCTTTCTTTAATGGAAAAAGAGATAATCCACTTGTGATTTTAGTTCACAGATGTAAAGAACTGAAAAAAAGTATCTCTTCTATTTTTACAATAAGTGAAATGCTGGGCAAACTTCAAATTAATGATTTTCGGAATCCTATCAAACAACTGAGGTTACAGAGTGGAGTAACCTAACCTAGAATCTGGAGAGGCTGCCAGCGGGTAGAAACAAACCCAGGCACTTGCTTAAATGAGGTGATGCTACTGGATGCATCTGGATTCATCTAAGTTGGGAAGAAAATTCAGTGAGAAATTTTTAAAACTTGCTAACCTCCCAAGTGTGGGTTTTTATGAGAGTGTAAAAGCACTCTCAGTGTAAAAACACCAAAAGGAGATGGGAACCTCTATTGATGGCCACAGACGTAGGTGGCGGTTCCCATATCCTTTCAGGCTTTTTCTCCCTGGGACACCACCAGTTGCCAAATGAGAAACTTAGAGAGAACCCTAAGAGAGGAAGAGAGAGAAGAAAGTGGGAGGGATGCGGGAGAGAGAAAGGAAGAGACAGAAAGAGAGAGAAAGAAGAGAGAGAGAGAAAGAAGGTGAGGAAGAGAGAGAGAGAAAGAAGGTGAGGAAGAAAAAAAGAAAGAAGGAAAAACACTTAGAAGGAAAATAAAAACTGTAGCCTGAAGGTTCTGGTAGAAACTTTCTATAGCTGGAAGAGAAAAGAGAAACCCCAAATGAGCCAATTAATCTTTAAGGGTGGCCTGGATTCAATGACTCATTTGTGTTTATTAATGTAGACAAGGCAAACTAATAACTTCACAGAGAAACAGGCAGAGGCCATCTTAAGACCAAATGATCAAGTTTAATATCACCAGTAGTAAGTTGTGTTGATATCATGTTCCCTGATAAACTGCAACAAGAAGGTAAATTCACCTAGGTGCTATTTTTTTTTAAATCTTAACCTCAAGCTAACAATGTGAAAACCCAAACTGATGACCGTTCTATTAATATTTCACCAATACCGTTCAAAATTTTCAATGACATTAGAAAGAAAGACTTGAGCAACTGTCACAGATTGGAGGAGACTAAGGAAACGTAATGAATAAGTGCAATGTGGTAAACTAGACTGGATTCTGGAACAGAAAAAGAACTTTACTGAAAAAACTAGTGAATACTCAATAATGTCTGTAGTTTAGTTCACAGTATTGTACCTATCTTAGTTTCTTAATTTTGATAAACACATCATGGCTATGTAGGAGGTTAACTTTAGGGAAAACATCAGTAAAAATGTAGAAAAACCCCATGTACTATCCTTGCAAATCTAAAAATCTAAAATTATTTCAAAATAAAAAAATTTAAAGACGAGTGGTAATCACTTAATCCCCCCGCTGCCATATCTAATGGAATCTTATAAGACACACTTGGTTATGTCTTGTTTAGAATGGCAGATAGAAATAATGATGATATCTATGTTTTTTCCTACTGTAAGACTTTTATATTTTAAAAATATATCAATGTGCTGAATCAGAAAAAAAACAGGAGTTCATAAGCTCAATTAATTATGAGCAGGATCTTTCTTCTTCATACCTTATTCATCTGTGTTACAGTATATGAGTCCAACATGATGTACTCTTATTCCTGAACATGTTTCATTTCCATTTCCATTTTCACAATTTGACATTTCTCTTTCCTCTCTGCTCTTCTCTTCTTGTCATGTTTTTAATATTGCATGCTTTTTTCCAGCCTGTATACGAGTGCTATTTAAAGGAAAAGAATTGCAGTGAAGTACTAGTTTGACTGCTCCTGAACTGCAGTGTATACTACTAGATGAACCAAAGGTATTTTAAAAACCTTGCCATACTTTGTATCTTAACACTTGTCATAGAAAGACAACACTTAGTGACATTGGTTGAAAAATCCATGTTTGGATTTCATTGTCACATCATTTCTCTCGTTCTCTTTTGCAAAATGTCTTCTAGATTGATAAATTCAAGCAAAGCATGAGAATTATCAGACTAAAAATATAATTATGTGAATGGTTCAGTATACATGTAGACAAATGCAACATCAACTTAAATTCTGGTAGCATCATATAACTGCAAATTAGAATTTAAATTAAAATTAATTCCCAGTCTCAAAATTTAGACACTGAAAATTGAAATTACATATTTTAATTTAGTTTATTCAGAATCACAGTAATGTTTTACAGATCTTTATGTGGAACAAAGTGTGGTGACACTGATGAACAGAATTAGTATCATCTGGGAGCTTATTAGAAATGGAGACTTGGGCCCCACCCAGATAGACTGAACCAGAAGAATATGCATATCAATAAGAAAGTCAGATCATTCAACAAGCACATTAAATTTTGAAAAGCACTGTTGTAGACAAAATCCAATGTGCTTAGCTATAAAATTAAATATTGCTGTATTTGTAAAAGAATACTGTTGTACTGTGACCGTTAGTAATTGTATGATTTTGAAACATGAATATGATATACCTATTACAGACGAGTGAGTTGAGATTACAGCAGGATTCAGAGATAAGCAGAACTGCCAAAATTAAGCCTGGAAGATTTAAATTATTAATGAGGTCTTGATAGATGTAATTTACTACATACTCTCTGGTAAGTATATATCCTTTTAGACTCGAATATGTAACTGATTTGAAAAGGCTATAATTGTCTGCTGGAGTTAAAAGTATTGTTCTCTGATCCAGTAAAAGAATCAAGTGACCAATACATGTCTTTTGGTATATCAGGAATTGAATGGTTACCTTCATTTCCTGGTGTAGAATGGCATCAGGAGTGCAGAAGAAAGTAGGAGACATCACTGAAATCAGAATAGCCCTTCAGAGGCAAGAGAGTGTCTGTATTTATTACTATAATTATAGTTACTAACCCTTAGTGGAGGCCAGGCATGGTTCCAAATGCTTAATGTTTATTACCTCATTTGTCCTTTCTAACAACCCTAGGAGAGAGATATTATTATTGTCTCTATTTTATGGATTCAAAAAGAGGGGGAGAGAAAAAGTAGGCTATGTGTTCGATAGTTCATAGTAGAACCAAGTTTTGAAATCAGTCTGATTTTAGATTCCCACTCGTAACTGCTATCCTTTCCTTATATATATTGGAAAGTCACCATTTTAGCTGATTTTATTATTTGCTGATCAAAAGTTGACTTATGACTCTTCATAGCTGATAGTTTTACAATATATATCTTGATTTGTCAAGTTTCTACATTGTTTTTGAAATTTAAAAAATTTCCCTATAGAGAAAAATATGTATGTGTACACATATATATTTCTTATTAGAGCTATTCTTATACTAGTTAGCCATAATAATTATAATTCTCTCTCTCTCTCTTTCCCTCTCTCTGTGTGTGTGTGTGTGTGTGTGTGTGTGCACGTGTGTTTAATCATAAAATTAAAAGGATGAATAACAGACAGACTCTCCTGGAATAAAGGTGCAAAGGGTGAGTATTGATGAGGAAATTGAAAGAAAGAATATATGTGAGCATTTAAAAAAGAAATTGCTTCAAGGTGAAATTACATGAGCTGGGAAAAGTAGAAGGAAAAGCTAAGGAGAAGGAAGAGAAGGTTATAGCACTGTGTTGTATACACATTTCCCCTGGAAAGCAGGAATACCAATGTGGAGGCACAGGGAGAAGGAAACAGGGCGGCCCATATTAGAATCTTAGGAGAAGGTACATGTAGCTTGAATATGCACATTTGATATTTCACAATTTTTTTAAATATAAAGAAATACATTTCTGTGACAGAGCCCCAGATATCAACACATCCTTAATGGGTAGTCCTGATGGGTAATAGAAACACTAACTTTAAATTAGTCCCATGATTATCCCTTAAATGCTTGCAACAGAATTGGAGGCAGAGGCTGGGAATCCTGGAGATAAAAAAAGTAAAAGTTGTAAGGATATGATTGTACATGTAGAAAATACTAAGGAATTTACAAAAACACTGCTAGAACTAATATGTGAGTTTAGTTAGGTTGAAGAATACAAGGTCAGTATGTAAAACAAAAAGTTTGTTTCTATATACTAGCAATAAACAATTACAAATTACAAATTTTAAATGTTACTATTTATAGTAGCATTAAAACCTTGAAATACTCAGGGATGAATTTGACTATATATATATATACACACATACAATACTTATACTCTGAGAACTACTAAATAGATGGAAAATATACTGTGTTCTGGGATAGTAAACCTCCATATTGTTAATATTTGTCAATTATGCATGATTTGGTTTACAAATCCAGTGTAATCCTAGGCGTTTGGATCTTAATACTCATGGTTAGTGTTAGCTATTGACCTGAAAGTATCATTTATTTTATATTTAACCTTTCTTTTCATTCATAAGTAATCACTGATTCAAAAATTTCTCTGAATATACATGTATGTATTAAAGCCAAACAATATGAGTGAAAATAAAATCCAAATTTTTATCCTTAAAAAAAAAGATATTTCTTTTTTTATTTAAAAAGAACATAGATTTTAAAATGTTGAGATAGACTTCTTTAGAGAATAAAGGTGGAGTAAATATTGAAACCAAATTTTAATTTTAGCAACCAGTAAAAGCTGTCAGTCCAGGGCAGGGAGCTGGAATGTATCCAGGGAAAAAGGCCTGTCCACCTGGCTCTCCACATGTATAACACATCCCAGAGCTACAGGACTTAGCAGAAATTGAGCTGCGGGAAAATGGGTTGGAAGAAGGAATGAGTTCAACTTGACTAAAAGTGGTGTCTCAAGTAGGCAGCATAGGCAGCACCAAAATTCTACGTAAAGAGGTACAGATAACAATGCCAGAGGTGAGACCAAAATAGCCAATCCAATGAAAACCGAATCATAAACCAGCTAGATATCTCAGAATAGTACAGTAGAGAATCAGGATATGGCATCTCTGAAACTTTGCCAAAGTATTTGCTGCTCTCAGCCAGCTCTTATTGGGCTGGTTGTCGTGCTTATCTCTAGAGGAATTTTTTTTTTTTTTTGAGACGGAGTCTTGCTCTGTCGCCCAGGCTGGAGTGCAATGGCATGATCTCGGCTCACTGCAACTTCCGCCTCCTGGGTTCAAGCGATTCTCCTGCCTCAGCCTCCTGAGTAGTTGGGATTACAGGCGCCCACCACCACGCCCAGCTAATTTTTATATTTTTAGTAGAGACGGGGATTCACCATGTTGGTCAGGCTGGTCTCAAACTCCTGACCTCAGGTGATCCACCCGCCTCGGCCTCCAAAAGTGCTGAGATTACAGGTGTGAGCCATCGTGCCCCGCCCATCTCTAGAGGATTTTAAAGGCACTGCACATCCTCAAGTATCTGGAGAGGAAAGAGGAGTCTTAAGAGGTTTACAGGGTCAGTAAAATTATGCTTCATTGTTTATAAATGTTCTATTTGAAGTAACTTAATTAAAATAATTCCCTTTTCCCTGTTCCACGATAACATGCACTACATGTATGGAAAATTAATGAAATGCTATCTTTTGGCTAGACAGAAATTGTCATTATTACTGCAAAAGATGAATCTTAAACAGTATTCTAGAAAAAGAGCTGGACTGAGAGCCAGGACCCTGGCTTTGCCATTGTGCTCCTGGGCATTTCACTTATTCTTTCTTAGATTCAGTTCTCTCATCTGTAAAATGAGCAGGTTGGGCCAGATAATCTCTGAGGCCTATTCTACATCCATAATTGTACAAATCCATCATTATTATCACTACTTAATGTGAACAGCTATCTTGTCAGTGTATACATATACTGATTCAAAGCTGTTGGCTTAATATAATGAGACTTTAAAAAATGTCTGTTTAATTTTTCATAGAAAGAAAACTGAAATAACAGATTGAACAAATTTTAAAATAATGTAATTTAGGATGCTGATGCTTTTATTAGAATGTAAAAAACATGGTTTGATTTCCTATAACATCTATTCATGTTGCACCCTCTTCCAATATTTTATACAGATTTTCCCTCCGCCAACAGCAGTAACCAATTTTAATTGAATGGGGGAAAACAGTTCTGATTGTCTATGTCATTCTGTTGGATTTCATATCATTGAATTTCAAACCAGTTTCACTGGGACCTGCCAAGAGTGGCTTATGCCAACCTCTGAGTCTCCTTGTTACACTTCTATCCTGGGTAGCATTGTTTGCCTTTTTGTCTGCTCTCTGATTAAACTGACATCATTTTGCCTTTTGTGACTCTAGTGTCATTTTCTGTTGACAGTGTCTAGTAATGGTAACAGACTGGTGTCCTTGTGGAATGGGTAGCAGCCATTGATTGGTTAGGTGTATTAATGCTGGCCTGTTAAATGACATGCAGACGTGTCTTTGTGCTAAATGGCAGCTGAATGGGTGCCAGTGAGAGAGGTTATTAAGCACAGGTAAGAGGCAGCACCTCTATTCACTGGCAATGTCACTGTCTCCCATTTGAGGAGAGACATTTGTTCAAGACACTTTTTTTCTCCTTTCACTGACAATATGTAAGGCAGAAAGTTGGTGTCTACGTTGCTGCATGACTGCAGAATAGATTGTTTCGAGAAGGTGAACTCTGGAAAGGTACATTTAGAATGGTTTTTACTTAAAACTGTATTTCAATGAATGTAAACCTTAAAATAACAAAACTTAAATTGTTAACACTATCAGTAAAAGCAATCGAAGGCATAGTGAAAACAGGTGTCACTTATTGCTCTTTATCATTTAGAAATGAAGAAATAATTTTATCTTCTCAGGTCTTTAAAGAAAATATTGCCTTTTAGTATTAATATTATAAAATATTAAACATTTTGAAATAAGCGAACAGCAAAATATAACAGAACTATAAAACTTTTCAAAATAATTTAAGAATAAAGTGGTGAAAATATCCTTTGTTTTCATTTTATTTCTTAAATTTTCAGGTATGAATTGTATATGGTTTCAGATATCAGGTATATAACACACTTAACATTGTACTTACTATTGAAAGCCAAAAAGGTCTTTCTGTTCTGAGGAAAATATCTTCAGTTGTCCTCTTCCTGTTATAAATTAAGCAACGCTGACATTTTCTGTTCAGGTTTAACTGGTACTGGCTAGGCTTGTTATTTGTGGTTTTTGCTTTACTTTGAAGTATTCCCCAAATCCTAACTTAGAATCAATCACACTTTAAGAGTTTAGCCTGTTGCAATGATTTATCTCTTATATCTTCCTCGGTCTCCAAATTTCTATGAACGTACTCCTTTTGGTCTTATCATAAAGCAATTCTTAAGATTTGCTTACAGAATGTATTAAATATAATTACTAAGTTTAAAACATTCTGCTAGGCAATGAGGACAGAAACACATTGACAAATATTAATCCCCTGCTTCCATTATGTCACCTCTTTGAGCCTCTATTTTCTTTTCTGTAAAATGAGAATTGCAGTATATCAAAAAGTTGTTCGGGGGTTTTAGATGAAATAGTGTATAGGAAACACATAGCTCATTGCAGGATGCAGAGTTAATGATTACTAAACATAATGTCTTTATCCCCAAACCATCATGAAATAATTAAATCACAACCTCTAGGTTCCACTGTGTTTGAACCATGTATCAGATTTCTCCCAGAACCATTCCTTATAGATAATAATCAAGAGATCAAGATGTGAGATACGATCTCTGACACATTTATATTTAACTCAAATAGAAGACAGCAGTCGAACATATACACACAAAGAAATATATGTGTATTATTTACCTGGCGACTGATATGTAATCTGCACTGTCGTTGTTGTTGTTGTTTGTTTGTTTGTTTTCAGAGACAGGGTCTAACTCCGTAATCCAGGCTGGAGTGCAGTGGTGTGATCATAGTTCACTGTAGCCTTAAACTCCTGGCTTCAAGGGATCCTCCCAACTTGGCCTCCCGAAGTGCTGGGATTACAGGTGTGAACCACCATGCTTGACCTTTCACTGCTTTATTTATGACTCTCTAAAATCTAAGTCTCTTCACCCATTGGGATGATATTTCATTACATCAGGATAAAGTTTTAAGGCATAATTATTTCAAGAAATTCATAATTATACATTTTAAGGTCTTTAATTGCCTTTAAAATGGTTTATGATTTTCTGCATATCCTCTTGTGCTTAAAGTTTTGGAAACTTTTTGATCATAGGGGCCCATTTACGTGCCTAAATTAAAAGAAAATACAAATTATTTATTAGCTGCTACTGTAGATGTTACAATGTTCTCAGGTGTATTCTTGTTTCTCGAGACCTCAGGTAAGATTTGAGTTAGTTATCTTAAACACATATTTGGGAGGTTGAAATGGATTATAATTTATTCACTTGAAACTTAGTATATTTTGGTTTGAGAAACTGCAAATTATAATGATTCTCAGAACCTGATATTAATAATAAATATCTTTTTATTATGCCATGAATTCTTAATGTTTTCCAGAATATTGGGTATTGTTTTTTATACTTTTAAAATTTACTCTGCCAAATATAAATGTGCACACATCTTTTTTATAGCTTTTGAAAGCACACATTGTGCTTTCTCAAGTACATAGTTTACTATTATCTGTAATAATAAGTCAGACTCAAAGAACTCCAGCCAGAACCTTTCCAGAAATAGAGAATGGCAAGATGCCACAGTCAGCAGTAGAACCTGTAGTAATTTTTTTTGAAAAGCAGTTTTAAAATGTGCTCACTATTTCTTTAGGCACTTCCTCTCCTGTGAGGCAGAGGAATGAATGTTTACTCTGAAAATTTAATCTCTGTTGAGTAGTTTGTTCTCATACTTTCTTACATCTGGCCATACAGCTATGATCCTGAAATAGGATTTCATCTCACCATGTGTGGTATGTAAGAGTATGCACCATTATTTGAGATTATTTATAAAAATCTAAACAGCATTATATTTTCAGTTACAGAAAGCTTGGTAATTCTAGATAAATAATATGAATTATTCTACCTGTATAATAAACTTATACCCAAAATAAAATCCTACTTTTTGTAATAGCACTATAACTTTTATGCAAAAGTATGAACTCAAAATACATAAAACCAAATTTGTGCTATTTTATTTGGTGCATGTTACTCGGCTCCATACATTTCTCAGTTTGACTCCGTTGCAAAATGCCTAGAAAATATAAAATTTAGAAAAAGCCAATGTGCCATCTCCATGTTACTTCAATTTCTGCAGTGCTCATATCTGGATGACATAAATGAAATGGCAGCTGTTTCTTCAGTGCATTTGATAAATAGGTTTGGAGTAATTTCCTGATGGATATTTTGGTTGCTAAATTTCCAGTTGTTGCAAGAGCAATGATGACTCTGACACTCTTCTTTAGAGGTAATTAAACTTTCAGCCCATCTGTGCAGTAACTTTCATAATATTTTCAAAGGGCACAGAATGCTTTTAGTATTTGTACTACTTCGTTTTTGCTTGCTAAGGGACCTATTATCTAGCTGAACATTGTGGAAACAAGTTTTTCAAAAAATGGTTAGTAAAAGAGGACATTAAAAATGTCACACTGGCAAGAGTGTAATGTAGCTAATGCTGAATTTAAAAACAAACTGAAGGATACCTTGTTTACCAAAACTACACTTCACATTTTTGTGTTAGGCATTTTATCTTTGACTCTATATGCTATTCACTCCTGACCTGAAATATGATCTTTGTTGTTCTGGAGATATTATTTTCTTCATTTTGAGAAGGTTTTAGCTTTTGTGTACTGCATTAACAGAAGATCATATTAAAATATGGAAACAATGAGTTAGATAAACACAGAAGAAAATATTTTTACAAGATTAGATTATCAATTGCTTAAAATAGCATACAACACTGATGGTCATTGTCTCCAGAAACTAAATTTCAATGTATTCATTAAGTATCTAATGGCATCTAGATAGAAATAAGGTGTTAGAGAGTATAAGAACTTTTATATTTTGAAATGTTGTCTTCTTTATTTTTTATTATTGTACGTGTTTATCGTATGTAGCTTAAGAATGAAGAAAAGGCAAGTGCAGTGGCTCAGGCCTGTAATCTTAGCATTTTGGGAGGCGAGCTGAGCAGAATGCTTGAGCTCAGGCTTTCGAGACTGGCCTGGGCAACGTGGCGAACCCCATCTCTACAAAGAATACAAAAATTAGCCAGGCATGGTGGTGCACGCCTTTGGTTCCAGCTATTGGGTGGGACAGTGGAATTGGGAGGCGCTGAGGTGGGAGGATGGCTTGAGGCCAGGAGGTCCAGGTTTCAGTGAGCCCTGATAGTGCCACTGCACTCCCACTTGGGTAACACAGTGAGATCCCGTCTCAGAAAAAAGAAGAAAAAAATTGAAAATTAAAATCTTCTCTAACTCTTTCTAATTAATTATCATCAGTTTAGTTATGTAAGTGCTAAAAAGCATACAGACACAAATTAAAATTACCCTGTGCATTTTCTTTTGCTATCTGGTCTTTTATTTTATCATAAACATTAAATATTTTTTGACATAACTTGCTCAAATTTTTAAAATTAATATTCATAATTTTTTATTTGCAATTGACACATTATATGGGGTACAGTGTGATGTTTCAATGCATGCATAAATTAGACAATGATCAAATTGGTGTAATTACCATATCCATCACTTTAAATATTTATCATTTCTCTATGACGACAACATTCAAAATCTCCTCTTCTATCTTTAAATGTACATCACATTGCTATTTGCTATAGTCACCCTGCTATGTAATAGAACACCAAAACTTACACTTTCTGTCTAACTATGACTTTGTAACCATTGACCAATCTTTTCTGGTCCCCCCACCATTTTATGCCTGACCTCTGGTTACCACTATTCTAATCTCTACTCCCATGGAATTAACATTTTTAGGTTCCAAAGATGAATAAAATCATTCAGTGTTCTCTTTATGTGCTTGCTTAATCAAAAAAAAATTTTAAGTTAGTAACATTTCTTTTGATGTTTGCATACACGTCTGTCAATTGGGTAGAACTTATGATTTAACCAGTCTCTTTTTATTGGTAATAGGATGTCTATCTTAGGTGGTTTGTTCATTTATATGTTCTCTTTTTTAGGATGTTTACACACTTCTTGTAGGAATTTGATAAAATAGGAACAGCAATCCTGTTATGTGTGATGCATTATTTAATTCCAAATTATTTGCTTTCTAATATCATCTATGATTTGGGATATACAGTAGTTTATATAGGCAAATCTTTCCATCTTGATTCTTCATAATTTTATATAATTCATGTATGGAAATGTTCTTTTCATATATACAATAAAATCCATCCATAATTTCTTCTGTTATTAATACATTTCTATTTAACCAAAAAGTACTTAATTTATCTGGAATTCATTTCTGTGCAGAGGATGAATCAACGTTGATTCTTTTTTTTCCAAAAGTATCATAATAATCTAAATGCCGTTTATATTAATCTTTTCTCTGCTTCTAATTTTCCACTTTCTGTGGTTATTAGTGATTTCAAACTTTATCATTCTTCTGGAGTCATTTTTAATGATTTATAAATTCATTAGCATCAAAACAGAGCTTCTAAAACTTTCAAAAATACACGATTGAAGTTTTATAATTGAAAACTAAATTACTTTTGATAAAAGAAGAACACAAGGAATTCAAAATGTAACAAAAATGGTTTTTAATAAATAAGTTTAAATTACAAGCAATTGGGATCAAAACCAGTGAATTCAGTATATATGAAGCTATGTTCAAGTGCTGCTGCGTACATGGGTCTCAAACAAGAAGAAAATATGGTCCTTTCCCTAAGACACTTCCAAAGAGATAATGCCATTTAAAAAGATTGTGATAGGATTGATGCATGTATAGTGTGATGTGCAAGCATTATCCTTCAATTCAACTTGGTTTTCAAAAAAGGCTTCCTGGAGGTGACATGTTTGTCATGAGTGATGATGAGTGAATAAGTATGGCAGGAAAAATAAACAAATAAAGGTATGGCTGACTATAAACAATGCCATAAAATGAGTAACATAAAGTTTAAGGAAAATGGAAATTGCAATATTGTCAACTGTATGAGTTCAGCCACTCTTATTTGGTCATCTAGTAAATAGGAGAAAGAAAAGCATAATTGTTCCCCAAATATCTATCTAGTCATGAATACTCTTTTGACAGAAATAATAATTGGGAAGAGAAAAAGAGAATAGGAATGAGATGTAAGTGCTTGACTGGTGACTATTCTCATTTTTTATAGTCAATATTTAGCCTAATTTTATAGTCAATATTTAGCATAATTATATTATGGAAATCATAATAAAGTTATAAAATCCCATGTTTTATTGACTTATTCAAAGGTAGTTTGACCCCAAACTGTGTTTTTTCCAAGTATATACAAGCATTGCGATTCCTAGAATTGACTCTTAATAACAAGGTCGACTCTCTTGGCAATAAAATTTTCAGCCACACAATATTAGTTAACACAGAGTTGATCAGCATAAGCTGAATAATCTTTTATTCTAGCTCTCCCTTCAATATTAGTGAAGCTTATTGACCTTTGCAGAGAACTAGCCGTGTAGCATCACACATGCATAGTGGAAGACCACCAATTGCTTTTATAAACTAGGTGTTTGCAGCAAATAGAGTATCACTTGATTATAAAAATACTCCTAATTTACCTTTAAATTAAAAAACAAGAAAAAGTCACAAGGATGAGGTAGCTTTGTTAGTAGTAGCCATTCCACATATAATACTATACTAGACTCGATGAGGAAACTGAAATCAAAAATTATTCCTGAACTCATAGAACTGACAATGTTTCTTTATTGTAAAAATTGGATAAAGATGGATAAGGCCTTTGCCAGTGTTGACTTTGTTAACAGACACACACGATGAGTTTTAAATAATGTCTCTCCATAATATGTAATTTATCAGACTTTTAATGTTTACTTTGGAAAAATCAACGAGTATTGATATTTTCATAATTAACAATATTAAATATATGTGTGTATATGTAGTTCTCATAATAGTTAAATTACTTTTAAAACCAAACTACATGAATCTTTTTAGGTTCATGTATCATTCTCTTTTCAGAATCATTGCAGTTTTTCTTTTTAAAATAGCAGCTACCAAGAGATGCCACTATATTTCATGATTTCATGATTTTAATTGTTTTGGAAAGAAGTTATATATATATATATATATATATATATATATATATATATATCTTGCCCAATGAAAATAAACTGTTGCCCCTTTACTGCCCTATTCTTTCCTCCACCTTTCAAATTCTTTGTGAAGAATACGTGTGCTGATTGTCAAGCACTCTATAAGATTCTAATGTTCAGCAATATTTTTTCTCTGAATCTACATTTTACACAAACTATTCGATTTCTTTTATTTTCTCCCCTCATGAGATAAGAGATGAATAGTGAGTGACATGCCTTGAATCTGACTATTAATTTTAATGAAAACAAGGTGTTATGTTTTGGGGGATTGTGCTGCAAGACCTGGCTTGAAGTAATGTAAACTGCTCTAGAACCTCATTTAGAAGAGCTTTCACAGGCTTTTCTAATAACGCGTATATACTGGTTTCTTGTTTTCTGGTGAGTAATGGAAAAAATAAGGTATGTCTCACTGTTCTTTTGAGAAATAATAACAACAAAAATACAATTGACATTCTACCCCCTCTCTCAACAATAGGTTTCAAATAATTAGGCACAAAATTTAGTGATAGGTGGAATGAACAATCTCTTTGCAGGTAAGAACCCTATGTTATAGAAAATTAACATGAATCTGGGCTGCTCTTTAAGGATTTTCTGCTTTATTTTCTGAAATGTCTTCAGCAGTGGAAAAGGCAAACTATATTTGGCAAGAATCTCACATTTGAATGGTTACAAATATGAACACAATTTACTTTAATTTCCTTAACATGTTTCAAGTATTAAATGTGATTCATTATTTGTATCAATTTTCTACCACTGGCTATTTTTGTACCTTATTGACTAAATTTTACTTAACACATTTAGCCAAGTTGACAGAAAAGAAGTTCCCAGCAGTGCCTTACTTCATTGAAGGAAAGCCACTTTATTTTTCCCACTGAGATCTCACTAGAGGTTTAGCATTTACATTTCTCAGGAACCTTAATATTCTCAGCAGGGTGAAAATAATTGTTTCAGGTATTTATTGCTGTAATAAATCAATACTGGCCCCAAATAGCTGAACATGTAGAGAAGTTATACCAAAACAGCACCATCCCGTGTCTTAGAACAGCCATTAATCTACACTTGTTCTTTTCCGTTCTCAAACAAGTAAAAAAAAACTAGGTTTAGTCTCAGTTTTATAAATTGACTGAAATTGCTTTTGTCTTTATGCAAATATAAAAAATGTACACATTTTAACTGTAGATATGTACGTTTTTCAACGAAATATATCAGATTGTTAATCAAAAATAAATTATGTAATATAGTAGTTAATTACAATTACTATAGAATTGTCACAGTGGAACATATCTGAGAGCTAAATTCTTTTCCAATAACCAAGCAACTTGACAAAAATCAAAATCTTTGATGGATATTCAGCCACTGAAAGAAGCACACCAATTGGTAAGACAGTTGATTACATGGTTAACATAAGTACATTCTTACTTATATTAATTAAAATCTACATGGTTCCTTACTATTACTTCACCTCTGTGCTGGTTATACCCTCCATGAGCACACTATTTGAGCTACTCCATGTTCCAAGACACAACCCTTATTGAAAGACACAGGAAGAAGGTGAGGAGGGGTTCAAGGGACTCTTTGCCTTTGCCAATGTGAAAACTCATGCTATAGTATGAGGCAAAGTTAAAAACAAGGCAGTAAAGGGATCAGGGCGATGCTAATTCAAGGAATGCCAGATTGAGGTAGCAAAGCGGCATCCAGAGCAGAGACAGGTTTGCAGTTACATAGAAAGCAAGTCCAAGAGGTTGAGCATGATGGCTCACGCCTGTAATCCCAGCACTTTGGGAGGCCGAGGCAAGTGGATAACTTGAGGTCAGGAGTTCAAGACCAGCCTGGCCAATATGATGAAACCCCATCTCTACTAAGAATACAAAAAATTAGTAGCCGGGAGTGGTGGTGCGTGCCTGTAATCCCAGCTACTCAGAAGACAGGAGAACTACTTGAACCCAGGAGGCAGAGGTTGTAGTGAGCCAAGATCATGCCACTGCACTCCAGCCTGGGTGACAGAGCAAGACTCCGTCTCAAAAAAAAATAGGAAAAAGAAAGCAAGTCCAAGAAAATCTGGATCAAAGGTAGAAAGCAAGTTCTCAAATACCCACAGAACTGAACACACATTTTTGACTTATTTTTATTAGATAGTCAGGTAACAATATAAAAATGAGTTAGCCTAGTTCAAAGAGATTGTTAGAATGAACTCACCTGAGCTTTCTCCTGTTTGACTGATCTCTGGTTATTATAAAAATATCCCATGTGACATGTGCTAATATATCATGCTGTACAGAAAATGAAGTATCTAGAACTAGATGAAATATTCCAAACATGACTTGATCGGTCTATAGTCCAGTAGGATTAAACACATTTCTTTGTATTAATAAGAGCTAACACATTCCCTAGGCATGGTTCCATGTGCCTTCCATCTACAGAACCATTTTCTGCCATTCTCTAATCCATAAAACTTTAAAAACTGAAAGCGTTTCTTTAATGTTTGATACAAACCTGTTTGCTGCAAAACCTGATTTGAATCATAAGTTGGAAATTCATAGACTTTATTTATCCCACTTTATATGAATATAGTCAGCTCTCACTATGAAAATTTCAAGGTGCCTTGTAACCCATTGGGAATTCTTTAGTGTAAATACCATTTCACCTTTCTAAAACTGGAAAACTTTTAAAATCTAAAACAGCTTTGGGCCTTAGGGTTTCAGAAAAGTGATTTGAATCTGTACTCATGCATGTAACTATCAAAATGAACACATGAGTTACGTACTGTTAGCCTGTTCTCACACTGCTATGAAGAAACACTCATTGTTCAACTCTCACTTATGAGTGAGGACATGCAGTGTTCGGCTTTCTGTCCTATTCTGGAAGTAGTAAGTATGGAAGACAGATAAAAGCAACGCATTCTTGGCTGATTTTTTTTTAATTCATGGTCGGTATGTTTTCTGCAAAACATTTTAATCAGATGTGGGAGAAAAGTAAAAATAAGATGTTGGAAAATCTCTCTCTCTTTAGCAAAAAAAAAGTAGAAAAATATCACTTACCTTTATTTTTTTATTTTGTCTAAACTTTAAAATTTTCCAATTCTCTCTTACTGGAGATAAACTCTTGACAGCAATGACATTGTAAAGTTTGAAACAATTTTATGTTGGCAGCCTCATTTAAAGTCATATATGATTGACAAATATACATGAATATATTCATATATATTATTTTAGTACTGCCACAAACTTAAATATCATGGTGTAAATAGCAGCAAAATAATTACTTAGTAAGCACTTCATCTTTTTCAGAGCTAAATTTAAAGTACATATCTCTCTATGGAATACAACTCAATTATGCATTGGTTTTACATGTATTCCATTAACTATTCTATTTTTTTCTGTCAAGTTATTAAGTTTCTTTTTCAGAATAACCTCAGGCTAGAAATACACTTTTGTCTATTGCCTTTAGTAGATAATTTATATTCTTGTGATTTGTTACATTTGCATATTGAACATTTATAGCTACACTTACACACTAAAAAAAAAAAGATTAGATTGCTTGAGAAGTTAACAAGCTTATGAAACCAGTGCATTGATTAAGAAATTTATTCCCTTATTTAATAATTATTTATTAATTTTTCTACCATGTGCTGAGTACTCCATCAGCCCTAGGAATATACTAAGAAATTAGTGCCAAATGTTCTCTGGGGGTCATGAAGCTTATGGTCATTTTCCTATTTTATAAAAAGCACAGGAATAATACAGAACCCCTTTACACTTTTTGCTTTGTCTTCCTAAAATAAATTTCTAATTTTTAAATCTTAGAGGTCTATGTTAATACTGGCTTGCTAGAAGAATATCTATTCTTTCAAAAAGGAAACTGAGTAACTGAAATTAACATTTACTATTGAAATACTGCTGGAAATTGATAGCAAAAGTTTTTCTCCAAGAACTCAATATTTTAACAAAACGGGATATGTAGGCACTTACATCTTACAAGAAGAAGCTAAAGGAAGCTCATGTGACAGTCATGCTTTTTAAAAATGTTGTGAATACTTGCTCTATATATTTTGAAGTGATGTAATTGGGTAAATATGTTTTAAATTATATTTTTCTGAGGAAGTAATCATTTTATCGTTATGAAACCTCCCTCTTTGTCTCTAATAGTATATATATTTTTAAATTCTATTTTTATTTTTCTGACATTAATATGAACACACGTTTTAATAACATATATTTTATTTTAGATTCAGGGGTACATGTGCTTGTTTATTTTGTGGGTATTGCATATGCAGTGGTGGGGGGTGGGCTTCTAGTGTACCCATCACTCAAATATTAGACATTATATCCAGTGGGTAATTTTTCAACCCTCCCTCTTAGCCCTTTGCTCTTTGGAGTCTCCAGAGCCTATTTTCCCCAATTTTATGTCCATGCATGCCTCACATGGACATAAATGAAATACACTATTTCGTTTTCTGCTTCTTTTAGTTCACTTAGGATAATGGCCTCCAGCTCCATCTATGTTGCTGCAAAGGAGAATATGTCATTCATTTTTATGGCTGTGTAGTATTCCATGGTGTATAGATACCACATTTTCTTTATCCAATCAACTGTTGGTAGACACTTAGGCTGGTTCCATGACTTTGCTGTTGTAAAGAGTGATGCAATAAACATATGAGTGCAGGTATCTTTTTGATATAATAATTTATTTTCCTTTGGATAGATAATTAGTAGTGGGATTGATGGGTCAAATGGTAGTTCTATTTTTTATTCTTTGAAACATCTCCATGCTGTTTTTCATAGAGGTTAAACTAATTTACATCCTCATGAACAGCATATGAATGTTCCCTTTTCTCTGCATCTACATCAACATCTGTGGTTTTTTTGACTTTTTAATAAAAGCAATTCTGACTGGTGTAAAATGGCATCTCAGTGAGGCTTTAATTTGCATTTCTCTGATGATTAGTGATGTTCATTTCTTCATGTGTTTGTGCAGAAGCTTTTTAGTTTGATTACATCATATTTGTCTATTTTTGTTTTTGTTGCAATTGCTTTTGGAGTCTTTGTCATAAATTATTTGCCTAGGTCAATGTCCAGAAGAACTACCTAGGTTTTATTCTAGGAATTTTATACTTTCAGGTCTTATGTTTAGATATTTAAGCCATCTTTAGTTAGTTTTTATATAGGGTGAGAAGTAGGGTCTAGTGTCATTTTTCTGTATATGACTAGTCATTTTTTCCAGCACCATTTATTGAATAGGGAATCCTTTCCTCATGGTTAATTTTTGTCAACTTTATTGAAGATCAGTTGGTTGTAAGTATATGGCTTTATTTCTGGGTTCTCTATTCATTTTATTGATCAATGTGTCTATTTTTATACCAGTGCCATGCTGTTTTAGTTACTGTAGCCCTATGGTATAATTGGAAGTCAGGCAGTGTGATGCCCTTGGATTTGGATATTTTGGTCAGGAGTGCTTTAGCTATTTGAGCTTTTTGTTTTTGGTTCCATATGAACTTTAGAATTTTTTTTCTAATTCTGTGAAAACTGACAATACTTTGATAGGAAGTGCACTGAATCTACATATTGCTTTGAGTAGTGTGACAATTTTAACAATATTGATTCTTCCAATCCACAAGTATGGGATGTTTCTCCATTTATTTGTGTCATCTACCATTGTTTTCATCAGTGTTTTGTAGTTCTCCTTGTAGAAATAGTTCACCTCCTTGTTTAAATGTATTCCTGGGTATTTTATTTTTGTACGTGTGGCACTTTAAATGGGATTGAGATCTTAATTTGGTTCTCAGCTTGAATATTATTGTTATATAGAAATGCTACTAATTTTCAGACATCGATTTTGTATTAGACTTTACTTAAGTTGCGAATCTGGTCTAGGAGTCTTATAGAGCAATCTTTAGGATGTTGTAGGTATATGATCATGTCATCAGTGAACAGAGATAATTTGACTTCCTAGTTTTCAGTTTAGATGTCTTTTACTTTCTCTTGTCTGATAGCTCTGGTTAGGACTTCCAATCAGAAGAAAAGTGGAGAGAGTGGGTATCCTTGTCTTCTTCCAGTGTGTAGGGGAAATACTTTCAACTTTTACCCACTTCATATGATGTTGGCTGTGGGTTTGTCATACATGGCTGTTATTATTTTGAACTATGTTCCATCTTGCCTAGTTTGTTAAGAATTTTCTCACAGAGAGATGTTAGATTTTGTTGAATTCTTTTTCTGGATCTATTGAGGTGATCATATGGTTTTTGTTCTAAAATCAGTTTATATGGTGGCCCATGTTTATGCATTTGCGTATGGTGAACCATCTTTAATCCCTAAAATATAGCCCACTTGATCATGGTGAATTATCTTTTGATATGTTGTTGGATTCAATTTGCTAGCATTTATTGAGAATTTTTGCATTTATGCTCATAAAGAATATTGGCCTACAGTTTTGTTTTTGTTTTTTATTGTGTGTTTGCCTGATATTGGTATCAGGATGATATTGGATTCATAGAATAAGTTAGGAAGGGAACCCTCCTCCTCAATTTTTTTGAATAATTTCAGTAAGATTGGTATCAGCTCTTCTTTGTATGTCTAGTAAAATTTGTCTGTGAATTTGTCTTTTCTTGGGCTTTTGGTTGTTGTTGTTGGGAGACTTTTTAACTATTAATTCAATTTCATTGCTTGTTGATCTGTTCAGGGTTATTTTTCTTCCTGATTCAAACTTGAAAGATTGCATGTTTCTAAGAATTGATCTATTTCTCCTAGGCTTTCTTGTTTGTGTGAAAAGAGGTGGTCATAGTAGTCTCTGATAATCTTTTGAATTTTTTCTGGTATTTGTTGTAATGCCACCTTTATCATTTCTGATGGTACTTATTTGAATCTTCTCTACTTTTTTCCTAGTTAGCCTAGCTCACAGTCTATCAATTTTGTTCATCCTCCTGAAGAAAAAGTTTTTGTTTCGTTAATCCTTTGTAACATTTTTTTAATGTGTGTCAATCTCATTTAGTTCTGCTCTGATCTTTTTACAATTCTTTTCTTCTAATAATTTTCAGTTTGTTCTTGTTTTTCTAGTTCTTTGAGGCACAACACTAGGTTGTTAATTTGAGATCTTTCTATCTTTTTGATGTAAGCATTTAATGTTATAAACTTCCCTATTAGCATTGTTTTGGCAGTATCCCAGAGGTTTGGGTATATTGTATGTCTATTTTCACTCTTTTAAATAATTTTTTCATTTCTGCCTTAATTTTATTGATTACCCAAAAGTCGTTCAGAAACAGTTGTTTAGTTTCCATGTACTTCTATAGTTTTGAGAACTCTTGGTATTGATTTCCGATTTTATTTCACTGTGGTCCAAGAAGATACTCGGGAGGATTTCAAATTTTTTTAAAATTATTGAGACTTGCCTTATGGCTGAGCATACAGTTGATTTTAGAAAATATTCCACACACAGAAGAGAAGACTGTACATTGTGTAGTTGTTGAGTAGAATATTTTATAGTTGTCTATTAGATCCATTTGCTCTATATTCTAGTTTAGTCTGTTTATAGAAAATATAGTCTAGTTTGTTTGTTGCTTTTCTGCTTTAATGATCTGTTTAGTGATGTCAGTGGGGTCCTGATGTCTCCCACTATTATTATATTGCTATCAGTCTGTTTTCTTAGGTCTAGTAGAATTTGTTGTATGAATTTAGGTGTTCCAGTGTTGCGTGCATGTATTTTTGGAACAGTTATATCTTCTTGTTGTACTGAACCCCTTACCATTACATAATGCTTTTCTTTATCTTTTTTTAACTTCTGCTTGTTTAAACTCTTATCTAATATGAGAATGACTACTTTTATTTTATTTTCCATTTGTGTGATATATGTTTTTCTGTCCTTTTGAGTCTGAATGTGTCTTTGATCAGTAGGTGAGTCTCTTGTAGACAGAATATGTTTGGATCTACTTTTTTATTCAATTTGCCACTCTTTCAAGTGGGATATTCAGGTCATTTAGGTTGAAGATTAATATTGTTATGTGAGATTTTGTTCTCTACATAGTGTTGTTAGCTAGTCATTTTGGAGTTTTGATTGCATAGTTGCTAGATAGGGTCTGTGAGTGAGAAGCAGTAGGGGCAGTGGTCACACAGTATGTAGTCTGCCTGCTCTTCAGTACCGTGGCTGTGGCATCTATTCTAGTGATGTTCAAAAGTACTTTGTCTTCCTTCTTGGCAGGGCACTGGCAGCTGGTGCTGGGATATTCAGGGATCAAAGGCCCATGGGGTTCCATGCGGGCTTGAGTGGTGCCTGTACACAGACTCCAGGTAGTTCTCTCTGTTAGTCTGGAATCCTGGGGAGGCCAGGGGGTGTCTCTCATGGTCAAGATTGCAAAATTCTTTGACAGAAGAGTGAATCCCCAATGAATTCTCACTCCTGCACCCTTTCTCTGCATTATGGAGCTTCCCCAGGCATTGCAACGGTCTGGGTGGGCAGCTGCTTCATTGGGTGTACCTTTGTTGCTTCACTCCTCTTTGCTTTCCATGGGTCTCATTTCTTCCCTGGTGAATCCCAGTGTGATCTCTTAGACAATCTACTTGCCAGATTAGCATTTACTTGCTGCTTTCTTTCCTCTCCTTGAGTGAGATGCACATTAGCTGCTTCTAGTCAGCCATCTTAAACTGGAACCCAATACAATTTCTTATGTTTAACGTTTGCCTACTATATATTTTTCAACATTTTATTTCTAACCTGATTGTGTCCTTATATTTAAATTGGATCTATTGTAAACCATTTTTTTGTTTTGTTTTTATCTGTTCAACCTCTATCTTTTGACTGGACTATTAGGTCTGTTTATATTTAATGTAATCTATGATATAGTTGGGTATAAGTGTACTATTTTACATTTATTTACCATTTTATATTTATTTCCTTGTTCCTAATAGAGTTAATTTAAATCAATTTTTATTTTTGTCATTCAAGTGTTCTCCACTATTGGCTTGAATACACCTCTTTTGTATTATTATTATTATTATTGCTACTTTAAGAGTTAAAATATACATGGTTAAATTATCAGAGTCTACTTCAAATTAGTATTATACTGCTTCACATAAAATAAAATAAGTTTAGGTATAATTTAATTGATCCCCATCCCCTGTACTATCATTATTTATATTTTACTACTATTATGTTATAAAGCCTACTATGCATATTATATTTTATTTAGATAGTCAATCATTTTCTAATAATTTCTGAGGTTTTGCAAAATATTTACTCATGTATTCATCATTTTGAGAAATCCTTTCTCCTTTATGGAGATTTAGGCTTTTACCTGTGATTATTCCACTTTAGCCAGAAGAAATGTTCTACTCCTTGTTGTGAACATCTACTGGTGACACAAATCTCAGCTTTTGTATATTGAAAATATTGTTATTCTGCCTCTAGTTTTAAGGACATACTTTAAGTGGATCTAGAATTTCCATTTGACAGGGATTTTTCTTTTCCTCAAAGCGTTTTGAAAATGTTATTCCATCATGTACTCTACTGCATTTTTTTGCAAGAGAAGGCAGTCACCTTTATTGTTGTATATTAAATATAATAGACATTAATTTCCTTCCCACTGCTTTTATAATTTTTCTCTTCCCTTTGGTTTTAGCCCTTTGACTATAAATGCCTATGTATGAGTGTCTTGGATATTCTGAACCTTTGGAACATATAAGTTGTTTTTTTATCAATTTGGAAAAAAATAGCCATTTATGTTAGGTTAATTTTTGTACCTTACTCTTCCATCCCTTTCTAAAATTCTAATGATATATTTAATATATGGTAGATTGTCTGATTCTATCCCACAGGACCTAGATTTTCCATTAGTTTTAATTATCTTTTTCTCTACATGTCTTAATTTTTGTAATTTTAAATATGAATATTTTTTCTTTGTCTTCTTTTAAGCAGTATCAATGAATTTTTATTTAAGATATTGATGTTTTTAGCCATAAAAGTTTTAGTTGGTTCTTCTCCAGTTTTGCAATTTTCTTGCCAAAATTTTGTTTTCATTCATTTTGTTCACTTTTTCTGCAAATTTTTAAAATGTATTCATAAGACATATGTAATACCCTTGTCTACGGATATCAGCATACAGATTAATTGTGGGAAATGCTTGTATTGACTGTTCCTTCCCTTGATTATATATTTTGTTTTTGTTTTTTCTCATATTTCATTTTGTTTTGTTTTAAATATATGCAGGAAATTGTTATAAAGTATGTTATAAAAGATTTGGTTTGTGTTATCTTCCTTTAAAGAGTATAGAGCTTAACAGTGGTAGGAACTTACTGCTGGGGGATTATTTTTTATTTTTATTTTTTTATAGTTTGGGATCTTGGTTAGAGGGAGTTCTTTTGTTTTTTTCCTTAGTTCTGGGGCACAAATGTAGCCTTTCTAAGATTTTGACTGAATTCCTGGGTTGTTCACCAATAGAAATCTTTCCAAACATATCTCTGAAGTTGCTGAAATCTTTGCCTAACTCTCAGCCCTAAGCAGCTGTTTTTCACAAGGCTTATGGAATTGCACTCTGTGCATGGGCTGCTTATTATTCACCAAAGACTCTGATATGCTGCCCTGCAAATTCCAACTGCCTTAACAAAGCTAAACTCCAATCTCAGTTTACTCAGCCAAGGCTCTATTTTCTGATTAACAAGATAGCTCTTTCTATTGAAATGGACTTGGTCATGATGATGGCTCGGAAATTGGCCTCAGGCAGAAAGCTAAATAAATGTAATACTCAGCTCACATGCTTTCCGGCTTACAGATATCACAGCCCGGTGCTCTCCATTGCCCAGTGAATGCTTCCTATATTTTATCTAGTTTTATAGTTGTTTGCAGCAAGAGAGCAATTCCAATAGCAGCTGCTCTGTCATGGCAAGAAGCTAAAAGTCTCTATTTAAATTTTAATTTCTCAGTGGAATTGAGTTGTATCATTATTCCTTTTCAGTGGTTATCAAAATATCAATTCTAACTGAAAATCAGTCTCAGAAATACATATTTGCATATTGCTAGTTATTCAACTAAGTTCTAGAACCAACAGAAAAAGATAGAAACTTTGTGTGGCTTGTTGATAGGAAAGATACCCTAAAATTATTCAAACACCGTACGCCTTTTATCACCCATCATTAGAAAAAATGCTTACTGTTTTCAAGGCACTAGCTTTAGTCTATTGACAAAACATAAAATACTGTTAAAATATTTAAAATAATATCCATGATGGAACTAAAAATGTACTGTGTAAATAAAATATAAACAACTGAAAATTACTCAACTAGTTGTGCAAGACAATTATGAAGATTATGATAAAGACCAGTGATAAATGTACAAAAAATTATGGAAAAAGCCGTGTGAAGAAAATGCTTTAAAGAGTAGAGAATATTTGTATGGTATCATAAACAAACAACAACGAAAATAAATTCTGAGTATGTCAAATAGGTGTGATTATTTGAGGTAAATATAGAAATAGAAAAGTCAAATATGTGATATTTCCACAGTAGATAGAGCTTTTATCTTTTTACAAACTGGAACTTCAAATTGAGTATCACTTTATGTAAATCAGTGATTCTTAAATTTTACATCTAGTTTGCATATTTACTATAGAACTCTGATTCTGGTACAGTGTAATTGCTTTGAAATTAATATTGTGATCTCTCTAGGAATAAATACTATCCTTGAATAAGTGTTGTTTATTTAGCTAATTGATAATATTTTGGCAAACATTTCTATTGAAATACTTCAAATTCTTCAATTATTTCTTTAAAGAGGTCATGTTATTTCTAGTTTCATACTTCACCTAGTTCTTCATGTAGTTGTGAGAATAATGCGGATGTAATATTTCACCTCTTTGGACATGTTAGTATGAAAAATTGAGGTAACTGGATTATATGATATCTGAAGCCATTATCCATTTTTAAATATAAAAGCTCTCACTGATTATGTTTTAATCATACCACTTGTCTTATATGTTGCAGTATGCATTGTAAATAATTCAGTGATTTATAATTTATCGAGTATCTACCATGTACTTCAATATGCTGGATAAAGAAAAATATAAAATATTTTCTTTTTCTAAAAGTTGAAAAATTAGAAGATACCAATAAGCAAACAGTTAATTTGAACTACATGTGATATGTTAAAACAGAGATAGAAATAAACCACACTGAGAAAAAGATTCACATAGAATTTCATTGGCAAGATTTTGAAAATCTAGAAAATAAATATTCTGGTTTCCAGGTCTAAAATTTTCTTAGGAAAGTGATTTGAATTTGGGAAGGGTATGGTAAAAATTTATGTCATGAATACACTTACAATTTGCTATTACATAATATTTTGAGGATTACTTTACTTTCCTACATATATAACTTTATTTTTAAATGTCCCATTTCTCTATTATTTTTTTCTTGTTCTTTCACTATTTCTTTTCTTTTTCTTTATTTTAGACCCCAAATTTTGGCAAAAATAGTTGTTTTTGCTTTCAGTACTAGAAATTTTGCTAATATTTTAAATGAAGACAGTAAATGTATTCCGATGAATTTTTGACTGGGTAAATAACTTTAACATTTTTATATAGTTGTATATTTGTCTTACAATGGCACAATATAGGAAAAAATTAAATTCTGTTTTTTGGAAACACTTTTTCTCAAGTGTATAAACAGATGAGAAATCACCATAGGACCCAATTAAAAATTGCAATTTGTCATTGAGACAAAAGGCCTTCAGGCTTCACTGTTGCAACAAGGAGTTTAACAAATTTACAACTTAATAAATATTTGTATAAGCAAAATCCTGGCAGTATTTTTCATAGAATTGCTTAAAATAACTAATAAAATCATTTTCATATCTAGAGGGTAAAACATAGAAAATGAATAGATTTACTATTTTATGAAAGTTAAATGTTGGTTACTTTGGTAAATAATAAATTATGAAAATCTAAAATATAATGTTATCTGCCACTGATCAGTAAGTGTTTAAATAATAAATTATCCAATATTGATTTTATCCACAGCATACCATAAAATAATTAAATGTAAAGAAAAATTTTTTCTATGAAAAAGTTTTTATTTTTTATATTTACTCATATCCCTTGGATTCTCTACAGTGTTTAGCATGAGTCTAAGTAGATAATAGTACTAAATTTAAAGAAAAAGTTGAATTAGACAACCCCCAGCTGTTATTCTAAACTATTCCCTCATACAATTGTGATGGGAAATTAGAACTGATTGTATACTTCTGTTTGTATTTTTTTTTTTTTTTTTGAGACAGAGTCTCACACTGTCACCCGGGCTGGAGTGCAGTGGTGCAATCCCGGCTCACTGCAACCTCTGCCTCCCAGGTTCAAACAATTCTCCTGCCTCAGCCTCCCGAGTAGCTGTGATTACAGGTGCCTGCCACCACACCTGGCTAGTTTTCTGTATTTTTAGTAGAGACGGGGTTTCACTATGTTGGCCAGACTAGTCTTGAACATCTGACCTCGTGATCCACCTACCTTGGCCTCCGAAAATGCTGGGTTTACAGACGTGAGCCACCACACCCAGCCTCTGTTGGCAATTTAAGTGCCATTTATTATCTATGATGTACGTGGTAGATAAGGAACCCAAAATAAGGGACACAAAAATATTATCCATGATTTACCTTACGGGTAAAACAAGAATAAAAACATGGTTCTATTGACTTATTCTTTTAATTATTTTTGTTTGTATGTATATTTAGCATATAGTCTTTTTAAAAATATTGAATATATTATATGTAATGTACAAATAATTACTGTATACAATTGAATAATGTATGCTGTACTAAATGGGTTTCTTGAATACTCAAAGTTCTTTTCAAGGCGTTTGTACTTGCTGTCCCCTTATCATGGAACACTTATTTCTTAGATATTCATATGAATTGTTCTCAAGGTGTCTTTTAATTCCTTTTTTCATTCTAGCTTCTATACATTCCAAAGTATACATAATATTTATAAGAATTATTGTGCATGATTCTTCAATCAGCTTCCATTAACCATCCACCCATCAAGTTGAACATGGCCAATAACTTAGGTATTCTTTCCATATCCCATCACCCTTTCTAAATCCAAAGGTAACACCTATTCTAAACATTAGGATTAACATCTCCTTTTTTTGCCATACTTGTATCATATGACTATTTATTCCTGAACTATATATTTCTAGTTTTCTTTGTTTTGAAGTTTTATAAAAATAATGCCCCCCCCACCAAAAAAAAAAAAAAAAAACTAACCCCTGGAATCTAAGAATGTGTTATGCTTCAGGGCAAAGGGAAACCAAGAGAGCAGTTGGAATTAAAGCAGATGATCAGCAGACCTTAAAACAGGGAGATGATTGTGGTTTATTTGGGTGAGCCCAATATGATCAGAATGGTCCTTAAAGATAAAATAGAGTGTCAGTGAGAGTCAGAGGAGGAGATGTGACCACAGCAGCAGAAGTCAGTGTTGTGATTGCTGACTTTGAAGATGGGAGGGGGCCAAGAGCCAAGGAGCACAGACAGCCTCAACAAGTCAGAAAAGGCAAGAAAATGGGGTTCTTCCCCTGGAGACTTCAGAAAAGAACACAGCCCAGTAGCTATCTTGATTTTAGCCCAGTTTAAACCTATTTCAAACTTCTGGCCTCCAGAACTGTCAGATAACGAATTTTCATTGTTTTAAGACCCTATGATTGAGTTAACTTATTACAACAGAAATAAGAATGTAATAGAGATCCAGTTTCAGCTTTCTACATATGGCTAGCCAGTTTTCCCAGCACCATTTATTAAATAGGGAATCCTTTCCCCATTGCTTGTTTTTGTCAGGTTTGTCAAAGATCAGATAGTTGTAGATATGCGGCATTATTTCTGAGGGCTCTGTTCTGTTCCATTGATCTATGTCTCTGTTGTGGTACCAGTACCAGGCTGTTTTGGTTACTGTAGCCTTGTAGTATAGTTTGAAGTCAGGTAGCGTGATGCCTCCAGTTTTGTTCTTTTGGCTTAGGATTGACTTGGCGATGCGGGCTCTTAAGAAAACCTAGGCAATACCATTCAGGACATAGGCGTGGGCAAGGACTTCATGTCTAAAACACCAAAAGCAATGGCAACAAAAGCCAAAATTGAAGAATGGGATCTAATTAAACTAAAGGGCTTCTGCACAGCAAAAGAAACTACCATCAGAGTGAACAGGCAACCTACAGAATGGGAGAAAATTTTTGCAACTTACTCATCTGACAAAGGGCTAATATCCAGAATCTACAATGAACTCAAACAAATTTGCAAGAAAAAAACAAACAACCCCATCAAAAAGTGGGCGAAGGACATGAACAGACAATTCTCAAAAGAAGATATTTATGCAGCCAAAAAACACATGAAAAAATGCTCATCATCATTGGCCATCAGAGAAATGCAAATCAAAACCACAATGAGATACCATCTCACACCAGTTAGAATGGCCATCATTAAAAAGTCAGGAAACAACAGGTGCTGGAGAGGATATGGAGAAATAGGAACACTTCTACACTGTTGGTGGGACTGTAAACTAGTTCAACCACTGTGGAAGTCAGTGTGGCGATTCCTCAGGGATCTCGAACTAGAAATACCATTTGACCCAGCCATCCCATTACTGGGTATATACCCAAAGGACTATAAATCATGCTGCTATAAAGACACATGCACACGTATGTTTATTGCAGCACTATTCACAATAGCAA
Organism: Hylobates moloch; assembly: GCF_009828535.3. Taxonomy (NCBI): domain Eukaryota; kingdom Metazoa; phylum Chordata; class Mammalia; order Primates; family Hylobatidae; genus Hylobates; species Hylobates moloch. The sequence continues at coordinate 127,187,152 of NW_026652279.1, forward strand.
AGACTTGGAACCAACCCAAATGTCCAACGACGATAGACTGGATTAAGAAAATGTGGCACATATACACCATGGAATACTATGCAGCCATAAAAAATGATGAGTTCATGTCCTTTGTAGGGATATGGATGACACTGGAAATCATCATTCTCAGTAAACTATCGCAAGGACAAAAAACCAAACACCGCATGTTCTCACTCATAGGTGGGAATTGAACAATGAGAACTCATGGACACAGGAAGGGGAACATCACACTCC